>NW_027411755.1:190079588-190552109 GCF_047663935.1 Musca autumnalis | reverse complement strand
AATCTTCATAGATGCATAATATTCATGACATACGCATATGAAGCACAGAGTTTTCCAACTTGTCCATAATAAAGTTGGTCATTTATGTGAGTGTATAGTTTTTGTGGCAAAAATATATTGTGTTCTTTTTGTTTTGTAATTTAATAGGATCAATTACATATTTATTTCACATAAAACCCACATTGAATAATGTGGTTGCAGTCTTAAAACTTCTGTGGAAACTGTCATCAGATAAATACATTCACATGAAAATACACTTCTTAGAATTGTATTGTAATGCAACACCATTCAGAATCCCAAAATATAGGAGAAAAAAGTGTTTATTTTATGTTCCTGTTTGACACATCATTCTCTAGCATTTCCGGCAGTCCTTCGAATTGTATGTTCAAATGAACTCGTTACAAATACACACAAACAAAAACATAATTCAGATTGATGTTATGCATCTCTGGAGAAAAATAAATTGTTATTGTTAAAGAGGCAAGCAGAAATAAAAATAAATATATTGCATAAAGCCTAGACCAACCAACTAAAACGAACGAATGAATGAACGAAAGAAAGAACAGCAGACCAGTTAAAATGTCAACAACAAAAGTAACAAAACTCCTGCTGAATCACATTTGTTGACAGCACCGACACCAAAGCTTGGGCTATAACCAATGTTCACACTTTTTCCCCCGCCATTCAGAATGAATGGTTGTCGAAATCTGTTGATAACATTGAGTGTTAACATGAAAATATACTCATTGGTGTACAATTGATTACATGACATAAAAATCTTGTAATCAAAACGACATGAAATGCTAATAATTGTCACAAAAAAAGCGACAAAGTATTGCAATGCCAAACGAAGTATCAGCTAGTCACTGGCAGTTTTATTGAGAAAGAATTTTATGTGTTTTGGGGTAAGAAATTTCTTAAAATGCAGTGTATATATGTATTGCTTATTTAAAAACAATTGATAGGGTTTGAGCATTCCAAATAGGAAAACATGCAAATGTGACACTCAAACAATTTGTAAAATTTGATTTCCAAATTATTAAAAGAAATTAAAATGACAAATTGAAGATAATACGGAAAGAATACTCATATTGTACTCGTATAAGAAATGAGATAAGAGCGTATGAGTAGCCTCTTTTTCATGTTCCATAACGTATACGTTATGTGGTAAGGAACCACCTAACAGAATTTTAAATTCATAGTACGGTACAGGCATGACGTCTATAGGTAGCTTATACTAAAACGTTTTATATACTTAAATATTTTTTTGTTTTCCAAATTTTAGATTCAAAAAACTTACTGTTCTGCTAAAAATTAAAAAATATATCTACCTATATAATTAGAAAAAGTTGAAAAGTCAACAAATAAGAATTCTCATATATGTATATGTATGTATGTTGTATGTATGTAACGTTTATTTTATTATATGTACATATGCCCAATAGAAAAAAAATATATATGGGGATTTCTGAGTGAAATCGGACACATTTTCAAAATGAGGTTTTGATTTCCTCTATTTTTTTGCTGTGATGATGCTGCTTACCAGAAAAAACATTTTAGTGTACTTCCAGATTTTTTCGATTAAAGGTTCCAGTGATATCGCGCTTTTTTGTGCCCGCGATAGTTTTAACCATTGAATATTTCAAATTCAAATGCTCTTTCGTTTTTAAATAACCATTTTTGAAGAAAATATCACAATTTTTTTAAGAAAATATATTATGTGGCCTGGATGCCCAGCTATGGTATTTAGATGTGAGCTTTCGTTATTCGATCAGGTTGCCACAGTGGTACAATGGTATGCACGATGAAGGTCGTGGGTTCGATTCCCCGGCCAGGCAAATAAAATTTTCAACTGTGGCAAAATACCCCTCAGTAATGTTGGAGACATTTTCTGAGTGTTTGAGCTATGTAAAACATCTTATGATACGCCCTTTGGACTCGGCTATATACTGAAGGCCCCATGTCATTGATTTAATATGAATCGGGGTGCCCACATTGATATGAGAGAAATCTCCTTGTCCCTTGTGAGAATTTTGTTTAAGCATTATACGAGGGCAGTTTGGAAACTTCTTAGCCTAGCACAAAAAGCGCGGTATAAACGGAAAAAAGTTAAGTGTTTTGGAAACTTCCATCTCTGTTATGAACACATGTTAAATTTTGTTTCGATCTGGCAACTCCTTCATATAGAAACAGGTGTTCAAAAAAGACGCATACGTAACTTTTTTTACAATGGAAAAATTAGAAATGCGTGCTGTCATTAAATATTTACATAAAAAAGGTTTATCGGGACAAGAAATTCATAATGATATGGTGAATGTGTTAGGCGAAAGTGCTCCTTCATATGCAACAGTAAAAAATTGGGTTGTTGAATTTAAACGTGGTCGGACAAGCATTGAAGATGAACCACGTAGTGGACGTCCAAAAACAGCAACAACAACAGATATTGTAACCAAAGTGCATGATATGGTATTAAATGATCGACGAATAAAAAGTGCTTGAAATTGCTAATATCATGGGCATCTCAAATGATCGAGTCCATTTAATTTTGCATGAAGAACTACAGATGAAAAAGCTTTCTGCAAGATATGTCCCGCATTTGTTAACAGTCGATCAAAAACGCATAAGAATGAACATTTATCAAGCTTCTTTGGATCGTTTTAAGCGAAATAAAATGGATATTAAGCGTCGTTTCATAACTGTTGATGAGACATGGATCCACCACTATACTCCAGAGACAAAAGAACAATCCAAAGAATGGACTGAAGCTGGAGGAAGTGCCCCAAAGAAGGCAAAAACAATTCAACCGGCTGGTAAGGTTATGGCAACGGTTTTTGGGACTTCAAAGGTATTTTTATTGATTTACTATCTGCAATAGGGTAAAACAATAAATTCAGAGTACTATTGCAACCTTTTGGATCAATTAAATGTACAAATCGAGAAAAATTCGAGAAAAACGTCCTGGCTTACAACACAAAAAAATAATTTTTCATCAAGACAACGCAGCAGCGCACAAGAGTGTTTTAACAATGGCTAAAATCAACGAATTAAAGTATGAGTTGCTTGACCACCCACCTTATTCTCCTGATTTAGCTCCCAGTGACTTTTACTTGTTCCCAAATCTAAAAAAATTCTTGCTGGCAAGCGTTTTACCTCAAATGAAGATGCAATTACAGTTGTAAACCACTATTTTGAAGACCTTGAGGAAAACTATTTTAATCAAGGGATAGAATTGCTAGAAAAGCGTTGGACTATGTGTATTGAAGTTTAGGAGATTATATTGAAAAATAAAAATATTTTTGAAAAACTAACTATTCTCTTTAATTGATAGGCTAAGAAGTTTCCGAACCGCCCTCGTATTATATATAGTTATTTGATCACCAGTTTAGTTAGTTTATTGTCCTGCTGGTATACAGGAAAATTGTATTGACAAGTTTTAAAGAATCTAATATATAAAAGGCAATGTGTGTATGTTAGTATGTTTGTTTGTTTGTATGTTTGTATGTTCCGAATAGACTCAAAAACGGCTGAATAGATTATCTTGAAAATTTCAGATAATGTACTGGGAACACCGGTGGTGAAAATAGGCTATATATTTTTTTGAATGGTCGTCGCGGAAGTGAAATATCGCGGTCATCCCAAATTATTCAAAAATGTATTATTTCAGATAATATACTTAATTTTAGTAAGCGTGACTACAAAACCGCTAAAACACTGGCTTCAATATGTGGGATAACGCGGTCAAAGCCATATTTTGCAATGCAGTAAAATCCCAATGACTTGAGATGTCACTATATAGAAATTCCGAAAAATCGATTGGGAAATCTTATGAAATTTTGTATGTGGAGTTTTTAGGTCTGAGAATAGGTCGTAATCTATTTTTTTATCCCGCTAAGTGTAGTGACCGGTGGTCCTCCCCACAATTTTTTTTAAGAAAACCGCGAAATTCAAGATCACGTTTAATATATTGTTTACAAATTGTTTGCAATGCTATGGTAATTACAGTCTTGACCCTGAATGGTCGTCGCGGAAGTGAAATCGCGGTCATCCCAAAATTTTCAAAAAATGTATTATTTCAATTAATTAGAACTGTCGTAAGCTGTTTTTATACGGCTAGGAGTAGTGACCGTTGGTCCTCCCCCACAATGTTTTTAAGAAAATCTGAAATCTTTGATATTTTTGAACGTATTGTTTACAGATTGTTTTCCCTGTATTATTTCAATTAATATACATAATTTTAGTAAGCGTGACACAAAAAATGATGTGTAGTGACCGGAGGTTCTCCTTCATTTTTTTTTTTTTTTTTAAATCTGAAGTTCATTGTATTTTTGAACGTATTGTTTACAGATTGTTTGCAATACAACTGTAATTACTGTCTTGACCCTGAATGGTCTTTGCGGAAGTGAAATATCGCGAAAAGTGAAATATCGCGGTCATCACAAAAATTTGCAAACATTTATTATTTCAGATAATATACATAATTTTGTAAGCGTGCTAAAAAACGCTATAAACGCTGAACACTAAACAATAAGTGAGACAGCGCGATCAACTCCACATTTTGGAATACAGTAAAATCCGGATAACTTGAGATGTCACAAGATCGAAATTCTAGAAAGATCCATTGGAAATCAAGCAAAGTTATTGATATACAATACAATATCATTATTGGAATCAGAATACCGCGATCGTGTTCGATTTTTGAAAATATTATAATTACGGATAAAATCTCAAATGTGGGAAGTGAAACTTCATTAGCATTGATTTCAGTCCTTGGAATAGCTAGCTAAAGATACATTTTTTAAATACAGCAAAATCTCGATAATAACAACTACAATTTATAGAAGTAATTTTTTTTTGTGAATTATATAAATGTTGCCATACATATCCCGAAGGAACATACATTTCGCTGAGGGGTATTTTACCACTATTGCATATAGAGCGCGAAGAAAAAAAGCGTTACGTTCGATCGGCCTGAATGAGGTTAAATCCACCAAAAATAGCAAAGATCAGGCGCCACCGTTCTATGGGAGCTATATCAATACGAGACGTATACTGAACAGTGGCTATATCTCTGAACTATCGAAAATCGGGAGGTACTGTTTATCAAAACGTGAACCTATTACTGTTACATACCGAGCGCAAAAAAAGGCGTTTCTTTCGGTCGATAGGAATATTTATGCTCTCCTCTTTAAAATATATTAAAACCAGATTTCAGCCATTTCGGTGTGATAATGATGTTAAATCCTCAAAATAGCGAAAATCAGCCGGTACCGTTCTATGGGAGCTATATCAAAACGTGGACCTATACCAACAATTCTTTGCAGTAATAATTACGACCCCAACCGAGACCAACAATCCAATATATAGCAATGTTAATTGACGTGCACCGACCATTATATGTGGGTCACAAAGTGCTTAAACTGTCGATTTATGGTGAAGGGTATAAAAAAGAGATTTTATATCTTAAATTTGGGGGATACCATTATATGGAATTTATGTCAAAACATTGATTTATATTATGAAGTTTCTAGAGGGATGCCTAATTATGGGTGTATCAATACTGGATAGATAACTAAAGTTTACACGGAGAACCCAAACAACGGGCCAGCAACGCGGACCGGGTCAGCTAGTTAATAATATATAGTAATTATTCGAATCCTATTACCAAATAGGACTTCAAAAATCAAGAAACCCGAAGAATACAATCATTGATAAAAAAAAATTGAGCTAATATGGAACGTGGTGCAATCATTGATATGAGAGTAGTCTCCCTTGTTCCTTCTGGGATGTTTGTAAAACAACTATTATAGCTGATAAACAACAAAACATAAAATTTTGTTATACCCTCTGCATTATCCCTGTTAACAAAGACATAGAACTGAAATGACTGGAAAAGATGCATTATGCACAAATGTTTATGAAACAAAGTATATAAACATTTTACCAACAACAGGGGTAAGTTAATGATAAAAACCCCAATTAAAGCGCAATTCGGCTTATACAAATTGTAGGAAAGCAAAAAGTTGGACTCAGGATTGTATTCCATAGCAGTTTCCAGTTCATTTAATATGGACTTGGCGGTTAAAAACGCCTGAAATAGTTAACTACTTAACAGAATGTTGTTATGATATCGTAACAACAGAGCTTAACTCCATCTATTGACAAATGTTAACAATTGACTTTTCCCATCTTAGTATATTTAAATCTTTGTCATTAAGCATAATAGCATATATACACTTTCATACTTTCAAAATATGTCTCATCGAAATAATGCTTTTAGACCCGAAGTATGTTTGGACGAAATCTGTTTTACATAATTTGGAGTCGATTTAACAATGTCCGTCCTTCTGTCTGTCTGTCTGTCTCGAACAGATGAACCGATTTGCCTCCAAAAATTGGCTTTCGTAATATTTTATCCAAACTTAGTTTAGGTTCGAAGATGGGTTATATAGGTCCACTTCTTCCCGAACTTCCCCCACGAAATTCGAAATATTCGGAAAATTTCTGCGCACGATAATTCTTGAAGAAAGTAACCGATTTGGTCCATACTTTGCACATTGTGAAATTTATACCAGACGTGGATGAGTTTCCAATATGGACTCAATCGGTTCACTCCTTCGGGTAACTCCCACACAAAATTTCGGAAAAGTTCAGTTTAGGACCTGCTCACGAATCGCTTTGATTTTTGTTGTAGCAACTTGTATTCACTGTCCACCATACACGGTACCAGTTTTATCAGGGACAGGTCCAGGGACGTACGCAGGATTTCATTTCGGGGGGGCCCAACTTGACCAAAAATCATGAAATTGAAAATGATGTGTAGGGTTACGTACAGCTTTTTTAAGGTTTTGCTGTTGATTTATATAGAAATATTGACACAAAGTATAAAGATTCAGTAGAGAAAGATCACAATATTTTAGGATACAATTTTAACTTTTTACGGAGTATTAAATATAAGTTAAATATAAGATATTTAGAATTTGGTATAGTCGCCATATAAAAGTTGCGTCCCGTTTTCAGTATTATGGACCTATATGATTAAAAAATATAGGTCAACGTTATGGTATATCCCAAAATTTTAAAAGTACAGAGAAATGCTATTATTTCTTGCTATCGCAAGATTTTCAGTAATTTTTAGAATATCAGCTGTAATACGGATTTTGGGATTCCTTTTTGTGAAAGAGCCTCCATGCAGAAAGTGGTTAAAATATATCCACGTTTTAATCAATCCCTACTTAACTATATTCGCGAGTAGGACGAATTGAGTTATACAGGAGTTATAGGGTATAGGGTGTACAGTTCGACCAAACATAACGCCTCATTTTTTTAATTACATATCGAAATACCCATACGACTTCTATAAATTAATTACCTTAAAAAGAAGAATAGCACGAATCTGCGAGCACAAATTGGACTTTTATATCTAGCTATTGTGCCGATAACCTAAGAATAAACTATTCTTTAATGCCATAAAAACGCCAAATTTGATTGATTAAAAACTTTAGAAATTTAAAAACGGACGATACAGACTACGAATTCATAGACTCCAAATCCTTCTCAGAGTACTGTTTGAGACTACAAAGCTCATGTTTGGACTAAGCCACATCATGGTCGATCAAATATCTCAGACATCAATTGGCAAACTCTAGCTATGTCGTGACAAAATAATATAAGTCGAAAATTTTCATGATAGTTGTTCCGGCTGCATTCTTTACTTTTGGTATAATGTTAAAGAACGCCTTAACTAACTTTTATTGAAAGGTGCTTACACTTGGGAAGTTTTTGCAGTTTCTGAAACTACAATGTTCATAGATGAGAAAATCCAAAAACAAGAAAAAAATCGCTGGATGGATTTTAAATAAATCGCGGTCAAATTCACATCTTTAGGTGTCTTTTAGGTTTTCACGGTTTGGCTTGGAAATTTGCAAGTCCTATCGTAATGGGACTAAAAAACTTTGTAGCTGTACAAATTCTCTACAAGATTGGCCTTTACTACTTTTTCCTAAGTTTTACCATTTTTGAGATATAGAAGTTCAAATTAGGACAATGCACTGACTGTATCGCCTCCTTATAAAACAATGTCATGTATGGTGTCCTTAGCTAACTTTAGTTGAAAATGGCTTACACCTGGGAAAATAGATGGAGGGATTTTTAAATAAATCGCGATCAAAGTTTATTTGAAAATTCATCCTGTGATTTTTTGTTTGTTTTTTTTTCTCATCTATGAAAAGTTACTGCGCCCACAAGCCATTTTAGTTAGTCTCCTTAGTATTTAGAGCTTTGAAGCATGGACTTTCCCCCTCAAAATTTTATATCGCAGTAAACAAGACTACAAATGTCAAAAAAGTCCAAAGGATCAGTCTTAAGCTGCACTTATGTTGAATTTTGAGAGGGACGTACATGAAGATGTTGGCCACACAAATTCTCTTGGAACTTGTTGTACATTTGGAAAAAAAATTATTTGAAGAACTGGACCGATATAATCAATTTTGGGTTCGATATATTTTTGGAAGAAATACTGCGATGTGCAAAGTTCAGATCGAATCGATTACTACCATTTTAGCGATATTTTTTTCTTTACGATATCCAAAACTTTGACCAAATCGGTTGATCCGTTCGAAAGTTATCATGCGCTCCAGTCTGCCAGACAACTGAGATGCAGACGGACGGGCTGTCCGTCCAAACATATCGCTCATTTACTCAAAGAGTGGCATAACTCAAAAAACGGGTTTTTTGAGTTAGCAATTTCTATTTTTTCTACGACTTCTATTTTATCTTGTGTCAAATTTTCATGTTGATATCTCTAAAAATCAACAAGTTACAGCTTGTTTTCTAGGAGTTTGGCATAAATCAACAAAAAGGTTTTTTGAGGTTATAAAGCACTAAAACAATTCGAATCATTCTGATCTTGCACAGAAATTTAGCACGAATATCTGGCAAGATCTGTACAATAGTTGTTTTATTTTTTGTGTATTAACCTTTTTAAGTTGGGAAGTCAAATTTCATTCCGCAACTTAAAACGCGTTTTTCTCGAAACTTGATTTTTTGAAATATAAATGAGCGATATGTGCAATTATAGGGAAAAAATTCAAGTGAGTATGCTACATATAGCAGATTTTAGCAGTTTTTGACGAACACAAATTCATTTTCTTCATAATTTTCTCCTCTTGTTTAGCAACAAGTAAAAAAATGTTGGTGAAGGCAGCGAAACATATTTCTAATTGGCTTTCAATATATAGTCCACGAAGAACGCTTCATACATTTTGTCCAATAGACATTTTTCATGCACTTCCATTCCCACAATACTGAATTATTTTGGATTCAGGATGAGTGTAAAGCCTCGAGACCTCAATATAGCTTGAATAAGAGATCACAGATATGGAGTATATTCATTGCGGAATTCGTATTTCACAGTGGAATGATGTGGCATGAAGACGTAATTCAGATTTCATTGGAAGTTTCTCCCAAAGGAGTATACAAACAAAAAATTTGAAAAAAAAATCTTACATAACTTGACTTGATGTACATTTTCTGTACAGAAACTTCATATATATAAGATAGATATATAAGTTTTCATTTGAAATATACTAACATTAAAAAATGTTTATGACAAAAAAATTTAATAATTGGTTACAGTAGCTTAATAAATTTTGTTCGACCAAACCATTTCGGGGGGGGCCCGGGCCCCCCCGTGCCCCCCCCCCCCTGCGTACGTCCCTGGACAGGTCCATATTTCTTGAGAATATGGCCTGAAAGTTGCAAAAAAAAAAAAAAACCTATGACACAGGGTTAAGTGGTTGTGTTGAGTTTTGTGAACCAACTTGCATTGGCTGCCTCAATTACGACGGTAAACGTTTTTTCAGGGACATGTCCATACTTCTTGAGAAAACAGCCCGAACGTGTCCTACACTGAAAGAAAAATGCTTCGATGTATTAATAAACGGGTTGCATTGATTATTTTTCATTGATGCTATGAAACGTTCCATTAATATAATGAAATGTTTCATTCATGGAATGAAACTTTACGTTAATTAAAATTCAATGCTTTTTGGTTTCATTGTACAAACGAAACGGATTTCATTGATGCAATGAAACTTTTAATTTCTATAAATTTAAGAAAAATATGTATGTTTTGAATTCAAACTAAATAGAGTGGGCTAAAAACACTAGTACCCAAACATCTTTTTAAAAAATTGTGGTGTGTGGTTTGCTTTAAAAATGAATGAAACAGTTTTATTAAATAAATGAAAGAGTTACATTACATATCGACGCCTACAAACAATAGTATGCTAAGTCGACTTAGCATGTTTTTAAGTTCTTTACATTTTTATATTTAAGGTCCTTTAACTTAAATTCTCACGAATCGCTTTGATTTTTGTTGTAGCAACTTGTATTCACTGTCCACCATACCACGGTACTAGTTTTATCAGGGACAGGTCCATACTTCTTGAGAAAATGGCCTGAAAGTTGCAAAAAAAACCTATGACACAGGGTTAAGTGGTTGTGTTGAGTTTTGTGAACCAACTTGCATTGGCTGCCTCAATTACGACGGTAAACGTTTTTCAGGGGCATGTCCATACTTCTTGAGAAAACAGCCCGAACGTGTCCTACACTGAAAGAAAAATGCTTCGTTGCATTGTTTATTTTTCATTGATGCTATGAAACGTTATATTAATATAATGAAATGTTTCATTCATGGAATGAAACTTTACGTTAATTAAAATTCAATGCTTTTTGGTTTCATTGTACAAACGAAACGGATTTCATTGATGCAATGAAACTTTTAATTTCTATAAATTTAAGAAAAATATGTATGTTTTGAATTCAAACTAAATAGAGTGGGCTAAAAACACTAGTACCCAAACATCTTATTAAAAAAATTGTGGTGTGTGGTTTGCTTTAAAATGAATGAAACAGTTTTATTAAATAAATGAAAGAGTTACATTACATAATATGTAAATGAAACATTTTTGAAATTACTTTTTGCGTTTTGTATTCTTTGTAAATCTGTTAAGTTATACAATTTGTCTTCTAATTATTTTGTCTTTACTAAGCAAATTAAATTTTTGACAATCATAAAAATAACACATTTATATAGGTGTGTTCGTGTACTCAACAATTTGTACAAATTTGTACAAGTCCCGTAACTTCTTGTAATCGACTAAGGTCTATTGCATTGTACTGTAGAGTAAACGAACAACATCCAGTAACAATTTGTACAAATTTTGAGTAAACGAACGCACATTATATTGGCTACATACATATGTATAGAATCACACACATAAATATGTATGTATGCATGAATATTTGCCAAAACTAGCAGAAACGTCATCAAATGTACAAAAATTCGCTACTGTCGCCGATTGGCGTTGGTATACATAAATAGTCATCCACATTAAAAAGAATGCTCTTCTCAGATTTTTGTTATTGTTTGTATAGTCGTTCATTGAATTCCATTTGTAGTTGTGTGTGAGTATTTAACAAGCAGAAAAAACACGTGTTGGCAAAACAACTACCGCTTTCTTAGCTACATCAAACGATGTTCAACAACATTATTTTAGTTTGCGCTAAACCACAGCCAAGTGTGGATGAAAAAAAAGTTATTTTACGTCTGGTGTTTTCAACTTTAAAAACTGTGATGTGTTTAACATGAAAAGAAAATATAAATATTATTTTTTAGGTGTTCAGTTGTTCTTTTAAGTGAATTTTCATTTATTATTTTTAGAAAGAAAACCAGATAAATTACTAAAAATTGTTTTATGGTTTTCAATTTTGCTTACAGATGACAACGCTCAAAATGATAATTAACTTCGCTGAAAGTAAGTATGAAGCGTTTAATAATGTGAAATGAAGATTCAAATATTGGTTAAATTATTTTTTGTAGTTTTTATGTATTCGTTTATTTACTTTTTTAATTTTCATTTATAGTTGCAATGGATATAAAAAAAGAAAATCCAATGATCAGTGGAATTACGGAGACTGTCCGTCGCCAATGAAGCACTACTCCCTTATGAAAAAATGCTGTGTGTTAACATCGTGGACGTACACAGGGGATGACTCAGCGGTAAAAGTTGGAGTTAAGTTATTGTTTAAGTTTATTGTTTCAATTTTACTTACAGATGACAACGCCCAATACTATCATTAATGTGCTTAATACCTGAGGTATTAAATATGACTTGTTGTATTAATGGTCAAAACTAATTGCAATAAAATTAAATAAACATATTTAGCATTGACTTCATTTTTGTTCATTACGTGGACATGAAGTGACTTCATAACATGAATGAAATCCTACGTTGTACCAATGAAATTTGTCATTTATTTTGAACCAACGTAAGGCATAAATGAAAACGTGTCATTACAACAATGAAATTATTTCATTGCATTAATGAAAAAGTTTCATTGCATTAACGGAAAAGTTACATTGCATTAATGAAGAAGATTCATTGCATCAATGAAGGCGTTTGATTGCATTAATGAAAAAGTTTAATTGCATTAACGAAAAAGTTTCATTGCATAAATGAAGGAGTGTCATTGCATTAATGAACAATTTCGTTAATTTTACTTCAATTAAACTCATTGAAACTTTTTTCATTTATTCAATGAAGCTCTATGTTGGCTCAAAATCAATGACAAATTTCATTGATACATTTTGGTCATAACTGTCCTTAGTGAACCTCCCCTACAAATGTTCAACATTTGTGCCTATGTGCAGTTTAGGTTCTGTTCGAAGATCCTTGGGAAATGTATATCGATGGTGTTCGCTGGTGTCCTGTTTACAGCGATATTACATTTTCCGTGGCCAAGTCCAGTCCAAATGGACTATGTCGGTCCATGCCTTCAAGTACCTCCTCCGCAACACTTTTGAACTTCAATCCTAATCCACATTTTTGTCGGCAAGTTCAAATGACCAAAAATTGCCACACCATTCTGAAAAGACCCTAAATATATTCGAACCTTCCATAGATAAAAGCTTCAATCCACATGGGCTGAGGGTACATCTCCGCTGGCAAGGCCGACTGATATTTTCTTACTTGTTATACCATACACCACAATGTGGAAAGGGTATTATAAGTTTGTTTTGGTAAAAATTCATGTAACACCGCGAAATATTCGTCGGAGACCCCCAATGTGGTATACCAATCTTCATATCTCGACGAGATAAAGCGATTTTGAGATGTGTGTCCATCCGTCCGTCTGTCCATTATAAATTGTAAACACGCTCCAGGCCGCAATTATGGACCGATCGCCACGAAATTTTGTATTGAGGTCGGGTTCAGGCCAGAATAGATCCCTATTCTTATTGGTGATGAAATTTGGAATGAAAATATTTAGCGGGTGAAATGGACCAAAAACATAATATTTATTCAATTTTCTAGCGGCTCTGTAGGTTGCAATAATAGTCCGATCAACGGGAAATTTAATATAAGGTAAGAGTATATGACATAGAAGAAGCTTGCAATTTGAGATGGCGATCAGATAATATTTAGAGGGTTAAATGGACCACAACTTTTGTGTGAAAATTGTGAAAAATTTTAATATACAACTTATATCTTTATTCCTGGAAGATACATTCAGGACAAGTAAGCTACCCTTAGAAATGGAACGCTTGAACTTTCAATTGATGCCAGTTGTGTTGGTGTGCATGATCAGATAACAGAGTTACATCCCAATATTTCCAGTTATTCGTATATAGTGTAATCATAAACTCGTTAGAGGTCGCAATTTTACCCCAATAGTCACGAACTTTTTCACCGGGTAAGAGTTTAGGTCAAAGAGGATGCCTACAATTTTGAATGATAATCTGATACTATTTAGCGGGTGAAATGGACCATTACTTTTGTATGAAAAATATACAAATTTTATTTTTGGTCGATATTTTACTTCTTTAAGGACATATTTCGGGAAAAACGAATAACCTTTACACTGATGCAATTTGAAATAAAGTGTTTGCTAGATAACGGTCCTACTGCTTAATATATAATGGGTTCTGTGTAGAGAGTCACATTTTCCTCCCATGCTATAAATTGTCTCTATCATTCCCAGTTTTTACATCATTAGATTTTTATACCCTACTCCGCAATGTGGCAATTTGGAGTTGCACAGTTCACAATTTTTATACCTTACACCACTATGTGGAAAGGGTATTATAAATTTGTTTTGGTAAAAATTCATGTAACACCGCGAAATACTCGTCGGAGACCCCCAATGTGGTATACCAATCTTCATATATAGATATAAAGCGATTTTGAGATGTGTGTCCGTCCGTCCGTGTGTCCGTCTGTCCATTATAAATTGTAATCAAACTCCAGGCAGCAATTTTGGACCTATCGTCACGAAATTTGGTATGGAGGTCGGTTTCACATCAGAATAGATCGCTATTTTAATTGGTGATGATCGTGAAATATTTAGCGGGTGAAATGGACCAAAAACATAATTTTTATCCGATATGCATATACAACGCTCTGTAGGTCGCAATAATAGTCAGATCGCTCGAAATGTTAAATAAGGTAAGAGTATATGACAAAGAAGTAGCTTGCAATTTGCTATGGCGATCAGATAATATTTAGAGGGTTAGGTTAAATGGACCAAAACTTTTGTGTGAAAATTGTGAAAATTTTTAGTATACAGCTTATATCTTTATTCCTGGAAGATACATTCCGGGCAAGTAAGCTATACTTCGAAGAGGAACGCTTGACCTTTCTATTGATGTCAATTGTGTTGGTGTACATGATGAGATAACAGAGTTACAGCCTAATATACCCTGATAATTATTTGTATTATTTGTAGTGTAATGATAATCACGCTAGATGTCGCAATTATAGTTCAATAATGACGAAATTTTGCATGAAGTGAGAGTTTAGGTCGAAGCGGGTGAAATGTACCATTACATTTGTATGAAAAATACAAAAAAAATATTTTTGGTCTATATTTTTTTCCTGGAGGGCATAGACCGGCAAAGTAGACTACATATGAAAATAGAACTACCGATGAAAATTGCAATAAAGTGTCTGCTATATAACGGGCCTACTGCTAAATATGTAATGGGTTATGTGTAGAGAACCACATTTTCCCATTCCCAGTTGTAGCATTGTTGCATTTTACATGGTGCCCTAACGTTTTAATTGTCCAATTGAATTTTTATACATACATTGCAGCATGATTCGCTTTGCCACCTTCTTTCAAAACGATTCCCCAGCCAGGCAAAATCAAATTTTAAAACGGTTTAAATACGCGATGAGTTAATACATATGTATATGTAGTGGTGTAGGATATCACATGGTCGGCCCGTCTGACTATAGCCCTCTCTTACTTGTTTTTTTTTTCAAATTGAATCGATATTAAAGGTGTTATGAGTATTTTTTGCCTGAACTCGAGTTTTTTCAAATCACGAAAAAAATCTGAAAATATACTAAAATGTTTTGCTGATAAGCACCATCACCACAGCAAAAGATAAAGGAAATCAAAAACCTAATTTTAAAAAAGTGTCCGATTTCACTCAGAAATCACCATATCGCTCATTTACTAAAAAGAGTGGCATAACTCAAAAATTACGTTTTCTGAGTTAGCATTTTTCGTGTTCATATCTCTAAAAATCAACGAGTTACAGCTAATTTACTACGAGGCTGGCAAAATTTAACAAATATGTTTTTTTTTTAATTTATGAAGCACTAAACCACTTCAAATCATGCTTGATTATGTACAGAAATTTAGCAGTGATATCTGGCTAGCTGTTTACAAAATGGGGTCCCAGTAGTTATTTTGGTTTTTGTGTAATAATTTTTTTAAGTAGGGAAATCAAATTTCAATCTTCAACTTAAAAAGCGTTTTTCTCGAAACTGGATTTTTCGAGATGTGTCACTCTTTCAGTAAATGAGCGATATACATATATGTATATACATACGTATAAACAAAAAATTGTTCTTCCTGTTTCTAGCCAAAATGACATTTAGAATGACAGGCAGGCAGACTTGTATACAATGCACATCGATGTGTGAATTCCATACATGCACACTCATCAACAATGCCAAATAAACAACCGGAAACCATAATAATAAGAGTGCATAGAGAATATACATATACACTTACAGTATTGGCCAAAAATTAAGCACACCCTCAGTACATTTTTATGCCATACAGCAGCGTTAGGCAATGTGTAAAAATATCAAAATTTAATTTTTGATCAATAATTTAAATTCTGGTGGTATATTCGGACAACTTACGAAAACTAAACTTCAAAAGCAATGCTTGACATCTCACTTGATGCACATTTTATCAAGGTAACAACTGTTAGATAAAATAACAACTGTCTTACATCACTGTGCACTTGAACCGACTTTAAATAGGCGTGGGAATCGCCGGAGCGCTTTTTGAATTAATCACGGTAAAAGTTCACATTTTTAGGGTTTTTTATGTTTTCAGGATTTATTGTGGAAACAGGAAGCCTTATTGAAATGGGACTTAAAAAAAGATGTAGAGAATTTTCACAAAAAAAAAAATGATGAAATCAGTATTTCATTGCGTATTCTTTATTCTTGATGGCACACGCACATCTTGGTGGCATAGAAGATATATAATTATTAACAGGTAAAACAAGTAAGAAAAGTCTATAGTCGGACGCAGCCGACCATGGGATACCCTATACCACTATCCCTGGACAATCGATCACCACGGAACTTCTTTTCAATGATTGTGAAAATTGAATTATCAAATATCAGAGATGTAATGTATAATAATCATGACCAAAACCAAAAAGTTATCTAGCATGACAAAGACATTTTTGTAGCAGGAAAGGAAAATTTAGTTCACACAAACTAAACTGTAATGAAACCCACTTATGTAGTACTACTACTTCCGTTGTTTAACCAGTACGTTTTTACCAATTTCACACAAAAGTTTCAGTCCATTTAACCCGCTAAGTATAATCTGATCTTTACGTTGGTTCGTACGCTTCTTCTTCATCATAAACTCAAACTTTGTTTAAAATTTTGCGGGTTATTATTTTGACCTACAGAGCCGCTACAAAATTGGTTAAAATTTTGTTTTTGGTCCATTTCATCCCCTGAACATTTCACGATCATCACCAAAAACTAATCATTTCTATTCTGGCCCGAACCCAAGCTCCTTAAAAAATTTGTTACAATCGGTCCATAATTGCGGCCTTAAGCTTGTTTACAATTTTTAATGGACGGACACACATCGCTAAATCGCTTTATCTCGTCGAGATATGAATTTTGGCATACCAAATAAGGGGTCTAGGACGAATATTTAGTGGTGTTATATAAACTTTTGGAGAGACAATATGTAGGATGGAATAAAAATGTGGTTCTCTACACAGAACCCATTATATATAAGGCAGTAGGCCCGTTATCTAGCAAACACTTTATTGCAATTTACATCAGAGGAAAGGTTAGTAGTTTTTTTCCATATGTAGGCTACTTTGTGAAATGTATATGTCCTCAAGGAATTAAAATATCGTCCAAAAATAAAATTTTTATATTTTTCATACCAAAGTAATTGTCCATTTCACCCGCTAAAGAATATCAGATCATCATTCAAAATTGTGGGCATCTTTTTCGACCTATACTCTTACCCGGTGCAAAATTTCGTGACTATTGATGTATAACTGCGACTTCTAGCGAGTTTATTATTACACTACAAACAAATAACGGGATATATAAGGCTGTAACTCTGTTATCTGATCATGCACACCATCATACTTGGCATCAATTGAAAGGACAAGCGTTCCACTTTCAAGTATATCTCACTTGTCCGGAATGTCACTTCCAGGAATTAAGATATAAGCTGTATATTACAAATTTTCACAATTGTTACACATAAGTTTTGGTCCATTTAACCCTCTACATATTATCCGATGGCCATCTCAAATTGCAAGCTTCTCCTTTGTGATATACTCTTACCTTATTTAAAATTACGCGTTGATCGGACTATTATTGAGACCTACAGAGCCGCTAGAAAATTGGATAAATATTATGTTTTTGGTCCATTTCACTCGCTAAATATTTCACGATCATCACCAATAAGAATAGGGATCTATTTTGATCTGAACCGGACCTCCATACAAAATTTCGTGACGATTTGTCCATAATTACGGCCTGGAGCGTGTTTACAATTTATAATGGACAGACGGACGGACACACATCTTAAAATCGCTTTATTTCGTCGAGATATGAAGAATGGTATACCACATTGGAGGTCTCCGACGAATATTTCGCGGTGTTACATGAATTTTTACCAAAACAAACTTATAATACCCTTTTCCACATTGTGGTATAGGGTATAAAAAGATCAGTCGGCTTGGCCAACAGAGATATACCCTCAGCCTGGGACCTAAAGAAATATAATTCGATGCACAACGTTTGGATCAAATCGGTTTCCCCCTTTGAGGGTTATCTACGTAATACTCAGTTTAGTTGGTGCAAGCTTTTTATACCCTACACCATTATGTGGAAAGGGTATTAGAAGTTTGTTTTGGGAAAAATTCATGTAACACCGCGAAATATTCGTCGGAGACCCCCAATGCGGTATACCAATATTCATATCTCGACGAGATAAAGCGATTTTGAGATGTGTGTCCGTCTGTCAATTATAAATTGTAAACACGCTCCAGGCCGCAATTATGGACCGATCGTCACGAAATTTTGTATGGAGGTCGGGTTCAGGCCAGAATATATCCCTATTCTTATTGGTGATGATCGAGACATATTTAGCGGGTTAAATGGACCAAAAACAAATTTTTTATCCGATTTAGTAGCGGCTCTGTATGTCGCAATTATAGTCCGATCGGCTTAAAATATTAAATAATGTAAGATTATATGACAAGGAAGAGGCTTACAATTTGAGATGGTGATCGGATGATGTTTAGAGGGCTAAATGGACCACAACTTTTGTGTGAAAATTATGAAAATTTTTAATATAATGGTAATATCTTTATTCCTGGACCATACATTCCGCCCACATAAATAATATTTGGAAGGACAACTCTTGCCCTTTCCATTGATGTCAATTATGTTGATTTATGTGGTCAGATAACAGAGTTACAGCCTAATATATTCAGTTTTTTGCTTGTAGTGTAATCATAAGCACTCTATAGGTCGCAATTATAGTTCAATAGTCACGAAATTTTGTACGAGGTAAGAGTTTATCTAAGAAGAAGATGCCTACAATTTTTGATGATGATCTGATATTATTTAGCGGGTGCAATGGACCATTACTTTTGTATGCTAAAATAAAAACATTTTAGTTTTGGTCCATAGTTGAATCCCTGGAGGGCATATACCGGCAAAGTCGCCTATATATGAAAAATTAACTACCGATCTTTCCTCTGATGAAAATTGCAATAATATGGGTGCTTGATAACGGACCTACTACCTTAGATATAATGAGTTTTGGGAAGAGAACCACATCTTCCTCCTATGTTACAAATTGTCTCTATCATGACAGACAAATTCCCAGTTCTTCCTATCGTATTACCTGTCCAATTGTCCAAAATTTAAAGATGTAGCAGAAATTGCTAAACAACGCCAATTTTCAAATTTAAGAATATTTCTTAAAATGTACAGTATATAATATCCCAGTTGGGACAAGGGAGCCTTCTGTCATATCAATGAGAGCACCCCATTAATAACAGCTCAATGATATGTAGACAGCGGAATTTTATGCAACACCTATTTTTGTAAAATTTGCATAATTTTGGCTTCTAATAAAATTCCAATCGAAATATATCACATTTGCAAAAATATGCCAAATGAATAAATTATGCATATTCAAATATTATTTTTGCATATGGAAAATTTCTGTATTTTACATATTTTCGTATGCTACATATATTTCAATAATATCTTCTAAAATTTTTATGTCTACATTTTTCTGTTTGAAATTAACTTCAGACAAGTCAATAAAATAGAGAAATCTGTAACCAGAGCCACGATCTTCAAAATGTCAAAAATGGGGAGCTTTCGTTGTATGGGAGCTATATGAACGCCTAGACCTATACCGACAAATTTCAGATGGAAAGTAATACCAAATGTTAGCCAATTCGGAGGATAACCTTCAAAGTATAGAAAATCGGTAGGTTCTGGCTATGGGAGCTATATGAAGACGTGGACATATAACGACAAATTTCAGGTGGAAAGTTTTTTACATCCAACGAAGACTGAATACAAAATGTCAGACATTTCAGTTTGATATTGAGGCCACAACCTTCAAAATACCGGATATCGGGAGGTACGGTTCTATGGGAGCTATATGAATACCTGGACCTATACCGATAAATTTGAGGTCAAAAATTGTGATGAATGAATACTTAATACAAACTTTCAGCCAATTCGGTGGGATATTTCGGACACAAAGTCTTCCATATGGTTTAGCAAATATGTCAAAATATGCAAAAAATTAGGTCCAGACTAAATGTCTGTTTATCGGCGATAAACAGTAGGCTCATACTATTGCTGTAATATGAATCATGGTGCACACCCTGTCCCTTCTGTGATGTTTGTGGAACAATTATTATATTGTTATTTAAACTTAATGTGATAAGGTTGCAGACTCCAAAAAGTTATTTCTTACAATAAGCTTATTTGTCCAAAAGAAACTTTGATTTGTTGAAAGCTAACTCGCAGGGTAGTGGTGTAGGGTATCGTGTGGGCGGCCCTGTCCGACTATAGCCTTTGCTTATTTGATTAGCTTTTGGGTCATTATCTTAGGACTTATGACTTGCCCCTGAAAAAATGCACCGTCGTAATGGGGAAAGCGAATACAAGTTGTTACAACAAAAACCAAAAGCATTCAAAGTCCAAATTTGGACCGATTGATCCGTTCGAGAGTTATCGTGCTCTCCAGCCACTTCGGGGTATTTTCTCAGGTAGAGTGGAATTTTCCCTGAAAAACGTGTACTGTCGTAATGGAGGCAGCGGTTGCAAGCTGTTACAAAAAGAAGCAAGCCGATATGAAAGCAGGCCTTAAACTGCACTCTTCAAAAATTGTGTCTGGTATATAAGCATATTCCGACCTGATCTATGTCCCGTAGAGATATTACAATAATAGTGCGTACAAATTTTCCGGACATTTTCAAACTTTTGTGGGGGAGGTACCTGAAGTAGTAGACCGAACTTACCTAAGTTTCGACAAATATTATGAACGCCAAATTTTAGACCGAATCGGCTGATCCGTTCGAGAGTTATCATGCGCTCCAACCACTACAGATGCTGCCATAGGTGTATTTTAAACATCTCGGACTATTTTCTCAGGAGGTATGGACTTGCCCCTGATAAAACTTGTATTGTCGTAATAGGGGCAGTGAATACAAGCGATTCGAGAACAGGTCCTTAACTGTACTTTTCCGAAATTTTGTGTGGGGGGTACCCGGAAGAGTGGATCGATAGAGTCAGTATTGGAATCTCATCACTGTCTGGTAGAGATATCATGACGTGCAAATCGGTTACTCGCTTCAAGAGTTATCGTGCGCACAATTTTTCCAACCATTTTCGAACTTTTGTTGGGGAGGTATCTGAAGGAGTGACCGATATGACTCATCTTAGAACTTAAACTTAGTTTGGATAAAATATTACTAACGCCAAATTTTGGACCAAATCGGTGCATCCGTTCGAGCCAGACAGATAGACGGACATGGCTAAATCAACTCCAAATTTTCTAAAATACATTTCATCCAAACATACTTGCAGTCCAAAACCATTATTTTGATGAGGCACATTTTGCCCGTATGAAAGTGTAGCATAAATGCTGAGGGTATAATTATTTCAGCCGACATAATTAATTTTCGGAAAATTCTGCTTAAATCCTCAAAATACTGAAAATTGGGACGTACCGTTATATCGGGGCTATACTCAAACGTGGACCCGCGTCCGCAATAATAATTACCAAATCACAGCTAAAATAGTAGGAAAATATAGCTTAAATTATCAAAATGCCGAAAATCGGCAAGTAACGCTATAAGGGGGCTATACAAAAACATTTGCCAATATTGTTCAGATTCATCCAAAAATGATGTTACAGCATATTCTGATCGAATACCAAATCGTCTAGATTTAACATCGTCTAGACACAACATAACGATTTACAGAAGAGCGGTAGGGACCGGCCTACTCAGCCGACGACTAGCAAAAAACCTTTCATATCGACAAAAAATGAAAAGGACAGACTGGAATTCGCCAAGACCTATCTGAACTGGAGCGTCCTAAAATGGAGGACTATGTTGTTTACTGATGAATCTAAGTTTAATTTAAAGTATTCAGATTGCATATGATTGGGACTTGTGGGAGATGGTTAACTCAGAAAATCAACCGAAAAAATGCAAAACCAATGAAAATTTATTCGAAATATCGCCTAAAATAATTAATGATTTAATATCCTCTATCCATGTAAGATATGCGTGTATCACCCAGAAGAAAGGATATGGAACGATATATTGATTTCACATTTTTTTGTTCTTAAATTGAAAATGCTTTAGTTTTATCCACCTAAATTGCGACTTAACCCATTTCGTCCATAGACAATTTTTTTTTATTTATTTATTAAGAAACAAGTAAGCCAAGGCTATAGTCGGACGAGGCCGACCATGTAATACCCTACAGCTATACCCCTGGGAATTAGCTTTCCACATACCAAAATTTCTTTATGAAAAAATAAACTTATTGTAAGAAATAACTTTGTGGAATCTGGTACCGTATCACACCAAGCTTAAATAATAACATGATAATTGTTTCACAAACATCCCAAAAGGGACAACGCTCAATGATATGGAACCCGCAGCTTATCTCCGAGTCCGAACGGCGTGTCCTAAGACAACACTTGTAGAGTAGTTTTACATGACTGAAATACTCAGAAAATGTCGCAAACCTTACTGAAGGATATTCTGCAACCGTTGCAAATTTGATTTTGCCTGGCTGGGGAATCGCTTTGAAAAAAGGTGGCAAAGCGACCCATGCTGCAATGTATGTATAAAAATCCAATTGTACAATTAAAACGTTAGGGCACCCTGTAATTTGCAATAATACAACAACTAGGAATGGGAAAATGCGGTTCTCTAGACAAAACCCATATTAGGCAGTAGGCCCGTTATCTAGCAGACACCTTATTGTAATTTTCATCAGGAAGAAGATCAGTAGTTCTATTTTCATATTATCCAGGAAATAAAATATAGACCATTTTTTTATTCTTCATACAAAAGTAATGGTCCATTTTACCCGCTAAATATTATCAGATCATCATCCAAAATTGTAAGCATCTACTTCGACCTAAAGTCTTACCTCGTGCAAAATTTCGTGATTATTGAGCTATAATTGCGACCTCTGGCGTGTTTATGATTACACTACAAACAAATAACAGGGTATATTAGGCTGTAACTCTGTTATCTTACCATGTACACCAACACAATTGACATCACTAGAAAGGTCAAGCGTTACTCTTCCAAGTATAGCTTACTTGCCCGGAATGGCTCTCCAAGGAATAGAGATAAAAGCTGTATTTTAAAAATTTTCACAATTTTCGCACAAAAGTTTTGGTCCATTTAACCCTCTAAATATTATCTGATCGCCGTCTCAAATTGCAAGCTTCTTCTTTGTCATATACTCTTACCTTATTTAAAATTTCGAGGCGATCTGACTATTATTGCGACCTACAGAGCATCTACAAAATCGGATAAAAATTATGTTTTTGGTCCATTTCACCCGCTAAATATTTCACGATCATCATTAATTAAAATAGCGATCTATTCTGATGTAAAACCGACCTTCATACCAAATTTCGTGATGATTGGTCCATAATTGCGGCATGGAGTTTGATTACAATTTATAATGGACAGACGGACACACGGACGGACGGAGGGACACACATCTCAAAATCGCTTTATCTCGCCGAGATATGAAGATTGGTATACCACATCGTCTCCGACGAATATTTTGCGGTGTTACATGAATTTTTACCAAAACAAACTTATAATACGCTTTCCACATAGTGGTGTAGGGTATAAAAATATCTTTTTAGGGTAATTAAAACCTACAGATGTCAAATATCTAATCAAAAAAAAAAATCCGATTTTTTCTTTTCCCGGAAAATATTATTAATGTTTAACATTTGCTCTGTTCCAGAACCTGTAAAAAGCTACTAATTTTTACTACGATAACATTTGTTCCTTTATGTTATCGGAAAAAATAGTAAAAATTAGTAGATTCTTGCAGTACTGGAACAAACCAATTATTTAATATTTTTATACCCTCCACCATAGGATGGGGGTATATTAAGTTTGTCACTACGTTTGTAACTACACGAAATAATCATTGTAGACCCCACAAACTATATATTCTTGATCAGCGTGCAATTCAACATCGATATAGCCATGTCCGTCCGTCTGTCCGTCTGTGGAAATCACTCTAGCGTCTGAACGGATTGACGTAGGTGGATGAAATTTTGGGAAAATCTATTATATGTACGTAGGACTTTTGGTATTGAAAGCGGGCTATGTAGGTTCACGCTTTCGTATAGCCCCCATACAAAATGACGCGTGGCGCGTTGTCGTTTTAAGGAATTTTTAAGATATTTGTCCCATTTAACCACCGAATTGGTTGTAATTTGGTATTTTGTGCCTCCAGAGACCAAAAAACATTCCTACCAAAGTTGGTTTATATAGGTCCACGTTTTGGTATAGCCCCCATATAACGCCCCATATAAAGTACGCGTCATTTTAATATATTTGGAATATATTAGTCCCATTTGACAACAGAATCGGTTGTAACTTTGTATTTCCAGAGGCTAAGAAACATTTCTACCATAAACGATATCATAGGACGATATCTCCCGATTTTCGGTATTTTGAAGGTTTTGGCCTCATTATCACACCGAGATGGCTGAAATTTGGTATTTAGTGTTCGTTGGGGGTATGAAACTTTCCCCCAGAAATTTGTAGCTATAGGTCCACGCCATCATATAGCCCCCATAGAACGGTGCCTTCCGATTTTCGGTATTTTGAAGGTTGTGGCCACATTAATCCACCGAAATGACTGAAAATTGTGGTGGAGGGTATAAAAACTAAAAACTAAAAATTCCATAAATTTGTATTTTTTTAATAATAAAGATATTAAAAAATAAAAAAATAAAATATATATTTATTACTTTGTTTTCTTTAAATTTTATCATTTTAAAAGAATTGTGCTGAGAGGGTACTTATGTTCTGGCCGAAACTGTAGAGTACATACATATACCTTATTTGTGTGTTTGCATTAATTTGTCGAAATATACATAGATATAAATAGGATTTGTAATGTTCTAGAAATAAAGGATAATTTTACCGTAAATTGGATTTTCTGGGAAGGAATTTAGTAAAGGGGCCTATTTATATAGCACCCGTCAAGAAATAAAAATTAACACGTTATAGAGAATCTTCCTTACAACTAGACTTATAGGAACGTTGATTTTGAAAAAGCTGTACCGAAGAGATATACTCTGTGCTGAAGAAAAAAAAAACACAAACAATATTTCTGACGTCTATAGACGAGTATTCGGGTAAATTTCTCAAAAAGTATGGACTTGCCCCAAAAATAATTGTATTGTCGCAACTAGGGCCGCATATATAACATATTGGCAAAAATTTAAAAAAGTCCTTAAACTGAGCTCTTTCCAAACTCTGTGTAGGAGGTGCTCGAAAAAGTGGTCCGATATAGTCAACATTCGGACGTAATCCGAGTCTGTAAGAAATAATACGATGTACAATGTATGGACCAAATCGGTTTCTCCCTTCGAGGGTTATCATCTTAGGTAGTTTAGTTGATTTGGAACTTTTGGGCCATTATTTCAGGAAGTATGGACTTGCCAAAAAAATTCGCTGTCGTAAAGGATCCGCAAGAAGAACTTGTTGCAAACAATTTCAAAACGATCCGAGACGAGCTGTTAAGTTGTACTTTTTCCAAATTTTTGGCGGGAGGTATAAGAAGAAGTATACCGATGTAGTGCATATTTAAACCTGATATATGTCTGGAAGTAATATAACCATATGCTTCGAAAGTTAGTGTGCGCACTATTTTATCGAAAATTTTTGAACTTTTGTGAGGGATGTACCGGAAGGAGTAGACCGCTATGGCTATTTTCGAACATAAACTATGTTTAGACAAAATATTACGATACCCAAAATTTGAACCGAAGCATCCGTTCGATAGTTAATGTACTCACCAGCCACACACACAGACGGACGGACATTGATAAATCAACTCCAAATGGTCTGAAACGGATTTCGTCTAAACATACTTGGGATCCAAGCCCATTATTTCGATGAGGCACAATCTTATTGAGGTAATATGACGTAAAGTGTTTGTTGTGGTGATTTAATACAGCTCATCGGGCAAACTGCGTCTTTGTCTTCTAGCCATTCACATCCGATATGTCATGTCATGATAGGTCAATTAATTAAAAATTAATTTTTGTTTCACGGTCTCCTTAGTCATATCCGACAGCGGAATGAGACTGAGGGATTTTTCGAAGAAAAAACATGGAAATGAGCATCATAATGTACCAATACGCCGACATATACGAGTTAACGTGGGTGTCTCCGGATGGAAAAACCACAAACCAGATCGATCATATTGAGACAGATGCAAGACATTCATCCAGTGTATTAGATGTTCGATCGTTTCGAGGAGCCTAATACCAGTTCCTTGTAGAAGCTAAGACTCGCACCCGTCTTATTGTTGCAACAACAGTTCGATCTAACACAGGACTGAAGTTGGATGACGAGAAGCAACGAACTCAAAAAATATCACAAGACTCCGGCCATATTACCCACATGCTGGTAGACGACACTCCTTGTGCAACTCCATAGTCCCAAGAATAGTCCAATCTTTTTAAATCGCAAAATCTATTCTTATAGTGAGAACGATATTCAGAAATATTGTTAGGTCCAAAACAAGACCTAAACCGCATTGAAGATTTATTGAAATACGAAAGGCATTCACAAACAAATATAACAAAAACAAGTGAGAAAAGGCTATAGTCGGTACGGGGCCGACTATGTGATACCCTACACCACTAACTCTGTGAATAACCTTTTCACTCGAAAACATTTCTTTTATAGAGATACGAAAGTGTTCACCTATCTGGCTTTTATACCAAATGACTTAAGGCGAACTGAACCAAATTAATTAATATTTAATTTTATATTTGGCATCACCAGCATCAATAGGCTTCTATCTCTGTGATCGTGATGATCCGATCAAAATTCCGACCTGTAGTGTGATTGCAGAAAAAGTGGAAAAAAGGGATGCATTACCGACTATTGCGATATCTCTATTATTTGACTACCCACGCCAACCTACTTTGCATAATTTCAAAGATGGGATTTTCTACTTTCTTAGTCAGGCTTTGCTTTTAGAAGGTCCCCAACCAAAGGTGTGATATCCGTCATTATTATTAAAATCGCAAAAATGAGAAGTTGGGTTTTATTAGCGACTATTGCGATATCTTCGTTATTAGACCACCTACGAAAACCTACGTTACATTGTTGTAAAGGTGATATTTTATGCTTTCATTGTCAGGTTTTGCTTTTTGTAGACCCCTTACAGACGCTGAGATATTTGCTATGGAATAAAATGTTGACTTTTTCTCCAAATAAAGTTTTTGCTCATTCCGACCCCTAAACATTATCTGACCATCATCAAAATCAATAGGCTTCTTCCTCTGTGAGATCCTCATTAACTTTTGAAATTTCCTGACGATCCGATCAAAATTGCGCCCAGTAGCGTGATTCCAAAAAAATGGAAAAATGGGATGTATTATCGAATATTGCAATATCTCCGTTATTTGGTCACCTACGCCGACATAGTTTGCATCATTGTAAATATGGGATCTTCTACTTTCATAGTAAGGCTTTGCTTTTGGAAAGTATCCAACCAAAGCTGTGATATTCGTCATTATAACTTAAATCGCAAAAATGAAAATTTGGTTTTAATTTGCGACTATTGTGATATCTTCGTTGTTTGATCACCCACGAGAACCTACTTTACATCGTTAGAAAGGTGATATTCTCTGCTTTCATTGTCAGGTTTTGCTTTTGGTATACCCCTTATAGAAGCTGAGATATTAGCTTTGGAAAAAAACGTTGTCTTTTTACCTAAATAAGTTTTTTGCCCATTCCGACCCCTAAATATCATTCGACCCTCACCGAAATCAATAGGCTTCTTCCTCTTTGAGATCCCCAATAACTTTCAAAATTTCGTGACGATCCGATCAAAATTGCGGCCTGTAGCGTGATTTCCAAAAAAATGGAAAAATGGGATGAATTACCGACTATTGTGATATCTCCGCTATTTGGTCACCTACGCCGACTTAGTTTGAATCATTGTAAAGGTGGAATCTTCTACTTTCATAGCCAGGCTCTGCTTTTGGAAAGTCCCCAGCCAAAGCTGTGATATTCGTCATTATAACTAAAATCACAAACATGAAAATTTAGGGTTTATTTGCGACTATTGTGATATCTTCGTTGTTCGATCACCTACAAGAACCTACTTTACATCATTAGAAAGGTTATATTTTATACTTTAATTGTCATGTTTTGCTTTTGGTATACCCCATATAGAAGCGTAGATATTCGTTTTGAAAAAAAAAACGTTGTATTTTTATCCACATATGTTTTTTGCCCATTCCGATCCCTAAATATTATCCGACCATCACCAAAATCAATAGGCTTCTTCCCCTCCGGGACCCCCATCAACACCCAAAATTTCGTGACGATCCGATGAAAATTGCGACCTGTAGCGTGATTACAAGGTTTAGATGGACAGACGGACGGACGGACCTACGGACGGACACACAAAGCCAGATCGACTCAGCTCATCGAGACATTCATTTTGATATATATAAGTATGGGTCTACGACCATTACAAACGTTACAAACTTTTTGGCCAAAACCAACTTATAATACCCTCCCCACATAGTGGTGTAGGGTATAAAAAACATTGTTCCACAACATCCCATACGGGACAAGGGAGACTTCTCTCATATCAATGAGTGCACCCCGATTCATATTTAGCTCAATGATATGGGACCTACTGTTTATCGCCGAGTCTGAACGGCGTGTCATAAGACACCAATTGTGGAGAAGTTTTTCAAGGCTGAAATACTCAGGAAATGTCGCCAATATTACTGAGGGGTATTTTGTCACCGTTGAAAAATGTTTGATGTTGCCTGGCCGGGGAATCGAACCACCGACCTTCTGCATGCAAGGCGGGCGTGCATACCATTGCACCACGGTGGCACCCTCACAAACAAATATCAGATAAAGGAAATAACAAAATGATAAATGACGACATAGCAGAGCAAGGAGGCGAGTTCATAACATCATGTCAGTCGCTTGAATAAATTTTAATAAAATTTATGTAAAAGACATTTGTTTTCAATACCAAAAATTGATAATATAGGAAACAAAATGGGGTTTTTTCACAATAGACTCCATTTTCGTAGCAAGATTTGGTCTACATTGGCTTTATTAAATCGAATCCTGTAATACTTACGTATTTTGTTGTTCAGCAAGAAATGTTAAGAATAGAATGACCTTTAATTTAATGCAATAAATCTAGATTTTTATAACGTCGAGGTCCCAGTGGCACGTGTTAACATATTGCTATTGTGCTCAAACTTAGGGGTTGCCGCCTACAAAAATCCGACATCGATTTTTTCCCTTTCAGTTAAAACCAGCCTAATTCAACAAATTAAGACAAAGAAAATATTGAATTTTACATAAAATATTCGACAATTTAACAAATTTTATATTTTTGCCCAGACCAGGACATCATCCCAAAATCAGATCACAAAGCTCGAAATAAACCATTGGAACAACAAAACAGCAGCACACTGCACCCTCACAGGACACGTCAATGATTTCGGCAACATCAACATTTTAGCTCAAGAAAATAACTACCACAAACACTTCACTCTTGAGATGTTGCATATAATCAACGCACCTACAAACATTATTAAATTATAAAACAGACACTGCCGATTGCGCTCAAAGTTCCAGACATGTAGTAAATAAACTGCTAAACTTTAGTTAAATAAATTATTTTGTACTGAGAACAACGATCACTTCCTTTAAGTAAGTTTTAATGTTACACATATTCTAATCATTCTATTGTTTCACTGCGGAGACTAAATTTCCCGACTGTTAGGCCAAAAATATTCTCCTTTCCAATTTTGGTATTAAAATCGCCTAGAATAATTTTAATGTCATGGGCAGCACAACGGTCATGTGTTTCTTCTAAGCGCTCATAGAATATACCCTTGATCTGTTCGTCCTTGTCTTCGGTTAAAGCATGTGTGCAGATAAAGCTAATGTTGAAGAATTTTACTTTTATCCGTATTGTAGCAAGCCTTTAAATCACTGGGGTGAAGCTGGAGACCAGATGTTTTAACCTCCGACCAACCACAATCCCGCGACCAAACTCATGCATTGTGTCATAGCAGCTGTAATACAGTGCGTCACATTTAGGTGTTGTTGTGACGACTTTTCGAATTCATCGTAGTAATGTCGGCCTTGTACCTTTCAAGTACATCTGCCAATGCGTAAAATGCACCTTCCCTATAAAGAGTGCGAACATTTCAGGTGCAGATTGCCAATCATGGTCCTTAAAACGTTTGCGGAGGTCGTCAACTTTAGAGGGGTTTGTTTTTCTTTTCTGTCGTTTTTTCATAGGAGAGGGTTATTAAACCGCCGCCTAAACCCAAGTTTTTAACGTTCTTATGGGTGAAGGCGCGGCACATGTTAGCTCACTACCTTTAACGGGTGTTAAAGGCAGCTCCCCATGTGACGCCAATGGGACTTCAGTGTCCACATGATATGAGAGAGAATACAAGTTAAATCTTGGGCTTTGCCATGTTAAAACCGGTCAGACCGTTACTTTGTTTGAGTTTCTTGGTCTTGACAAAACTTCTCCACCAAAAATTGTCAATATTAATAAGTCCATGTTTTGGTATGGACCCCATATAACTGCACCTTTTCGGTATTTTGAGAATTCTAGCTTCAGTTCTTAACCGAAAGACTGTAATTTGATATTGGAGTTGCCCAGCAGTCCGGAAATTATTCCACCAAACATTCTCAACATGTTTTGGTATTGCCCCATAAAACGGTACCTCCTGATTTTCAATATTTTGATAATTTTAGCTACCATGTTTGAACGATGTAACGGTTGTTGTTGTAACAATGCTTTGTTTTATGTTTGTAAGTTCATCATCTGCCTAATGTGGCTCTGTGTTTGACTCCAGTTCTAGGAAAGTGTCTGTTGCGATAAGATGTAACCACAGATCTACTGGAGTTAGTTGAACTGGTTTGGCAGGTTGAACAGGTGCAGTGTATCGTACGGTCCTGCGCTACATGCTAGGCACGGCATCGATCCTTGCCCTATAGGAATTTAGACGGCTGCACCATAGCGAGCGTAGTTGAGCCAAAAACAAAACCGCATATACACGATAGTTGTTTATGGCATGTGCAACTGCATCCGTGTGAATGCTATGTAAATCAGCTTGATAGATCATGAAGATCCCTCCTGACATTCCTAACCACCATATGGTGATTAGGATGGCTCTCACAGTAAAACCCGAGCAAGTACTGTAACGAAACCATGCCGTTGTGCTGCTGCACTAAAATAATGTTTGTCTCCTAGATGGTCCAATAAAGACATGAGGAAGCACCCTGTTGCAGTTCTCAGGCCGGGATTCTTACAGGTTTAAATATTTTTTCCATCGCGTTGCACTTATATTCGCGGAGCAAACTGTCGCCGCGTATCTTACCACAGACCGACATATCACGTTATACATAGTCAACAAGGTTTCCTTATCTGCACCCAAAGTACTGCAGGCTAGGGACTTGAGGTCCTTGTTCCTACAAAACAGCTATCTGTGATAATCTGTGCCGACATGAACGTGCTGTTGAATGTGAACCCTAGAATTTTAGGTTAGTGTGTGGTCGGAATTCTGCTGCCATCAAATATGTTATCACCTCTGCCGTCCATGTGGTGAACAGAGTGGCCGTAGATTTAATTGCGGATATTTGGTAAAAGGGTGGTAAGATCAGTCATATAGGAGTTCAGCCTTTCACAAATGACATCTGGGCAAGTATCTGATGCCAAGATCGTACAATCAGCCGCAAACGTTACGATCCCAATGCCGTGGAATGAAGGAGGGCTAGAGGTTAAACAATTTCGGAGATATCACCCCACCTTGCGGAACTAACTGTTTCACTCTACGGGGCTTGGGCATCTTGTTTCTGAATTCCACGTACGACTGGCGTCTATACATATAATTGATTAACCAACGTTTCAAACTTGGCCGAAGAGTGGTCTGCTCGTGGTCTGTTTCAGGGAGTGTGTGGCAGTATCAAAGGCAATTGATAAGTCAAGTGTCACAAACACTGACGAATCTTTGCCTCCTCATGTAGATAGTCAACTGAAAACATGAGGAGGTACCCTGTTGCAGTTCTTAGGACGGCATTTTGATAGGTTTGTATATTTCCCATCGCGTTGCACGTATACCCGCGGACCGAACTGGCGTCCCATAGCTAACCTATAGCGTTACACGCCCTACAGCGTTATCGTCAAAAGGGTGTCTTTATCTGTAAATTGACATTTTAGCTTCTCAGCTAACGTCCACGTTTTAGTATGCCCCACATATAAAAATTCCTCCCGTTTTCGGTATTTTTGAGGTTTTAAATTTTTTGACGAAACTATCGATAAATTGACATGGAAAATTGTCAACATAATTCCATGCTTTGGTATAGCCTCCCCATAATGGTAACTCCCAATTTTCTGTGCTTAGAGATGATTAGCTACATGTTTTGACCGAACTACCTGTAATTTAACATTTCAGATTCCCAGGGTTTACAAAACTTTTCCGCCAAAATTGCTCAACATAGGTCCTCGTTTTGGTGTAGTCCCCATATAATGGTGCCTCCGGATTTTCGGTATTTTGAAGAGGTTATTTATTTATTGACTCCCAACGGTCAGGATACTTCTTCGCTAACAATTGTCAACATAGGTCCATATAATGGTATAACCCCCATATAAGGGTACCTCACGTATTTTAAGAATTTTAGCTACATTTTGTGTCTGAACTACCTGTTATTTCACATTCGAGGTTATCAACAATAGCAAACCTACTACAACAAAAATTGTCAACATTGGTCCATTTTTTGTTATAGCCCGCATATAACTGTAGTTGTCACAAGACTTCTGCTCGATAAATTGTTAGCACATAACATATAGGGTGTTTTTAAGCTAGATAGAACTTTAAATTGTAAAAAGTAACACAAAAAATTAAATGTTGATGAAACTTTTTTTCAAATTTATTTTGAAAATGAGTCGTCGATTCGCGCAACTTATAGACGACTTCGTCATTTGTATGGCGTACATAATCGTCCATCTGATGGGGCGCATTTTTGGCTTAACGGGTTTGTTAATAAGCAAAATTGCCGCATATGGAGTGAGACCAATCCACAAGAGACCCTACAGACTCCATTACATCCAGAGAAATGCACCGTATGGTGCGGTTTTCACGCTGGTGGCATCATCGGACCTTATTTCTTCAAAAATGAGGCCGGAGCTTGCGTTACGGTCAATGGAGATCGTTACCGCACCATGATCAATGATTTTTTGTTTGAAAATATGGATGACATTGATCCGGAGGAGATGTGGTTTCAACAGGATGGCGCTACGTGGCATACGGCGAACGCAACCATCGACTTATTGAAATCAAAATTTGGCGATAAGTTGATTTCGAGAAGTGGACCTGTCAATTGGCCTCCAAGGTAGTGCGATTTGACAACTCTCGATTATTTCCTGTGGGGCTACGTGAAGTCACTGGTTTATGCTGATAAACTAGCAACAATTGATGCCTTGGAGGCCAGCATTGTTCGTGTTATTCGTGACATACGGTCAGCAGTGCTCGAAAAAGTGGCCAAAAATTGGACGTCCAGAATGCACTTCGTCAAGAACAGCCGCGGTGCCCATATGCCCGAAATCATTATACCCTACACCACTTTGTGGGGAGGGTATTATAAGTTGCTTTTGGCCAAAAAGTTTGTAACGCATCGAAATAATGGTCGTAGACCCATACTTATATATACCAAAATGAATATCTCGACGAGCTGAGTCGATCTGGCTACAGGTCGCAATTTTGATCGGATCGTCACGAAATTTTGAATGTTGATGGGGGTCCCGGAGGGGAAGAAGCCTATTGATTTTGGTGATGGTCGGATAATATTTAGGGGTCGGAATGGGCAAAAAACTTATGTGGATAAAAAGACAACGTTTTTTTCCAAAGCGAATATCTCAGCTTCTATACGGGTTATACCAAAAGCAAGACTTGACAATAAAATAAGAAAATATCACATTTCTAATGATGTAAAGTAGATTCTCGTAGGTGATCAAACAACGAAGATATCACAATAGTCGCAAATAAACCCCAAATTTTCATTTTTGCGATTTTATTTATAATGACGAATATCAGAGCTTTGGTTGGGGACTTTCCAAAAGCAAAGTCTGGCTATGAAAGTAGAAGATCCCATCTTTACAATGATGTAAACTAGGTCGGCGTAGGTGACCAAATAACGGAGATATCGCAATAGTCGGTAATACACCCCATTTTTCCACTTTTTTGGAAATCACGCTACAGGTCTCAATTTTGATCACATCGTCACGAAATTTTGAGGGTTAATGGCGGTCACTAAGATGAAGAAGCCTGTGGATTTTGGTGATGGTCGGATAATATTTAGGGGTCGTAATGGGCAAAAAACTTATTTGGAGAAAAAGACAACGTTTTTTCCTAAGCGAATATCTCTGCTTCAATATGGGGTATACGAAAAGCAGAACCTGGCCATGAAAGTAGAAGATATCGCCTTTCTAATGATGTATAGTAGATTCTCGTAGGTGATCAAACAACGAATATATCGCAATAGCCGTTAATTGAACCCAACTTTTTATTTTTGCGATTTTAATAATAATGGCGAATATCACAGCTTCGGTTGGGGATCTTCCAAAAACAAAGTCTGAATATGAAAGTAGAAAATCCCTTCTTTACAGTGATGCAAAGCAGGTTGGCGTAGGTGGCCACATAACGGAGATATCACAATAGTCGGCAATACATCCCATTTTTTTGTAATCACGCTACAGGTCGCAATTTTGATCGGATCGTCAGGAAATTTTGGGGGCTACTGGGGATCCTACAGAGAAAGAAGCCTATTGATTTTGGTGATGGTCGGATAATATTCAGGGGTCGGAATGGGCAAAAAACTTATTTGGAGAAAAAGTCAAAGTTTTATTTCAAAGCGAATATCTCCGCTTCTAAAAGGTAATACATCCCATTTTTCCACTTTTTTGGAAATCACGATACAGGTCGCAATTTTAATTGTATCGTCACGAAATTTGGGGTGTTATTGGGGGTCCCACAGAGGAAAAAACCTTTTGATTCTTGATAATGGTCGGATATTATTCAGGGGTCGGAATGTGACAAAAAAAATATTTGGAAAAAAGACCAACGTTTTATTTCAAAGTTAATATCTCCATTCTGTAGGAGGTATTCGAAAGCAAAACCTGGCAAGGAAAGTAGAAAATATCACCTTTACAACGATGTGAAGTAGGTTGTCATTGGTGGTCAAACAACAGAGATATCGCAATAGTCGGTAATGCATCCCTTTTTCCATTTTTTATGCAATCACACTACGAAATTTTGATCGGATCCTCAAGAAATTTTTGGGGGTTGATGGGGGTCTAACAGAGAAAGAAGCCTATTTATGGTTGGCATACATATCAGTTTTCCATTTTTATTTAAGTTGGACTGTCGATGCACTTAAATGCGTTTCAAAAAATTGACCTGTGTTAATGAAGACATTCAGAGCAAAGGCGCTAAGCTATCCCAATTTCAATATTTTGAATTTTATTAGTCAAAAGCTTATGAACAGGGGTAGTGGTGTAGGGTATCACATAGTCGGCCCCGACCCGACTATAGCCTTGGCTCACTTGTTTTCAAATGTTAATGTTGATTACAATTTAATTTTTTGTGTTATTTTTTACAATTTCAAGTTCTATCGGGCTTAAAAAACACCCTTTATAAGGATATAGCATATAACAACACATCCAGATTTCAAGTGTTTTGAGGAAAGTAGCTACATTTATTGACCGAACTATCTGCAATTTAACATTTCAATTTCCTAGTGGTCACAAAATTTCTCCATCAAAAATTGTAAACATATGGCCACACTTTGGTATTGCCCCCATACACATTCTGATCGAAAAACTTCTACACCGAAAATTGTGGACAGGAAAATAAAACTAATTATTCCATTTTAGTTCAGAATATTTTATTGTGGAAGGTATAAAAAGTTCAGCCCGGCCGAACTTAACGATTTTTTTACTTGTTTTAATTGCAGTTTTAGTTCCATATAATTAAGGCCCTGTGATTTTAATATAAAATAAGAAAAACTACACCATCTATGTATGACCCATTCATACGATATCCCACCCTTCATTTATTTTAGCATTTGTTTATAATTTTTTATTTTGTTAGACAATTTTTGTGACGTGTTGTGGCGCTATTGTTATACTGTCATATGTTTTCAAATATGCACCACCCAATTCGGGTTAGCACCCCGGATGCTTAGTATGTGTCTTTTTTGTTAAAACGTTCACAAATATCACACTTAGTTGGTTGGTGTTGGGAAGTGTTGCATCATTTGGATCCATTGTTTATAACATCTTTGTCTTTTTCAGCTGATGCGAGATTCCTGCCAGACTTAATAGAAGTGGTGTAGACATTCGGGTAAAGAGATTATGTTCATTCATTCAGTTTAAGTAACAGCACAAAATCCATCTCATGGACGTTGATAGACATCAGTCCGTGTGTCTTTTCAATTATAAAAAAGAAAACAAACAAAACCAATCAACGATGATTCAGATATAAATAATATAGTGAGATTATAGAGTGATAGTTTAGAGATCTGAAAAATGATTCTACAATTCTATAAGGAATAAAAAACCTATTGTGGCCTTTACATTGACACCGTAAAAGATTGCATATCACATGACATGCTTGGAGGTCAAGTGAAATGCAAAGCATCGTGGAAAAGGCAGCGTACCTGCCACCAAGCTAGGCTCTTAGAGACTAATCACCTGTAACTGCCGAAATTCAAATGATTCGAGTATTCACAAGGAAAATAAATGAAAATAGAACCGAAAATCAGATGACGACCAGGAAATTACGGAAAAGGACACGATTTGCACAGTGGAATGTTCGCACACTATACCAACTTGGCAACTTTGCTCAGCTCAGTGCCGAGTGTGAAAGATTGAAGATCGATTTGATAGGTTTGAGCGAAGTACGTTGGAATGGTAGTAGTGAATTGAGAGATGACAAAGGTGGACTGCTTTTATACTCCGATATGCCAAATGAAGATGACCCACATATACGAGGGGTTGGCATTTACTTAAAGCGGCAATTAGCTCAATCCCTTATTAAGTGGCAGCCCATTTCAGAAAGAATAATAACAGCCCAAATAAAAAATAAAAAGTTTATCATATCAATTGTGCAGTGCTATGCAACTACAGAGGATAGCGACCCTGAGCAGAAAGAGGAATTCTACAGCCTTCTATACCGAACACTCCATGATATACCAAATAACCACATAACTATATTAATGGGAGATTTTAATGCGCAAATTGGACCGGACAATACCGATTATGAAAATATTATGGGCAAACATGGGATAGGTGTTTGCAATGATAATGGCGAGCTATTTATAGAAACATGCAGCAACTACGACCTTAAGATAGCAGGATCAGTTTTCCCACACAAAAACTGCCATAAGTACACATGGAAATCACCAGCTGGAAACTTTCACTCGCAAATAGACCATATTTGTATATCCAGAAACTTTGTTTAATATTTGCTGCGACGTGAGAAACAGACGAAGCGCTGAAATAGGCAGTGACCACTACATGTTAGTGGCTGATTCCGACTTGATATGTGGCTAAAAAAGAAAAGGTGCCAAACACAAAGAAGATATGACGTTGACAAACTTCAAAACGAAGAAAAACGAAACACTTTTTCTGAAAAAATCGCCGCAATACATTTCGATGAAAATAGATCGCAGAGTCAAAACCAAATGTCCAGCGATTCGAAATGGAGTAACATTCGAGACAACATTCAATGTGCATGTGAAGAAATCTTAGGAGTGCAACAGAGGAAATCACGCAAGTGGATTTCACCGACTAGCTGGAATCTCATTTCTGCTAGAAGAACAGTAAAACTCGAGCAACTAAAAGCTCCTAGGGGTGATAAAGTTGCGATACTGTCGGGCCAGTATAAATTACTTACCAAACAAATAAAGGAACAACTCAGAAAGGATAAAAATTACCACCACATTAAAATGTCAAGCGAGGCTCAGCTGGCTGCTAATATGGGCAATATGAAGGATCTATATAAAATAATGAGGGAATTAAGTAAGCCAAAAATGCAAAAAACAAAGCCCATTTTAGATGACGATGGAATGCTGAAAACCAACAAAGAAGAACAACTCGTGGTCTGGAAAAAACATTTCGAAAAGACGCTCAACATAATTCATGATGAAAATATTGATGATATCCTCATACGGAGGCAACACAATACCAATAGAGGCATAAGTGATAGACCGCCTAGCTTGATAGAAGTAAAGAATGCAATACTAGCTCTTAAAAATGGTAAAGCACCTGGCTGCGATGGTCTGCCAGCTGAATGTTTTAAAGTCAACCCAGAGGCTACTGCAACAATACTTCACAACCTGTTTGAGCATGTTTGGAAAACAGAGGACATTCCTACGCAATGGAAAGAATCCATCATTATAAAACTACCGAAGAAGGGAAATCTAAGTTTATGTGACAACTGGCGAGGAATATCAATAACACCCACCGTCACAAAAATTTTTAATAAGATTATTTTAGATAGAATTGCGGAGCCCTTGAATAAACTTATATCTCCAACACAAGCCGGATTCATGCCTCATAGAAGCTGTATAGATCATATCAACACTATCCGTATATTGATTGAACAGTCTGTAGAGTTCAACTCAACACTCTACATAACGTTTGTGGATTTTACAAAAGCTTTTGATGCCCTTAAGAGAGATTTTATATGGAAAGCACTAGAAGCCAGAGGCATACCGAGTAAGATAATTCGACTAATTAAAAAGAATTATGAAGGAAGTGTTTGCAGAGTTCTTCATGAGGGAAACTTGACTGATCCATTTAGTACCAAAAGTGGTGTAAAACAGGGTTGTGCTTTATCTCCCCTTCTTTTCATTACTGCCCTGGATATAGTTTTCGAAGTAGTTAATGCCAAACAACTCGGAATTCCCTGGGGACTTACAAATAAGCTTTCAGAGCTAATATACGCGGACGACGTAGCATTAATTGCGGCCAGACATAGTGATATGCAAACCAAAGTTACGTGTTTAGCAAATGAAGCACGTAAAGTTGGACTAAAAGTCAACATAAACAAAACAAAGAATATGTCCATCAACTCTGCAGTTAACACAAGCATATTTTTAGACGACGAGACCCTACAAAATATTAGCGAATTCGAATACCTAGGAAGTCAAATTACGACGGATGGTGGGGCAAGAAAGGATATGGAGGTTAGAATACGCAAAGCCAGAAATGCTTTCGGAATGCTAAACAATGTATGGCGTAATAACAGTCTACGTCTGCACACCAAAATACTAATATTTAATAGTTGCGTCAAAACAGTACTATTGTATGGATGCGAGACATGGCTTGTGACAAAGGCAACGACGAGCAAAATGCAAGCGTTTGTGAATAGATGTCTTCGAGCAATTCTCAAAATATGGTGGCCTAATACCATAACAAATGATAGATTATGGGAAGTAACAAAACAAGATGGCATTGAAAAAGACATCCGAATGCGGAAATATGGCTGGCTTGGGCATACTCTGCGCAAACACACCGATGATATACCACAATCAGCTCTATCATGGAATCCGCAAGGTGCAAGAAGAAGAGGAAGACCAAAAGTTACATGGAAGCGAACAATCCAGAAAGAAACGTCCAAATCAATAAACGAACTCAGATTCATAGCCCGAAATAGGGAAGAATGGAAACAATACATCAAAGAACTAGAATAAGAAACATTCAAAACATATATTATATTGATAAATAGCTTAAAATATATATTTTCTTGCGAGTAGGCTAAGTTCAAATTGAATATGCCAATAAAAAAAACAAGGAATACAATTATTTATAAAGATAACAATAATTTAGATGGGTTAAATTAATCCACAAAAAATTACCCCTAATAGTGTGAAACCATTTGAAAATGTTCCTATCGACTATATGTGTGATTTTACAAATTGGTTTTGGATACGTTTTATAATTTCCTTTCCTGAGCATACACCTCCCAGTTTCCAAAACAATTTTTGCACATTGAAATATTCCTGTCATTGTTTTTGTGTAAATTCTAGACCTCAGCTGGTGTTTTTACTATAAACATCAAAAATAGTCATCCACAAGACAATCATCACAAGCAGCCAACAGAAAAAAACAACATCGTCATCATCACCAATGTCGTCAGCACCATCATCGAAAGAGCAATGGCAACAACAGCAACAAATATTACAACCAGTCTTTATCATCGTCATCAGTTGTTCGCAAAAAGTCGAAAAGTGTTGTTGGCCCCGCTCTTTTTTCCCCAGCAAGTGCTGTTGTTGTTGTCGTTCTACACTTCCTTCATATTTATGTCAGTTATGTTTTCATATCAAATGACATGACATTAGTTTTACTTGCCACACATAGTACGTGGCAAGAGAATGTCTTGGTATATCCGTATATTTCTCTATTTATCTATCTGTCTTCCTTGGCTGCCTGACTTGCTGCCTGTCAGAAAGCCTGCCATAAGTGTAGCCACACTGTTTTCCTGTATAGTTTTGTGATCCTTGTTGCATTCCCAAATGTTATTCTTCGTTTTGTAACGAAACATTTAACGGAATCTAAACACAAATTGAACAATACTCAAAAGTGAACAGCGCTGCAATGCAGTATGGAATTTTTGATGATTTGTTTTATTTGGAAAAATATCATTGACATATTTATGTGGAGGTATGAAAATACTCCGCATACTCGTAGGTATATGTTATTTGCTATAGTTGTGAGGTATGAACTAATTTGCTATAATAGGAAGGGATAGAATTTACATAACATTTTATATAAAAAAGTAGGCGGGCCGAACTTTTTATACCCTTCTCCATGAAATACATTATAGTTAATTTTCCTTCCTTTTCACAATTTTAAATAGAGACAATTTGAGACCACTGAAACCCAAATACGTATATCAAGTCATAAAAATGTGTTCAATCGGGCGCCACCTTTATATGGGGGGCTATATCAAAGTGTGTGCCTATGTTTATAATTTTTAGTAGAAATTTTTTGAGACTACTGGGAACCTCAAATGTCAAATTACAGATAGTTCGGTCAACACATGTAGCTATACTCCTGACAATTGACAATTTTTGGTAGAGAAATTTTGTGAGCACTTTGAACGTCAAATGTCAAATAACAGGTAGTTCGGTGAAAAAGTAGTTAAAATTCTCAAAACACCTAAAATAGGGAGGTTTCGTTATATCCCACCATATACCAAAAAATTAACCTACATATATTGACAAATCATTAACCTATATTGACAAATCATCCATACGCTATTTTTGAAATTTTGAGATAAAGGTCCTTACAAGGTTTTGAACCATGCTCTTTCAGGATTTTTGGTCTCTATCTCCTACAATTTCTGGGATATCCAGATGTCAATATGTTTCATATCCGCCTTGCGATACCGACAAATTTGTCTTTTTGTTCCATATCCATAAAGCCTGGCGCATGGAACAAAACAACTTTGAACTTTTTAGTTCCATATCTATGCCGTATAGAACAAAAAGGGTCAAAAACGAATTGTTCCGCACCAAAAATGATGGCGTTTGGAACAAAAAATTGCCAGATTTTTTCAATTTATAAATAATGTGGCGCATGGAACAAAATGTTTTAAAGGACAAGGTTTAAAAACTGAAGAATAATAGCTTTAAAACTTTAATATTTTTGAAATTTGTACTGATATATGAAACTAAATTTTTTAGGCTAATTTTAACGCCTCCGTCTAACACAGAACATGTAAGATAAATTAAATTTCAGAAAATGAATGAAAATACAATTTTTCGAACGGATTTATTGCCTTGTTAATATTATCACTTAATGTGAAACTTGTAGTTTAAACCTCCAAATTAGTTGATTTTTCTGTAATGGGTAAACCACAGTTGTGCAGACCAAAAAAGCAATTCCTGATTTTTTTCAAGAAAACTGCGAATATTTTTTGGGAGATCCCCTTAATTAAATATAAGGAAAACATATAAAAATTGTATCTTATGTAGTTCTTTCTCATATAACTGTTTTATTTAATCCCTGAATTTTCGGCTCACAGTAGCACTTCACGTAAGGGAGATGTAACACAATTGACAAAAAGCTGGTTTGGTAAAATGTGGCATAAAGTGTTCCATGTGAAGCAAAATGCCAAAAACACGAAAAAAGAACCCATGGAACAAATCAGCATCTTTTTGCAATTGTAAAAATTGGCCATAACTTCTAGACTATAACAGATATCTGACTAAAATCAACGTCTAATATATTCTTTGAGTTTAGTTAATTAGAATTGTGTTCTTAAAGTATTGGATATTTGCACCACTTTTAGACACAAACATTAACTTGATTTTTTCTCGAATCAGGCAAATGGCGTATGGAACACTCAAGTATGACACCGACGAAATGTCAATGGAGAGGTGTTTTGTCACCGCTAGGAACCTTAAATTGAAAATTACGGCAAGTTTGGTTAACAACTGTAGTCGAAATCCTCTAAGTAACAAAAATCGGGAGGAACCTTTATACAAAAACGTGGACCTATGTTGACAATTTTTGGTGAAGAATATTTGTGAGCACTGGGAACATCAAATGCCAAACAACAGGTAGTTCGGTAAAACAAGTTACAATTCTCGAAATATATATAATAGGAAGGTACCGTTATATGGGCGCAGAACCAAAAAAACATAGACCTATGTTGACAATTATGGGTGGATACTTTTTGTGACCACTGAGAACCTCAAATTGCAAATTACAGCAGGTTCGGTTAACAATTTTAGCTGAAATGACCAAAAACTATGAAAATCAGAAGGATTATATGGGGACTATTTTAAAACATGGATCTATCTGGGAACCTCTAATGTTAACATACAGATAGTTCGATGAAGAAATGTAGCTAAAACCTCAAAATACCGAATATCGGGAGGCACCGTTATATGGGGGCTATACCGAAACATGGACCTATGTTGAAATTATTTTTGGAATAGTTTTGTGGTGGGTAGGTAGGTACTTCTGTCAAAATTGATAGCCAAAATCCTCAAAATACAGCAAATCGGGTGGTATCGTTATATGGGGGATATACCAAAATATTGACCTACGTTGACAAATTTTGGTAGAGAAGTTTCATGACCACTAGGAATCTAGAATGTGAAATTACAGGAAGTTCTATCAAAAAATGTAGCTAAAATTCTTCAAATAGCTATTTAGTTAAAATTCTCAAAACGTAAAATCGGGATGTACCGTTTTATGGGGCATATACCAAACCATGACCCTGTAGTGAAAATGTCAAATGTAAAATAACAGGACTTCAGTCAAGAAAACTACTTAAAATCGGGAGATACCGTTATATGGAGCTATACTAAAACATGGATCTATGTCGACAATTTGTGATGGAGAAGATTAGAAGCCGCTGAATGCCTCAACCACCAAATAGAAGGTAGTTCGGCCCAAAACTGTCGGCAATAACTCCTTAATAAACTTAAAATCGGGAAGTACCGTTATATGCGGGTTACACCTAAACAGGAACCTCTTTTTTTGGTTAGCTAACATCCTTAAAATACCGAAAATCGGATGGTATATGAGGGCTATACCACAACATGGAGGTATGCATGTTGACAATTTTCGTGAAAAAGTTTTGTGAATAACAGGTAGTCGGTTAAAAAATGTTGATAATATCCTCAAAATACCGATAATCGGACGGTACTGTTATATGGGGGCTATACCAAAACATTGATCTACTGACGCTCACTTGAATAGAACCCCCTTGCAATTTTTTTTTCAACCTCCATTTTTTCGAATTATGCAATATATGAAGTTTTTAAGTTTTATAATATTTTGCTTCATGTGTTTGGAGTAAACTTTGTCATTGTATTCATTTGCATTCAAATCCAATTTGTATAAGAATTATACAAGGAAAAGTGGATAAAGTCAAAAACTGAAGTAAAACATTTGGCTCATTTGAATAAAACCCCCTTTAAAACTTGGGAATACAGAACGATTATATTAGAATATCGATGCATATTTACTTTATATTGAAATCGAAATACTTTCAGTAATAGTCAGTAAAAGTACATCCCTCCAGAATAAGGATACACCAGTATATCCTGCTTTGGCAAGGATTCTTCAAATAATCTGGTGTAATGCCGAACAAAGTTTGCCTTTTTCGCCTTTTGTATTAGAATATGAATGCATTACCACTCTATATTAAAAACAAAGTACTTTCTGTAATAGTCAGTAAAAGTATATCCCTCCTGATTAAAGATACACCCGTATATACTGCTTTGGCAAGGATTCTTTAAATAATCAGTGGTAATGCCTAACAAAGCTTGGTTTTTTCTTTCAACAAGTTTATTTTTGGAAGCGTACTGTCTCCTTTATTCGTATATTTTACGCATAAGTCATTCCCATACATTTTAGAGAATACTTACCACTGTTGTTGCTTCAATTCGGCAATTCACGATATTGCTTGGAAACCGCGAGTCCTATGTAAATGCGTCCGACGAAAATGTTGTAGCTGTAAAAATTCTCCACAAGATTGCCCTTTATGATATTTTCGTAGGTTTTACCGTTTTTGATATATAGAAGTTCAAATTGAGACAATTCACTGACTGTATCGCCTCCTTATAAAACAATGTCATTACTGCAATTTCCCAAATTAAACTTATATATCCTGAAAATGGTATAACCTAGGAAAAAATAAGTAATCCAATATTGTACAGAATTTTCACAGCTTCAACATTTTCTTTAGTCCCATTTTGATATGACTTACGGTTTCCAAGCAAAATCTTGATAAAAACCTAAAAATTTGAATTGAACCTATATGTCTCAAAAATTATAAAAGCTACGAAATAACCTAAAGGTCAGTCTTGTAGAGAATTTTCACAGCTACAACATTTTCTTTAGACTCATTTCGATACGACTTGCGGTTTCCAAGCAAAATCGTAAAAACCTAAAAAAAACCTAAAATTGTGAATTGTGATCGCGATTTAATTAAAAATTCGTCCGGCGATTTTTTCTGTTTTTTTTATTTTTTGTTATCTATGAACATTGCTGTTTCAGAATCCGCGAACTCTTCAGATGTTTAAGCGGTTTTCATCAAAAGTTAGTTAAGGCGCACTGAGCATGATACTGTTTTATAAGGAGGCGATACAGTCTGTGCAATGACTCAATTTGAACTTCTATATCTCAAAAACGGTAAAACCTACCAAAATATCATAAAGGACAATCTTGTGGAGAATTTTCGCAGCTACAACATATCCTCTTGGCCCATTTACATTTGACTCGCGGTTTCCAAGCAAAATCGTGAAAACCTAAAGAACACCTAAAAATATGAACTTAAATCGCGATTTATTTGAAAATCCCTCCGGCGATTTTTTTTGTTTCTTGATACTTCTGATCTGTGAGCATTGTAGTTTCAGAATCTGCAAAAACTTCCCAGGTGTAAGCACCTTCCATTTAAATTTGGTTAAGGCCTACTTAAGCCATGATTTCTTACCTCACATTATCTCGAACATTAAATATTTATAAGCACAATTAAAAACATACATCATAACACAAACCCCCAAAGAAATCATAGCGGAAGGATACTAACAACTGTTATATCATTTTTCCAATTTTTATAATTTCCCATTGCACCCAAACCTACTGCTGAGAGATGAAAATGTCATTATTTGGTTTTTACTTGGAATAGATTCAATGGCATCATCTCCGTTAGTTTTCTTCTATGCTGCACAAAGTAAAACCTTACCAACTGCTGTGCTATTTTTCATTCATCCTTTTTGTCACCATCGAAACTTATCTTACCGTTCAGTATCCTCACCATCATCTCCATCTACACTACTATCATCAGCCAGCAACAACTGGGAGACGTCACCAATAATTGGAACAGCTACAACAATGTGCACTAAAACCGACGAAAAGGGACAGGAGAATTGTCAGAAAGAAAAAAAAAACCAAAGGAAACCTTAAGCCAATTGACTATAAATGGATCGTCAATAACAGCAGGAATCTGTTTTTGGCTTAAGTATATGTGCCGGTGCTATGATGATGATGATGGTGCTTTGAGGACAACTAAAAAATTTAGAGCAGCAACCCGTAGAGAATTGAAAGAAAAACTTCATAAATTTCCACAATTTCCCGAGACATACTGTAAAATATCCGCATGTTACAATAACAGCATGTTGCAGTAACCGAAAAAAGTATCAGCCTTAATAGTCCAGTCAAAATAGACATTGAAATAGCAAAAATTCCCACAGAGCTGAATTTTGGTGGAGAGCTAGGGTTTGCCATTAGAAGCAACGTCCTAAAAGTCCCCATCGATCCCATGTGTGCAAAAAAAATTATTCGGGGTCAAAGGTCAAATTTTATGGGTTTTTTAGGTTTTCCGATTTATTTTTTGAAAACGGTTGATTTAATCAAAAAGTGACTAAAATAAATATTGTAGACAGGAAAATTATCTACAAGTTTGACTTTTATAACTTTTTTCCTAGGAGGAACCATTCTTGAGATATAGATGTTCTAAAAAACACATGATTTTTATGCACTTATAAGGGAAATATGCACATATTCAGACGAACCGGCTAAAATAAGCGAAGTAATCGGGTCTGTCCCCCCAAAAAATATATATTTTCTTGAAGAGCGAAATTATAGCTATCTTCTAAAAAAATTCCAACAAAATCGGAGCATGTTTAGTAGACTTATTCAATGTTAGAGTCATTTTATGCAAAAACAGCCCATTTAACCCACATGTATAATCGAAAGCCCAACGGGAACGACCCCAACGAAAACTCTCCGATTTTTTTCAAGTTTTGTCCGAAGGTAGGGTTTGTTGCGCTGATTGCGGAAATGTATAATTTTCAACGGTTGCGGATCCGGTTCGCCGGTTATTCGACCCAAACGGCCAAATTTAGAAACCGGGCTAGACCCGGTTCTACTGAACCGATTACTGCAAAGTGGATATCGTTTGAAAGATTACGGAAGTATCTAAAACATAGTGTCGTTACTTTAACCGGTTCGCCTCATAATATACTTACGCGGCTAATTCTTTATTTGACCTTTAGATCGCGATATCTCGAAAATGGTAAGTCTTTTTTAAGAGTCATAAAGACCATTCTTGTAGACAATTATTAAATCTACAACTTTTACTTTAGCCTGCTTTTGCTAAGTCTTACCGTTTTTGAGAAAAATTAAAAAAACTGAATAATGGCTCCAAAAATGACCTTTGACCCCGAATAACTTGTTTTGCACACATGGGATCGATGGGGACTTTTAGGACATTGCTTTTAATGGCTAACCCTAGCTCTCCACCAAAATTCAGCTTTGTGGGAATTTTTGCTATTTCCCCCTTATACGCATGTCTATTTTGACCGGACTATAAATGGCAATGTGCATTGACAATTTAATGTTTTAAACTTTAATGTTGGCATTCTCAAACGTTTTTGGCAAGCTTTTGCAGACCAATAGCATTTATGAGTGTGAGGATTAATAAATTGTGGACCACATGAAAATTGGACAAACGTCAATATACTACATGACCTCCAAGAGTACTACTTACTTAGTTGGGTCTCTACAGGACATTTGTTCTATAAGCCGAACTAAGAAAAAATTTCCATTCCATTCACAATTGATGTTGCTTGTTGTGTTTATGGCGGTGGCGAGTCTTTACCTACATCAAAATTATATGAACCAACTTCCACACTTGGTGCGAGTTTTCAGGGACTCATTTCGAGTCAATCCCAGACACACGTTAGCAGATTCTCCTAACCAGTTTCTCAGCCTAACCAAGTAACATGTGACTAGTAGTGTATATTGTGCCTTTTCTTTTGACGTCTGCATCTCGTATAACCTTTTCCAGCAGGATGGTGAATAGATCATAGCAGTTTTCTTGTCTGAAATCTCTTTTGGTACTGATCTGTTCGGAGAGGTTCTTTCCTATTACCTTTGCTGCAACAAGGTAGTGATACGAATCTGTGTTTGCTCCACGGAATGATCGTACATCCAACACGCTCAATGAATGTATGCCCAGATGTTTCACTGCGGAGACTGAATTTCCCGACTGTTGGGCCAAAGATAGTCTCCTTTACAATCGCCTAAAATAATGTTAATGTTAAGGCGAGGACAATGGTCATATGTTTCCTCTAAGCGCTCGTATATCTTTGGTCTGTTCGATCTTGTCTTCAGTGGGAGCATGAGAGTAAATAAAACTGGTGTTGAAGAGTTTAGTTTTTATCCGTTTCGGAGCAAGTCTTATTTCACTATGGTGAATCCTGCAAACAGATGTGATAACCTACGACCAACAAGAAATCCGCAGCCAAGGTCATGCTTTATGTCATGACAGCTACATATAATGCAGTGTGTTACCTTAAGGTGTTGTTGTGACGCCCTTTTCAATCCATCGTAACGTCCGGCTTGTATTTATTTATCAAGTACATCTGCCAATGCGCACTGCACTTTTCTATAATGAGTGCGAATATTGTAGGTTCATGGTCCTAAAAACGTTTGCGGGGGTCGTAGACTTAAGAGGAGTTTGTTATACCCTTCACCACAATATGGAGGGTAAAACTAAATGTTTCATTCCGTTTGTAACACATCGAAATATCCATTGGAGATCCTACAAAGTATTTATATTCTTGATCAGGGTCAAATTTTAAGCTGTCTGTCTGTTGAAATCAAGATGCAGCTCGCAATTTTTAAGATAGAGCTTTGTAATTTGGCACAGAAGTTTCTATGATTTTTGGCCTGTTTCGATTTTCGGTACTTTAAAGGTTTTAACCTCATTATCACACCGAAATTGCTAAAATTTGGTACTTAGTCTTCGATGGGAGTATAAAACAGGCACGACCAAAAAGAGAACGGAGAAAATATGAATGTATTCAAAATATTGGCAACTTATAACAGTGTGTTATTAAGTTTGTATTCACGCAAGCTGTAAAACAGTAACAAATCAAAACATTTGTTCTCTTTTGTACGCTCTTCCTGTGCATTCGGGTCGTGTGCGTGTAAATTGCCGAAAATCATCGGCACCGCCGTGCCAAATGTGACCATACTTGGTATAAAACTTTCCCCCAGAAATTTGTCGGTACAGATCCACGCCTTCACGTAGCCCCATAGAACGGTATATCCCGATTTTCGGTATTTTGAAGGTTGTAGCCACAATAACCCACCGAAATGGCTGAAATTTATAGGTCCACGTCTTCACATAGGACACATAGAACGGTATATCCCAATTTCGGGGTTTTGAATGGTATAATTAAATTTTTCATTCAGTTTGTAACTCATCGATATATTCATCGGAGACCCTATAAAGTATATATATTCTTGATCAGAGTCCACGTTTTTATATAGCCCCCATAGAACTGTACCACCCGATTTTCGGTATTTTGAAGACTTTAGCCGCATTAACACACCGAAATGGCTAAAATTTGGTACTGAGTCTTCGTTGGGCTTATAAAACTTTCCCCCAGAAATTTGTCGGTACACGTCCACGCCTTCATATATCCCCCATAGAACGACACATCCCAATTTTTGGTAATTTGAAGGTTGTGGCCACAATAATCCACAAAAATGGCTGAAATTTGGTATGTGGTCTTCGTTGTGGGTATAAAACTTTCCGACTGAAATTCGGTTCACGTTTCGGTATACATAGCTCCAGTGGAACGGTAACTCCCGATTTTCGGTATTTTTGACTTCAGTATACCACAGAAAAGGCTGAAATTTAGTATTTAGTCTTAGGGTATAAAACTGTCTCCCCGACTTTTTTCTGGTCCACGACTTCATATAACCTTCATAGAAAAGAACCTCCCGATTTTCGATTTTTTGAAGGATGTGACCCCAACAACCCACCGAAATGGCTGAAAGTTGGTATTTGGTCTTCGTTGTGGGTATAAAATTTTTCCCCAGAAATTTGTCGGCCTTCATATAGCCGCCCATAGAACGGTACCTCCCGATTTTCGGTATTTTGAAGGTTGTGGCCACAACAACCCACCGAAATGGCTGAAATTTGGTATTTAGTCTAAGTGGAGGTAAAACCCTTTCCGACTGAAATTCGGTCCACGTTTCGATATAGCCCTCATAGAACGGTACCCCCCGATTTTGGTAATTCTGAAGTTTGTGACATTAATATTAATTTCAAAACGTCGATCTTTGCCGACAAATTTCTGACGGAAAGTTTTTAGGCTCAAAGAAGAATAAATACCAAATTTCCTATATTTCGGTATGAGAATGTGTCTAAAACTTAAATAAAAATAGGTAAAAAAAAAACTTTTTAAGTTAAACGGTTTTATGTTAAGCATACATTGCAATGTTTAAGATAAATGTACTAAAAACCAAAAAATAATAAAATAGATACAGTCGTGGGAATTATAAACATATGCGTAGACTAGACTAAAATAAAACCGTGGGGCACGTCAATTGTTTACAAATTATCGACTTAATGTGCGATAGAAGAACCGTTTAATTCGTCGTTAGGCAGTTGACCCGCAGACGGTGAGGAAATTACTATTTTCTTGCTCATGGAAATTCCAATAGTTATACACTCCATGTAAATAAAAGAGATGTTTCAACTAGTTTATCGTTGGACATTCACACTGCTGGCTGGCGAGGAATCGTTTCACTGCTCGTAGTTTGTCTTTAATCGACAAAGTACTACTCGCTAACCACTATGAAACCCTAAAACTCGCTTATAATCGAGCTTGCTAGCTTGTTTCCACATTCTAGCCCTACTTATCACACGTCCATCGTTGTCGGTTGAACAACTGCCAAATTATAGTGAACCATTACAAAACAAACATTTTAATCAACGATTGTAGACAATTGACGTGCCCCACGGTTTTATTTTAGTCTAGTCTATGCATATGTTTATAATTCCCACGACTGTATCTATTTTATTATTTTTTGGTTTTTAGTACATTTATCTTAAACATTGCAATGTATGCTTAACATAAAACCGTTTAACTTAAAAAGTTTTTTTACCTATTTTTATTTTCTAGTTTTTAGTTTTTATTTCGCATTCTGTTTAATTCATTTAGTGCTTCATTATTGCAAGGTTTCTTGGACGTTAGTTTATTGCAGTCCAACTCCTCTATACGTAGTCCCTGCAAAGATCTTACTCTACTAAGAGCCATGTAGGCTTGACCTTCTTCAAACAGTTTCGCACCTAAGTATACGACTGCGTGACCCACAGCGCTGGCCTGCATTTTATGTATTGTAGAAGCCCATGATAGTATTAAAGGCAACAAACATCTGTGTGTATCGCTCCCGTTGTTTTGTTAACCTGGCTTCATATTCTTCAGGCGTTTCTGACGCCGTCATTTGTGTATATCGCTGACGTTGCTTTTTTAACCTGGCCTCATAATGCTCAAGTGTTTTTGACGCTAATTGTTCCCGTCGTTTCTGTAATCGACTATTTCTATCACCTTCACTTTCTTTAACTCGTTTTGCTTTATACTTTTCTTTCGCTTTTTGAAGCCTTCGTTTACGTTGTGTTGCAGTTTATGTTTTATTTGTGTTTGTATTTTTTATATATTTTTTTACCATTTTGTTCCCACGAGTAATGGACATTTAAACGGTCGACCCCCCAGAGGTCCAATAAAGGGGCAAGGCTATGTACAACAAGATGCGCCTGAGTCTTGAGGGGAAAACGCTAACGACATATAATTTTTATCCACCCTAATGCCATACAGTTTTCGGCGCGTTTTAACCTTTCACCTTAACTTGGGTGGTGTACCGCTAACGACGTATCATTTTTAGCCACCCTTACGCCACACAGTCCTCAACACGATAAAAAATCTTGACTTGGGTGGCGGATTCAGGCTGGATTAATCAGATACCTAAATTACAGATTCAATTTCTAAATTTAAATCTTAATTATACGCCATTTAGTGGCTGCGCCCATCTTAAATATTGAGGTTGTATAGTGCACTGTATTCTTCTTGTCAAGCCCTTTTATTTGATATCCATATTGGTGGGATTGATAAAAACTTGTTATCAGCCATTTGGTAGCGGCCGCCATCTTGGATTTCAATTTTTTATAGTATATTGTATTCTGCTTGTTGAGCCCTTTCATTTGATACCCATATTGATGGGATTGATAAAACCTACGTTATCCGCCATTTTGTAGCGGCCGCCATCTTGGATTTCAATTTTTTATAGTATATTGTATTCTGCTTGTTGAGCCCTTTCATTTGATACCCATATTGATGGGATTGATAAAACCTAAGTTATCCGCCATTTATCGGCCATCTTGAATTTATAATGATAATGAATAAACATAATTGTATTGTCACCAAAATCCAAAGTGTATACAAAATTTCAGATTAATCGGTTGACAGGAAGAGGGTGAAATTTGAATTACTAAATTTGACCCAAGAATAAATAATAAAACAAACGGGGTGAGCTAAATAAAACCATTTAAAAATACCGAAAATCAAGAAGTTCGCTTCTATGGGGATATAGGAAGACGTGGACCTATACTGATAATACTCTTCCGGAATATTTTATAACTCTTGGAAGACCAAATAACGAATTTCAGCCATTTCGGTTGGATATTGATGTCACAATCTTCAGTATTACGAAAATCGGGAGGTACCGTTCTATGGGTGCTATATCGAAACGTGGACCTATACCTACGAATTTTAGTCAGAAATGGGGCAATATGAAAGCGTGGACCTGTACAGCCATATTTCTGGCGAAAAGTTTTATATCACATCACACCAACGTAGACTAAGTACCAAATTTCAGCCATTTCCGTGTGGTAATGAAGCTAAAACCTTCAAAATACCGAAAATCGGGAGGTACCGTTCTATGGGGGCTATATGAAGGTGTGGACCGAGACCGACAAAATTCTGGGGAACAGTTGTATACCCCTAAGGAAGACTACGTACCAAATTTCAGCCCTTTTGGTAATATAATGAAGCTAAAACCTTAAAAATACCGAAAATCGGGAGGTACCGTTCTATGGGGGCTATATCAAAACGTGGACCGATATATCCCATTTTCAATACCAACCATCCTGCAAGTAATAAAAACTACTATACCAAATTTTGACTCTCTATCTTTAAAATTGCGAGCTGTATCTTGATTTCAACAGACAGACGGACGGACAGACGGACATGGTCAAATCGACATAGAATTTTATGCTGATCAATAATATATATATATATATATATATATATATATATATATATATATATATATATATATATATATATATATATATACTTTTTAGGGTCTCCGACGAATATTTCAATGTGTTACAAACGGAATGACAAATTTAATTACACCCTCCATATGGTGGAGGGTATAAAACAGAATTTGGCTGTAATTTGTTTGTCCGGTACTAATTATTTACGAACATTTCATATTAAAAAAATGAATTTTATTTGATATATTGAAATAATTATGTTTATAGCGCCCATGAATTTTACGCTTCGATGTGTGATACCAAGAAATAAGCGGCCTAGTGAAGTAATAAGCTAAGCAGGAAAATTAAGCTAAGAGCTGACTGTCTTCTCACCTTAAGTTCTCTAAAACCGAAGACTTCAGGATTAGTACGATGAAGCTCGGGGACCGATATAGCCCATTTTAAATACCCATCATCCTATGATTAATAGAAACTTCTGAACCAAATTTTAAAGCTCTATCTTAAAAGTTGTGAGCTGTATACTGATTACAACAGGCGGAAGGACGGACAGACGGACATAGCTAATTTGAATTTTAAGCTGATCAAGAATATTAATACTTTATAGGGTCTCCGACGAATATTTCGATGTATTTAAATTTTAAAGCTCTATCTTAAAAGTTGTGAGCTGTATACTTATTAGAACAGGCGGAAGGACGGACATGGCTAATTCGACTTTGAATTTTATGCTGATCAAGAATATACGTACTTTATAGGGTCTCCGACGAATATTTCGATGTGTTGCAAACGGAATGACAAATTTATATATGCTGGAGGTTATAAAAATTTACTTTTGTATAAATTTATTCAGCTTTACACATTTGAACTACATTTACCTTGTGGATAAAACAAAATCATTTAATATGTAAATTGAAGGCTTCAAATAACTTCATAATTTGTTGGTGTTATTTTACATTTAACATCTCTCCACCTTCTCTTGATGTTAAAAATATGGTATAAAAATATGCTCCTCGAACTTCTAAAGATATTTTATATATTGGGAAAATTCATAACTTCAAGGGTATATTACAAAAACTTGCAATCGCTCATCCCACGAACATACAAACAGACACACACACATGCATTTTACATAAATTGGTTCACAAAACTTGCTTGGTTTTATTTCGATGCTCTATACTTTTCGTAAAACTTTAACTAACCCTCAAGTAGTTTTACTTACAAAAAACTGTATTCATTCCCTACTTCGTTCGGCAAATCAATGGTTTCTCCGTGAATATTTCATAAGATATAAGTTAAGCATGCATTTCCTGTCAAAGTTACATACATATCAGAAGATTAAGGTAAACGTATGCTAAACATATTTTTATTATATTTATATACATAGTTGTTGTTTTATTTTTTGTAACTTTATTTGTTTCTATACAATGGCATTAACTTTGCAGTAGTTCTGTTTATCCTATTCCACTTATGTACGGAAAATTTAAAGAGTAGTCAAGACAGCAAAGTTTCAACTGCATCCAATATGAATGTATGTAGATAAAGTGGTGCATTCCACATGAAAGACATATGAATGCATAAGTGTATTAGGTTTAAATTTACTTCGAGGTTGAATAACTATTCAGTAAATGTACTTTTATAGAAACAGGCGATGGGATGCATATATAATATACATACATGTATTGTGTATATACAGATATTATGTATATTTCTATGGATTAGGAATAATGTTGTGACAATAGTTGTATAAATTGGTACTTATTTTGTGGTCGTTATGAAATCGCTGAGTGGCTAATCCCAAAACAGACTTCAAATCGAACTTTTGTTTATGTCATTTATCAAAAAGATTTGTTGATTCTATTACCATATTGCTTCTATTACGGTAGAAGGATAGATCCACAATATTTTATATTATTAACTTGCATCGTGTCTTTTTATCGGGCATTTTTAAACACTCAACCTTATAATGGATGTTATATTAAGATTTTCATTCCGTTTGTAAATACTCGAAATAATCATTCTCGATCCTACAAAGTATGCATACGCGTATTCTTGATCAGCGAGCAATTCTACATTGATACATATAGCAACGTCTTTCCATTATAGGAAGTCACTATAGCTTTTGAACCGATTGAAGTAGAACTTTTGGTATTGAAAATGGGCAATATAGGTCCACGCTTCCGTATAACCCCCACACAAAGTGACGTGTCGACAAATTTGGAAGGTATGAGTCATATTTGCCATCCGAATTGATTGTAATTTGAAATCTTGTGCTTCCAGAGGTTAAAGAAAAAATAATTAAAGACAAATATAGTTACAGTGTTTTATTTATAAATGCACTGAAAATTAGAAAATAATTTTCCGCTTAGCTTTAATATGTATATTCTTCTTCATGATGGAATCTCTCAAATAAAACGCATGCCATTTAATTTTATCACGATTTTTAATTTAAATGTTTGCGAGACCAATTTAGTTCAAAATGTGGCTCTCGTAATATTTTGTTCAAACTTAGATCAAAGTCGAAGATGGGTCATATCGGCCACTTCCTCGGATACCGCCCCCCACAAAAGTGCAAATTTTTTCGCAAAAATTATGTGCGTGATATATCTCGAAGGGACTACCTGATTTGGTCCATACTTTGCACATCGTAATATTTCTAACAGACATAGATCAAGTTCAAATATGGGCTATAACGGTCTTCGTGTACCTCACTTGCAAAATTTCGGAAAAGTGCAGTTTAAAACCTTCTTTCGTATCGTTTTGATTTTTTGTTTGCAACAGGTTGTTCTATGGGACTTTTTAACCGCGGTTCAGGTTTTTAAGGAGCAAGTAGATATATACTGAGAAAATGCCACGAAAACTGCAAACACCCCCTACGGCCACCGTGCAAATTTGGATATAGAAATAGTTCTGCGAATCTTATATAAAGTTCGAAGATGGTTGTTATCGGTCTACTTCTTACTGTACCTCCAAAACAAAAAAAAATGTGTTTGCTAAAAATTGGTACGTGCGAAGATATCGCAGTGGACCAGCTGATTTGGTCCATATATCGGATCTCACAATATTTTGTCACAGAATTCACAATTTTCATTAAGTGAATTTATAAGTCTGTTGAAGTATTCATTAGAATCTTTTACCAAAGGTACTCCTTGGTTCCCTGTTTACAGCGATATTTTGTTATGTTTCGTGAACAAGTCCATGCTTCCAGACATTATGGTAGAAAAGCTCTAAATTATACGATGACCAACTGGAATTACTAGGGTGCGCGTTATATATCGAAAATAACGTCTACCAAAATAGGATCCACTACCAAAATGGACTACGTAGGCACCTTCCTTCGGGTACCTCCATCCCATATTCGTACGTCCAAAACGAGGGCCACAAATTTCTGGAAACATCCTAAATACAAAATATTTGGCGAAAATGATTTTTTTGTTGTGTAGTCGGTGTAGTGCACACAGTCTGAGCATATATCTCTGTCGGCAAAGCCGGTTAATACATTTTATACCCTCCACCATATGGAGGGTATAATTAAATTTGTCATTCCGTTTGTAACATATCGAAATATTCGTCGGAGACGAATTCGATGTCGATTTAACCATGTCCGTCCGTCTTTCTGCTGAAATCAAGATACAACTCGCAATTTTAAAGATAGAGAGTCAATATTTGGTACAGAAGTTTTTATTACTTGCAGGATGATTGGTATTGAAAATGGTCTATATCGGTCCACGTTTGGATATAGCCCCCATAGAACGGTATTTTTAAGGTCTTAGCTTCATTATTCTACCAAAAGTCTTCTCCCGATTTTCGGTATTTTGAACGCCTTAATATTCCACCGAAATGGCTGAAATTTGGTATTAAGACTTCGTTGGGGGTACTCAAACTTCCCCTTTACATTTGTCGGTATAGGTTCACGCTTTCATATAGCCCCATGGAAAGGTACCTCCCGATTTTCCGTATTTTGAAGGTTGTGACTTCAATATTCCACAAAAAGGTCTGAAATTCAATATTTAGTCTTCAATGTGATATAAAACTGTTCGCCAGAAATTTGTCTGTACAGGTTTACGCTTTCATGTTGCCGCATTTCCGGCTAAAATTCGTCGGTATAGGTCCACGTTTCGATATAGCCCCCTTAGAACGGTACCTCCCGATTTTCGTAATACTGAAGATTGTGGCGTCAATATTACACCGAAATTGGTGAAATTCGTTATTTAGTCTCCTAAGAGTTATAAAATATTCCAGAAGAGTATTATCAGTATAGGTCCACGTCTTCCTGTATCCCCAAAGAAGCGTACTTTTTGATTCTCGGTATTTTTTAAGTTTTAGACACATTCTCTTACCGAAATATACAAAATTTGGTATTTAGTCTTCTTTGAGTCTAAAAACTTTCCGTCAGAAATTAGTCAGTATAGATCGACGTTTTAAATAGCCCCCATATAACGGTGCCTCACATTGTTTTACCGAAATTGCTGAAATTTAGTATTAAATCATACACGGAAGGAAACTAATTATTCCATTTTATTTCAATATAACTTGTGCTGTGGTGGTATAACAACATTGTTTTTTATCATTGTTTTTTATATAAATTCACCCAAAACCTCAATATCCCCAATTGAAAGCATATTTCACAGTGCTATAAGATGCAGTCTGCGTGCATTCAAAACGACACCAATACAGAATCTAATGGCTGAATCAGGTTTTGAGAAAATACCCCAACACGCTTACAATCTACAAACCTGATTGGTACATAAAGTTTTATGTTCTCAATGTGGAATCTTATCTTATGAGCTCTCTTTACTGCGCAAAAGAAAGACGGAACTAAAACACCCATCCGCTTTATCCAACATTTATAAAATTGCAACGAATCTCAACTTGGGACCATACAAAGTCACAAATCAATCAAATGCCCCATGGAACTTAAACAAAATTCAATTCGAAGGCTCGAAGCATGTTATCCTAAAAACACGTCAAATGCACAGATCTATAAGACGTTATCAATGCAAATTTTCGATGAACATAAAAAAGCTGGTCGGAAAATCCTCTTTACAGACGGCTCCAAAACTTATCACAACACATCATTTGCAGTAGTAGCTGAAGATGGTTCTTTACAATCTTCTGGAATTCTTCCCCAAAATGGAAAATTTTTTGCTGTATTAAAAGCTGTAGAGTTATGTAGAAAGCAAAGCAATAAACCCCTAATTTGTACAGACAGTCGTTCAGTGTACACTTCTTGTTCAAACTGCTGGAATAAGAACGAAATTATAACATCGATCCAACAAGAATCGATAACTATGAAATCCAAAACAAAACTGATGTGGATTCCAAGCCATGTAGGCATCTACGGTAATGAACTTGCAGACTCGGCTGCCAAAGAGGTTTCTACCTCAAAACCAACTTTTACATTTATACCTTCTACGAAGAAATACGCAATAAATGTTGTAGTTCAGTGTTGCAATGAATAAGCCGAAAACCTTTGGGGTGAATACCATCACATATACAAAGCCGTTAACCCTCACAATAAACCGTTGCTACTACCTTCAACTACATCTATGCATCAAAATAAATGCTACACTCGTCTAAGGATTACTCACAACATTCTTACCCATACATATTTATTTAAAAAAGAACTCCCGCCAATATGCGAATTCTGCAATAGAACAACTTTAAGTACCTACCATCTCATTATTGACTGTCCGTCACTTCAACGCACAAGGGAAACATGTTTCTCACAAACAAATCCCTACTCACAGCAATATCCCCAGCGTTTACAATTTTCTGAAGCGTTTATTGCTAGTGCTTATTGTAATTTTCTTTATTATAATTGATAACTATGATTACATATAATTATAATAAATATATTTAAATAAATAAAATAAATTGCATTTATGTGTCTCCTGGGTAATTAGCGGGCCAACTGCCTAATATATGTATAATATTTTCGAAATACCCTAAACCTAGCACAAAATTGTGTGAATTTCCAAGCATATGTATGGTACAAGTGCACTTTTTTGGACGATAGATCTTCAATAAACTCACAACGTTCCCTTTGAAAATGTGTATATATTTTTAGTAGTGTTCAATAAAATTGGAGTAGGGTCCGTCTGTCGAAAATTTCACGGTCATATATGGCAAATTGCATTGTAATTGGGTATATTTGCAGTGGCTTATATGTTTATTTATATTAGGTGTGTTCCCAAAAGGATCATGATATTCAAAGAAAATTTATAGATGTATCAGAAGGCCCCATGTAACGGTGCCTCACATTGTCACCAATGTCACTTTTCCAATTTTGGAACTTTTATTAAAAATGAATAATGATATACATAATTGTTCAACAAACATCCCAGTAGGGATACGGGAGGCTTCTCTTATATGAATGCGTGCATCCCGATTCACGACGTGTCTTAAGACACCACATGTAGAGAAGTTTTACATCGCTGAAATACTAAAAAATTTCAACATCACTACTGAGGGGTATTTTGCCACCGTTGAAAATTTCCGTCCGTTCGCAACATACAGGTCGCATTTGTTGACCGATTTCGCTGAAAATTGGGGAATACCGTCGGAAGATCAAGCTCGAAGATGGGATATATCGGTCCACGTTTTGGTATAGCCCCCATATAACGGTACCCCCCGATTTACTGTATTTTGACTTTTTCAGCTTAATTTTCAGACCGATTTGGCTATAATTTGACATTTAGGGTTCTTAAGTGTCAATAAACATATATAACAAAACTTGTGGACATAGGTCCACGTTTTGGTATAGCCCCCATATAACGGTACCCCCCGATTTGCGGTGTTTTGACGTTTGTAGCTACATTTTCAGACCGATGTAGCAATAATTTGACATTTAGGGTTCTTAAATGTCAATAAACTTATATAACAAAAGTTGTGGACATAGGTCCACGTTTCGGTATAGCCCCCATATAACGGTACCCCCCGATTTGCGGTGTTTTGACGTTTGTAGCTACATTTTCAGACCGATGTAGCTATAATTTGACATTTAAAGTTCTTAAATGTCAATAAACTTATATGACAAAACTTGTGGACATAGGTCCACGTTTTGGTATAGCCCCCATAAAACGGTTAATTTAAGTTCATATTTTCGTATAGCCCAGATACCTCCGAACTAGCTGTTGATGACATTTGAAGTTCCCACGTTATGCACCGATTTTCGATATTTTGAAGATTCTAGCTAAATTTTTGAACCGAATTAGGAGTTATTTGACATTAAAGGCTCCCATCAAAAACTGTCAACATAGGCCCATGTTTTATTATAACCCCTATATAACAGTACCTCCCAATTTCTAGCCCACCAAAAATTGTCAACATACATAGTTAGATATAGGCACCATAAAAAAGGGCCTCCCGAATGAAGCATAAACGTACATAAACATTATCTGACATTTTAACGTACCCACTTAAAGTTGGGGACAGGAATGAAAAGTAATTATTCCATTTTAGTTCAAAATAGTTTATGGTGGAGGGTATGAAAAGTTCGGCCCGGCCGAACTTAATGCTTTTTTACTTGTTCTATTTTGTCGATATTATTGAATAGTTCCAGATGGATCGTATTTGATTGAAAGCGCCGTTTGCATTGCAAATTCTATTTATGATGTCGACTTCTGAACCACCTTCGATTGCAATTATGCTTCCAAGGTAACCGAATTTCTCCACGAATTCAATCGGTTCGTCGCCAATTTAAGTCATTATGGACAAAATATATAATCCAAGTCCACTAGATTTTCCGTTAAAGTCCATTGAATTCATCGACTTTTGTTATCGATTGTATCCTCATTGATGACCAGCAGAAGAAGAATAGGTGAAAGTAAGCAGCCTTGTCTTACACCCGACATGGGAGTGAACGGTTCTGAGAGGCGTCCATTGTGTAGAACTCTGAACTTAAAATCTTCGTATTGCGATTTTATAAGATTGATTAATTTCTTAGGGATGGCAAGCGAGATTAGGATGGCAAGCGAGACTCCATATATTCGAAAGCTGTTGTGTTGTCGACGATGGTTAGATATGTGTGGATTTGGCATTGTTTTGTATGTTCCATTACTATTCGAAGTGAATTTATGTGGTCAATGCTCGATTTATTTGCTCAAAATCCTGCCTGCTGCTTGCGAAGTTTAGATTCGATCGTTGCACTTTTCCTATTTAGAAGAATTTATGTCAGAATCGTTGATGGTATTGATAACAGTGATATTTCCTTGTAGTTCTTACAATGAGAAAATTCACCACTTTCTGGAAGTTTAATTGTTACTCCCTCTAACCAGTCTTCTGGCAGTTTTTCTTCATCCCAGATTTTTTTATGAGGGCATTGTCCTACTTTTCCTTTACATATGCACAAAAGATTATCTTTTATTTGTTTCCAGATCTCTTCGATTCCATCGGTTCCAGGATAATGATGATCCGCAAAATTTAATTATTTCATTTAGCAACGTCGAATTTTTTAGATGGTGAATTTTTTTGTAGGCATTTACCTTTTCTGCAGTACGGCTAGAACAAGGTGGTGATCGGAGCCAATATCTGCACTTCGTTTAACTCGAACACTGCAGGGATTGTGCTTCCATTGGCGACTCATACGGACATAATTTATTTGGTTGGCCAACGGGAGAAACCCATGTGGCTTTGTGGCATCCTTTGTGTTTATTGGGTTCCACCAAACATTTTGTATTTATTTTTATTTATTCAAATATTTATTACAAATAAAAATCATTATAAACTTATAGCTAAAAGGACTAGCAACGATGGCGACTACATATTTCTAACAAGAGTTCGCCGTTTTCGTTTCCCTGTCCGACTCCGTAACTGTCCAATTCGATATAGAATTTCGTCTTACTTTCGATAGTTGATGTTTCTGTTGATGGATATACTTGGACAATCGTAATAATTCTACTTTAGGAATGGAAACGAGCAGTCATTATACCGTGGTTGATGGGACGCCACTTCATTAAAAAGGCAATTGCAAAACGGCTAAGTAAGGTTGCCACTCCATTGCTGTGAATATCAATCCCTTCACGCCCGGAATGTAAAGGTTTCTCTCTTGACGCCGTTGTGATTGTAACAGTGCCGCTCCATCTCCATTCGCTTACACCCAATATATATAACGAGTTTTACCCGTTCTTTAGACAGTTGTAGTTTTCCGCTTTTGTATAAAGTTCGGACTTTCCAGCAAGCAAGTTTGATTATTTTCTTAAAAGCGAAGGGTCCTTTTATTCTCTTGTTTGTAGAGGTTTCTGAAACTCTGTCTAAACATGAAGTGCTCCCTCCCAGACACGTGGAGCTTGTCGGGAGGATTTGGCATATGCCTATTACCTCTTAGGAAATTTATAATTATTTTGGTTATTTCTTCCATGTTTTGATGACAAAATTTGTCAGGATTTCTTCTTTACCTTTGAGCATAAGGAAAAGCTTAGAGAGACTGGTACTCAACAACGTCGAAGCACGAGGGTAAACCGGTTGGAAGCCTGTGTGCGCCACGGTTGACCTATACGGGCTCATTCGCTGCCATCCCTACTGCCTTGTCCTCCATAACAACGCAGATATCTTGGTTCCCCAAGTACTTCGAGTTGGCTTTTACAGATATTTTAGTGTTGCAGGTATTTCTTCTCTGCAACCGTTCATGGTCGCAAGAGCCTCGTTTGCGTGAACAGAGGACACCAAGTTAAAAGTAGACATAGTGTAGGGTTGAACAAACTTATTATTCGTATTCGCATCACTCTTCCGATTGTCCTCCTTAGTAGTAGAGCTTAGTAGTTACTTATTGTTCATATTTACTTAAATACAGTGGTGGTGGAGGTTATAAAAATTTCGGCACGGCCGAACTTAAAGCCGCCCTTACTTGTTTTTAGTTACACCATTTGCTGATTTTAATTATAATAACTGACGGAAATATGTATTTAATAATTCACATATTTTTAATAATATATCACATATCCTTTTTCGCTTTGTATTTGTTTCAATTAAAATCGTTTTGCTATACATGGAAAATATTTACATTAGAAATGTAACATGGTTTTTATTTACTTTACAAAATACGCGGATTGAAAAAATAACCTAAACTACATACCTACATGCACATATTGCCTGTCATCAGAATGTAATTAAAACATACATATGTTGTCTATCACAACAAATCTAATAACATAGTCATCAACTATAATAAACATATCTAAAAATCAAAAAAAAAAAAAAAAAATATTCCATTCGAAACTAAATACAATTTGTGGCATGTGTAACAAATCAGCCAGGTTTTGTATATCCACTATTGGAAACAAATTATAACGATAACATCAAACAAAGGAATCAATGACAACATACTGTTTTCACATAATCGTTGTTGGGAGCATGAAATCCAATACATGCACATGTTTGTTAAACATTTTAATATTATGTTTGATATCACCACCATAATTATGACGTGAAACCTTTCATCAAACATTGATAAGTTATTTTCAAAATTTGGATATATTTTTGTGTTTCAACACCATTAGATTTAAGCTCCCACTTGTAACGAGTTAAAGTTGATTTTCTTATGGATAACCAATCAGTATAGAGGAGGATTTTACTTGATTGGGTGTTGTGTTTCTAGGTGCTAACCTTTTTTCCAAAAAATAAAAAAAAATCCTAATATTTGGGATCAACGAGAGTGTCCTCAATATTTAGAATACTAACGCTATCTAGGCCACACGATATGAGAACGAATGAATGTGCACAGGTCAAAAGGCATATGAAAACTAATCTATTGTTAAGAAACCTTGACCTTACATTACATTAGTTAAAACGTTTGACCAAAAATTTAGGAAAACCGTTGTTATTACTTTATAAAAAACTAAATATTTACTCCCGAAATAAATTTTAAGTTTAAACTTTTTTTACTACTTTGTATTTTTTCTTAATTTTAACAAATTTTAATTTTAACAAAAACATTCTGTAAAACTTGTTTTGACCAAACAACGAAATTTAAAACGTTGGGCGTTTTCTTCAAATGGAAATATATAATTTGTACACCCTCCATGCTAAGGTGGAGGGTATATTTAGTTTGTTTTTCCGTTTGTAACCAATTGAAGTAATCATTTGCGACCAAATAAAGTATATATACACATATATATGCGGAATTTCAGTGTGAAATCGGACACTTTTTGAAATCGAGGTTTTTGATTTAATTTATTTTTTGCTGTGTTGATGCTGACCATCAGCATCAGATCCGAGACCGGATAGGAAATTTCAGTTAGAAACGAAAAAAATCGGTTGAAACAAAAGTAGTGTTGACCAGTGTTATTTGTTACTTGTTTAACCTAATTTAGGGAAAGGAGTTATCCGTGGTCAAAAATTTCTCCACCTGAAATAGTCTACAATAAAATAAACTATTTTTTCCATTTTAGTTCAGAATATATTATTATACAGGATAAAAAAATGCTACCCGGACAAACTTAAAACTTTTTTTACTTGTTTAATTATAACAAAGATTTCCTTAAATGTTTGGTGAAACTTTTTATCAACCAAACCTTGCTATTACCCTAAACAAATATAAAACACGTTTATTCAGGGAGTACATTTTTAGTTTAAACTTTTCTACTACTATTTAGTTATTTCATTTTCCTCTTCATTTGTGATTCCTGAGTTACAAAAAACATGCTGTTAAACATGTCGAACATGGCTAAACAATGCAATTTAAAAAGTTGGGCTTTTTCTTAAAATGGAAATATATAATTTTCATAATTTGTTATGTTTGTCAACACCTGATATTTTATGAAAGCAAATCACTCAATTCCCATATGAAAATTATAGACAACTGAAATAAGGGTAAACATTAAAGCAGACCAAATAAGAAATTTATTTTAAGTTTTTTTAAGAAATGTTATTCACGGTATGTTTGTATTATCGTGTTCACAATATCTGCTACGTTCTATTTAAGTAGTTTTATCGCGTTTCTGCGGTTCGTTTCCACTGCAATGAAACAACTAGTGCAGCATCTTCGTTTTAGAGGAAACAGAGATTTGAAAACTTCAATGATAAGTAGACATCGGATTTTGCATATTTGCATATTTTTTATTAATAAAGATAAGAAAATTCTGATTGGGCCAAAATTCGTTTTGAAGAAAACTGAATGCAATGACAGGCTCATATTTTTTATTTTTTTGCATATGCACAAAATATGCAAAAAATATGCAAAATATGCAAAAAATATGCAAGTAATTTTTTTTTACAAAAATCATCAAATTAAATTTGGAAAGTCATCAAAAGGTGTTCTTAATTAAGTTTATTGCCGTTAAACGTCGATTTCTTAGCAGATTATCATGTTATTAATTATTATTCCGCCACATCAATAAATCTGGACTAAAAGACTTAGACAATTTCCTATAACCCAGCCTTCTTATTACAACATAAGTTGCTTTCTAATAAAAATTTGTTCAAAAACTCAATCAGAAATGCCAAAATGTACGTATCCAAATATGTTGATAGTTTATGCTCAGCCAAAATTGTCTGACAGAATAACAAATGAGCTAGAAATTCAGACTAAGAAAATATTGAATATTACATTAAATCTTTCATATTTTACTAAAAACATATAACATATAAAAATATATACGGTGTCATCATGAATATTTCCCTCTGAATTTTCCACACGGAAAAAATTTTAAAAAATCAATATTTGTTAAAAGTTGAAAACTACTATTCGCTTCATTATGGCGTATTCTAGTCGAATTGACAAAAATATTCCCTTTTTGGGCATAAATAGGGAAATAAAAAATTGTGAAATTGGGGAAAGGAAACAAATTCTGTACGGAATTTCTATTCATGATTGCACTGATAACTATATTTTAATACCCAAAGGGTATTATGTCTTGGTGAATGAGTTTGCAACATGCAAAATGAAACGAAGTAGACCCACAGTTCCTTTTGATGATCTGCATAGATTCGCACTTATCCATCTGGCCTTGTCTTTTTGAAAACAAAGCACAAGTCAGATTTAAAGACCAATTCGTATAAAAATTGGGGATTTTTTGGCCCTAGGGCGATCCTTATTTTGGTAAGAATCGATTCTGATTTGGATATTGCTCCCATATATACAGTATAATCTCGATAATCCCTACACCACAGGATTCGGCGGTGTCCGAATTATCAAATTGTTCGGATTAACGAATTGAAAGGAAAATAAATTATTTTATATGATTAAATCACTCGGGGAAGTTATATAATAATAATTTTTTAAATTGTAATTGCTAATACCGAGCACTTAAATGAATGTGCTCTACGTGTAAAAAATAGTGAGATTTTTCTACTTGACAATCCGGACATTTTTATTGGCATTTCCCGTATTTGTTTCAGAAAAAGCCAATCAGATTGTGAAAGTAGTGCTAGAAATATGACGTTTTTAAAGTTTACATCAGGATGTAAGCAAACCAAGAGACAGATGTGGAATTTCATCGTTTTGTAAATTAATATTCCTTGAAATATTTGCCTTTTAGGTGTATAGTGCATTTGGCAACTTTAATGACAATATTGAGGCGAATATTTTTCTTAATATACTTATTTATATCCTATACAACAAGACTAATGTGTCATGAAAGGTTTGTCCTTGTACTCGATATTTTGTGGTTTTTCTAAGTGATGTAATTTTGCACTAATCATTGGGCGTTCTTCATTTTACTTATTATTCATCGTGGATGGGTATAACAATAATGCATTAATTTGCGCCGAGAAGTGAACATTTTGAAATTCTGTATTAAGCGATTGTATGCTTACAATATAGATCGATATTATAAAATTATGTACTTTTAGTGCATTAAACTAAAACCATGTCATCAATAAAAAAGCGGCAGTTAGAGCATTTTTCCAAAGAAGCTTTTTGACCACAAAGAACAAAAATTGCCAATTTATGTCTGTATATACTGAACTAGCTGAACCCGGTGCGCTTTGCTGCCCCGACTACGATAAAATATAATGGAATGCCATAATTATATTAAAGTTTTTAATATTTTAACGAATAAATAGAGGAGATATGAAGGCGTTATAACCTCTTCAGGGTTGTTATGGAGCTACTATGGTATTTTTGTATGTTTCAGGAGGTAATACTCCTCCGAAAGCCTTTCCGCCCATAAGTATTCCAAATGATTTAGATATATCATAATAAAACATAAATCTTAAGAAGTCTCTCAAAGATATTATACTTATTAGCTGTAGCCTTGGTCAATTCCTTCCCAACATAAGTACTTGTGTAAATAATGATGACTTCTACTGACTGCTAAGTCTTCAAAATTTTATTGAAATTTAACATACGTAACAAAAACCTGAAGTCGACCGAAAATATATATGGGAGCTATATTCCCATATGAACCCATCTCGATATAATTTGTCAAACTTATTTTTAGACCAAATCCCGTCACACATTCCAAATTTCATTGAAACTGAACATACATAGCGTGTTTTGTGCGTAAAATACAGAAAATTAGCCGAAAATATATGGGAGCTATATTCAAATCTGAACCGACTTCGATATTATTTGTCCCATTTATTTCTAGAACGAATTTCGTCACGCTTTCCAAATTTCAGTGAAATTGGACATACATATATAGTGTGTCCAAATCTGAACCGGTCTCCATATAATTTGGCACATTTATTTTTCGCACAAATTCCGTCAGGCATATCAAATTTTAACGACATTGCACACATATAGCGTGTTTGATGCATCAAATACAGAAAATCGGCCGAAAATATATATTGGAGCAATATCCAAATCTGAATCGATTTCGATAAAATTTGCCACTTTTATGTCTAGACCAAATCCCGTTACGCATTCCAAATTTCAGTGAAATTGGATATATATATCGAGTTTGGTGCATAAAATACAGGAAATCGGCCGAAAATATATACAGTAGCTATATCCAAATCTGAACCGATTTCGATCTAATTTGGCACATTTATTACTAGACCAAGTTTTGTAACACATTCGAAATTTCAGCAAAATTGGATATACATATATAGCGTGCTTGTTGCATAAAATACAGGAAATCGGCCGAAAATATATATTGGAGCTATATTCAAATCTGAACCGATCTCGATATAATTTAGCACATTTATTTCTAGAACAAATTCCGTCAGAACCTCCAAATTTCAGCGAACTTGGACATACATAGCGTGTTTGGGGCATCAAATGTGGAAAATCGGCTGCAAATATATATTGGAGCTAATCCAAGTCTAAACCGATTTCGATATAACTCGGCACATTTATGTCTAGACCATATTCCGTTACACATTCCAAATTTCAGCGAAATTGGACATATATAGCGTGTTTGGTGCATCAAGTGCGGAAAATCGGCCTAAAATATATATGGGAGCTATATCCAAATCTGAACCGATTTCGATATAATTTTGTTCATTTATTTCTAGACCAAGTTCTGTAACAAATTCTAAATTTCAGCGAATTTGAAAATATATAGCGTGTTTGGTGCATCAAATGTGGAAAATCGGCCGAAAATATATATGGGAGCTACATCCAAATCTGAACCTATTTCGATATAATGTGGCACATGTATTTCTAGACCAAGTTCAGTCACACGTTCCAAATTGCATTGAAATCGGACATATATAGCGTGTGTGGTACAGAAAATACGTGAAATCGGCCGAAAATATATATGGGAGCTGTATCCAAATCTGAACCGATTTCGATATAATTTGGCATATTTATTTTTAGACCGAATTCAGTCACGCATTCCAAATTTCATCGAAATTGGACATATATAGCGTGTTTGGTGCAGCAAATACGTGAAATCGGGCGAAAATATATATGGGAGCTACATCCAAATCTGAACCTATTTCGATATAATTCGGCACATGTATTTCTAGACCAAGTTCAGTCACACGTTCCAAATTTCATTGAAATCGGACATATATAGCGTGTTTGGTGCCTCAAATACATGAAATCGGCAGAAAATATATATAGGAGCTATATCCAAATCTGAACCGATTTCGATATAAATTGGCCCATATATTTCTAGGCCAATATCCATCACACATTTTTAATTTCAGCGAAATTGGACATATATATCGTGTTTGGTGCATATAATAAGGAAATCGGCCGAAAATATATGTATATGGGAGCTATATCCAAATATGAATCAATCTCGATATAATTTGGCAAATTTATTTCTAGAACAAATTCCGTCACACGTTCCAAATTTCATTGAATTTGGACATAAATAGCATGTTTGGTACATAAAATAAGGAAATCGGCCGAAAATATATGTATGTGGGAGCTATATCCAAATCTCAACCGATTTGAATATAATTTTGTTAATTTGTTTCTACATAAAATTCCGTCACACATACAAAATTTGGAGATTGTATCTGTAATAGTTCCAAAGATATTTGCATACAAAATCCAAATTTTTTTGAGGTACCTCCGATTTTGATGCTATATCTCCAGATCAACGCTAAATTTCAAAAAATGATATAGCCTATTTTAATTCCATGCCATGTAGCAATGTACCCTAAACATTTCAGTAAGATCTGTTCAGCGGTTTTCGAGTCTATAAGGCACAAACAAACAAACAAACAGACAAACAAATTTCAATTTTATATCTATATATATAAAATAGAAAAATGTTTGTATGTTTGTTTGTTTGAAATTTATAGACTCAAAAACCGCTGAACCGATCTTGCTGAAATTTTCAGGGTATATTACTACATCGCCTGAAAGTAACATAGGCCATAAAAAGTTTCGAAATTCCGCTCTGATCCGGAGATATAGCATCAGAATCGGAGGTACCTCCAAAAAATTTAAACTTTGTATGCAAATATCTATAGAACGGTTACAGATACAGACTCCAAATTTAAAATGTGTGATGGATTTTAGCCTAAAAATAAATGTGCCAAAATATATCGAAATCGGTCCAGATTTGGATAAAGCTCCCATATATATTTTCGTCCGATTTCAAGTATTTGATGTACCAAACACGCTATATATGTCCGATTTCCATGAAATTTGGAATGCGTGACGGAACGTGGCTTATAACAAAATGTACCAAACTATATCGAAATCGGTTCAGATTTGGATATAGATCCCATATATAATTTCGTCCGATTTCAAGTATTTGATATTCCAAACACGCTACAAATGTCCGATTTCAATGAAATTTGGAATGTGTGACGAATTTTGGCCTATCACTAAATGTTCCGAAATATATCAAAATAAGTTCAGATTTGGATATAGCTCCCATATATATTTTCGTCCGATTTCAAGTATTTGATGTACCAAACACGCTACATATGTCCGATTCTAATGAAATTTGGAATGTGTGACGGAATTTGGCCTATAAGTAAATGTACCAAACTGTATCGAAATCGGTTCAGATTTGGATATAGCTCCCATATATATTTTCGTCCGATTTCAAGTATTTGATGTACCAAACACGCTATATATGTCCGATTTCAATGACATTTGGAATGTGTGATAGAATTGGCCTATAACTAAATGCGCCAAAATATATCGAAATCGGTTCAGTTTTGGATATAACTCCCATATGGATTTTCGTACGATTTTAAGTATTTGATGTACTAAACACGCTATATATGCCCGATTCCAATGAAATTTGGAATGTGTGACGGAATTCGGCCTATCACTAAATGTGCCAAAAAATATCGAAATCGGTTCAGATTTGGATATAACTCCCATATATATTTTCGTCCGATTTCAAGTATTTGATGCATCAAAAACGCTATATATGTCCGATTTCAATGAAATTTGTAATGTGTGACGAAATTTGAACTATAAATAAATGTGCCAAAATATATCGAAATCGGTTCATATTTGGATATAGCTCCCATACATAGTTTTAACCGATTTGAGGTATTTGATGCACCAAACACGTTATATGTGCCCGATTTCAATGAAATTTGAAATGTGTGACGGAATTTGGCCTATAAATAAATGTTCCAAAATATATCGAAATCGGTTCAAATTTGGATATAGCTCCCATATATAGTTTTGACCGATTTGAGGTATTTGATGCACGAAACCCGTTATATGTGCCCGATTTCAATAAAATTTGGAATGTGTGACGGAATTTGGCCTATAAATAAATGTTCCAAAATATATCGAAATCGGTTAAGATTTGAATATAGCTTCCATATATATTTTTGACCGATTTGAGGTATTTGATGCACAAACACGCTATATGAGCCCGATTTCAATGAAATTTGGAATGTGTGACGGAATCTATATATATAAAATTTAAATTTGTTTGTACGTTTGTTGGTTTGTTTGTGCCTTATAGACTCGAAAACCGCTGAACCGATCTTACTGAAATTTTTAGGGTACATTGCTACATGGCCTGGAATGAAAATAGCCTATATCATTTTTTGAAATTTCGCATTGATCTGGAGATATAGCATCAAAACCGGAGGTACCTCCAAAAAATGTAGATTTTGTATGCAAATATCTTTAGAACTGTTACAGATACAATCTCCAAATTTTGTTTGTGTGGCGGAATTTGATGCAGAAATAAATTTACCAAATAATATTCAAATCGGTTCTGATTTGGATACAGCTCCTTATATATTTTCGTCCGATTTCCTGTAATTTATGCACCAAAGTCGCTATATATGTCCAATTTTGGTGAAAATGGAATGCGTAACGGAATTTGGTCTAGACATAAATGTGCCAAATCATATCGAAATCGGTTCAAATTTGGATATTGCTCCTACATGTATTTTCGGCCGATTTTCTATATCTGATGCTTCAAACACGCCATATGTGTCCAATGTCGCTGAAATTTGGAATGTGTAACGGAATTTGGTCTAGACATAAATGTGCGAAATTATATCCAAATCGGTTAAGATTTGCATATATGTAGCTCTCATATATATTTTCGGACGATTTCCTGTATTTTATGCACAAAACACTCTATGCATATTCAAATTCAATGAAATTTGGAATGCGAGACGGGATTTGGTCTAAAAATAAATTTGACAAATTATATCGAGATCGGTTCATATAGTAATATAGCTCCCATATATATTTTCGGTCGATTTCATGTTTTTGTTACGTATGTTCAATTTCAATGAAAATTTGAAGACTTAGCGGTCAGCAGAAGTCATCATTATTTACAACAGTACTTATAGTTTGGAAGGAATTGACCAAGGCTACAGGTATTAAGTATCATATCTTCGAGAGACTTCTTAATATATATGTTTTATGATGATATATCTAAATCATTTGTAATACTTATAGGCAGAAATGCTTTCGGAGGAGTGTTACCTCCTGAAACATACAAAAATACCATAGTTGCTCCATAACAACCCTGAATAGGTATATAACGCCTTCATATCTCCTATATTTATTCGTTAAAATATTAAAAACCTTAATGTAATTATGGCATTCCATTATATTTTATCGTAGTCGGGCAGCAAAGCGCACCGGGGTTCAGCTAGTATATAGATATAGGACTAAACACTATAAAATAGATTCAAATCTAATATGTGGATATTCAAAACGTATACTTCTAACAAGTGAGCCAAGGCTATAGTCCGGTCGGGGCCGACTATGTGATACCCTACACCACTTCTCCTGTGCATAAGCTTTGACTAGTAAAATTCAAAATATTAAAATTGGGATAGCTTGGCGCCTTTGTTCTGAATGTCTTCATTAATACAGGTCAATTTTATTGAAACGCATTTAAGTGCATCGTCGGAATAACTCTAATAAAAAAATGGAAAAGTGGGATGTACGCCAACCATCAAACATCACATTCCGACCCCTGAATAATATCCAACCATTACCAAAATCAATAGGTTTTTTCCTCTGTGGGACCCCCATTAACACCCAATCAAAATACGATGTGATTACAACAAATTAAAAAATAGGATGTATTACCGACTATTGCGATATCTCCGTTATTTTGCCACATACGCCAACATGTTTTACATCATTGTAAAGATGGGATTTTCTACTTCTATAGTCGGACTTTGTTTTTGGAAGGTCCCCAACCAAAGTTGTCATATTCGTCATTATAATTAAAATCGCAAAAATGAAAAGTTGTGTTCTATTAGCGGCTATTGCGATATCTTCGTTACTTGACCACCTACGACAACCTACTTTTTATCGTTGCAAAAGCGATATTTTCTACTTTCACTAGCAGGTTTTGATATACCCTTAAAGGTACGGAGGTATTCGCTTTGAAATAAAACGTTGACTTTTTCTCCAAATAAGTTGTTTGCCCATTCCGACCCCTAAATATTATCCGACCATCACTAAAATAAATAGGCTCCTTCCCCTCCGGGACCCCCATCAACACCCAAAATTTGGTGACAATCCGATCAAAATTACGACCTGTAGCGTGATTTCTTTAAAAGTGGAAAATGGGATGTATTACCGACTATTGTGATATCTCCGTTATTTGGCCACCTACGCTAATCTACTTTGAATCATTGTAAAGACAGGATTTTCTACTTTCATAGCCAGGCTTTGTTTTTGGAAAGTCCCCAACCAAAGTTGTCATATTCGTCATTATAATTAAAATCGCAAAAATGAAAAGTTGTGTTCTATTAGCGGCTATTGCGATATCTTCATTATTTGACCACCTACGACAACCTACTTTTCATCGTTGCAAAAGCGATATTTTCTACTTTCACTAGCAGGTTTTGATATACCCCTTAAAGGTACGGAGGTATTCGCTTTGAAATAAAACGTTGACTTTTTCTCCAAATAAGTTGTTTGCCCATTCCGACCCCTAAATATTATCCGACCATCACTAAAATAAATAGGCTTCTTCCCCTCCGGGACCCCCATCAACACCCAAAATTTGGTGACGATCCGATCAAAATTACGACCTGTAGCGTGATTTCTTTAAAAGTGGAAATTGGGATGTATTACCGACTATTGTGATATCTCCGTTATTTGGCCACCTACGCTAACCTACTTTGAATCATTGTAAAGACAGGATTTTCTACTTTCATAGCCAGGCTTTGTTTTTGGAAAGTCCCCAACAAAAGCTGTGTTATTCGTCATTATAATTAAAATCGAGTAAATGAAATGTTGGGTTCTATTAGCGACTATTGCGATATCTTCGTTGTTTGACAACCTACAGTACATCGTTGTAAAGGTGATATTTTCTGCTTTCATTAGCAGGTTTTGCCTTTGATATACCCCCTTATAGATACGGGGATATTCGCTTTGAAATAAAACGTTGACTTTTTCCCCAAATAAGTTTTTTGCCCTTCCTACCCCTGAATATTATCCGACCATCACCAAAATCAAAAGGCTTCTTCCCCTCCGTGACCTCATCAACACCCAAAATTGGTGACGATCCGACCAAAATTGCGACCTGTACAAGGTTTAGATGGACAGACGGACAGACGGACAGATCGACTCAGCTCGTCGAGACATTCATTTTGGTATATATAAGTATGGTCTACGACCATAATTTCGATGCGTTACAAACTTTTTGGCCAAAACCAACTTATTTTATTATATTATATTTTGCACTAAAAAACGAACCCTTTTTCTAAAACTAGAAAAAAATGCGCTTTTATCTAAAAAAAAATAGCGATGACTAACTCTAGCTCCTTTGTTTTTCTGCTAGACAATTTTGGCCGATTAGAAACTATCACCATATTTGGACACGTTGATTTTGACATTTCTGATAGAGGTACATAGGAAGCAACTTATGTTGTAATAGGAATATGAATATCTGGAGAGTCTCAATAACATAATAATCTGCAAAAAACTATGTTAAACGGCAAAAAAACTTAATTAAAACGCTTTTTGATGATTTTCCAAATTTAATTGACGAATTTCGTCAAAAAAACACTTGCATATTTAGCATATTTTTTGCATATTTTTGCATATTTTTTGCATATTTTTTGATATGACCCCAAATATCGAAAAATTGACCCTCAAAACGCCTAGATCCAAAATTTGAGTCCAATCGGATAAGAAATAAAAAACATGCTAAAATCCGATGTCTAATGATAAGGGATCTACATTCATTTTATGCCAAAAATAGTGTTGGATGCTACATCCACGGTTCTTGATTGATCGCCTTGAAATAGATATATATCGATGTAGATTTTCATGGTGGACATTGAAATCGGATGCGGACAAAACTTGCATTCACTTTGCGCAAATTAGCGATATTTTATAGGTTTTTTAGTGCTAAGATGCAGCCGATGCTACACTTAGCCTCCAAATTAAATTCGAAAAATATATACAAATTAAAAGATATGGTCTTGCTGTACAAGCAAATTACACGTACTTTAAAATGCATATAAATTAAAACGGCTTATGTGACCTCTATATCCATTTCAGAAGCATTGAGATATATCCTCAGCAACCCAATTATCTTCCCCAATAGGAAAGCTTTTATATGAATGTCTATAAAGCAAAATCCGTATATTTTAATGGGAGATATAAGCAAAATGAAGGAAGTATTCCAATAGATTTTTCCAAAATTTTATACTACATAATGAATGTGAAAAAATATTTGTTAACCAAAATATGTGACATCGAAACTATAATACCAATCTGTACGATTTTAGTCTCATTTGATTCGCCGGGAAGTTTTGCTTCCATACCATTCCATTTTTTCGTAATTTTATAGCGGGTAAATGAACCTTTATTTTGAAAAAAAGTTGACTTAGATTTAATAATTTATCAATTTATTATACATTTCGCGAGTACTGAGTAACAAATATTATGCAGTCTACTAACTCAAGCCACTTTCAGATAACTTTTTAGTAGCAATTGCTCGCGGTAAAATAATTAGCGTTTTTATAATATTTTTTTTAATCAAAAATAAAACCGCCGCAACTTTTGTCCGCATCAACAAAAAACTGGCTTGCGAGCTGATTAGTACTGGGAATTTGTTTCTTAACCTATGTATCAAAAATCTTTGATGTAGCGCGAAAAAAAATTTAAAATATTTTGTCCAAACTTAGTTTAAGTTCAAAGATGGGTTATATCGGTCCACTCCTTCCGGTACCTCCCCCACAAAAGTTCAAAATGTTCGGAAAATTTGTGCGCACGATAACTCTTAAAGGAAGTAACCGATTTGGTCCATACTTTGCAAATCGTGAAATTCCTACCAGACTTAGATGAGGTTCCAATATGTACTCAATCGGTCCACTCCTTCGGGTATCTCCCACACAAAATGTTGGAATGTTCAGTTTAGGACCTGCTCTCGAATCGCTTTGATTTTTGTTGTAGCAAATTGTATTCAATGCCCCCCCCCCCCCCCCCCCCACATACGACGCTATAAGTTTTATCAGGGGCAAGTCCATACTTCCTGAGAAAATAACCTGAAAGTTACAAAAACCCATATGCCACCATGTGTATTGGTTGGAGCGCAAGCAAACTCTCGAACAGATCTGCCGATTCGGTCCAAAATGTGGCCTTCGTAATGTTTTGTGAAAACTTAATTTAAGTTCGAAAATAAGCCATATCGTTCCACTCCTTCAGGTACCTGCGCCACAAAAGTTCAAACATACTTTACACATCCTAATATATCTACCAGATATATATCAGGATCGAATATGGACTATATTTGTCCACTCCTTTGGGTATCTCCCACACAAAATTTTGGATAAACTTCCTTTAAGACCTGCTCTCGAATCACTTCGTTTTTTGTTGAAACAACTTGCATTCGCTTCCTCAATTACGACAGTAAATGTTATTTAGGGGCAAGTCCATACTTCTTGAGAAAATAGCCCGAAAGTTGTAAAAACCCCTATGGCACCATATGTAGTGGCTAGAGGGGTGGAACCGAATACTGCCTTCGTCCACACTTTGGATATTATAGTATTTCTTTGAATGTGAGATGAAAATCGAAGGTGGTCCAGTCCTACCGGTACCCCCCCCCCCCACAAAAGTTCAAAATATTCGCTAAAATGGTACTCGCGGTTTCTCATAGACGTAGCACCGATTTGGTCCAAACTTTGGATATTTAAATATTGTCGAAATTTAGTTTACGTTCAAATTTGGGCCCTGTCTGTCCAATCCTTGTGGTACCACCCACACAAATGTTCAACATTTTTAGGTGGTTAAGGGTTTGTTTTAGGATCTTTTGGACATTTTTACCGAAGGTTTTCCTAGTGGCAATATTACTAGTGTGATAAAAATCCCTATCTATCCTCGCAAATTGTTGAGTTTTAATCCTATCCATACTTTTGTTGGTTCATGCGCCCAAAATTTTGAAAAACCCCCTAAATATATATTATTTTTGGGAAAAAAGTATTTCAATTCGCACAGGCTGAGGGTATATCTCTGTCGGCAAAGCCTACTGATTCTTTTTTACTTATTTCATTATAAAATAACACATAATGTGTCGCAATCCCATAAAAGAAATTTCGTAGAAAACTATTGCCCAGAGGAAGTGGTTTAGGGTATTACATGGTTGCCCTTTAAACTTGACTGCCTAGCGCAGTAGCTCAGTTATTGCGTATTACAACAGACGGACATAGTTAAATTGACTCAGAATTTTATCAAGTATATATAATTTTATGGGGTCGCAAACGATTATTCCAATGCATTACAAACAAAAAAAAAAAATAGTATGGTGGAAGGTATATGAGGGAAAGTCAAAAAAATTTAACATTGATGAAGCCAAGGTTTGCACTATTAAAATACGCGAACTATTCATTTGTACCACAAAATATGACTATAGTTGGACCAAATTAAGTGTTTTAGATCGAAGTTCAAAACATTGGCTAAAACTTAATTTGCGCGTAACCTATGACCGCGTAAATGAATAAAAATAGGCAAAAATACGTTGAAGCAAACGAGTTTTTTACGTTGTTGTTAGATTGCTTGTTAAACCGTTAAAAGTAGAAGAAAACAAAATTAAGAGTACACTTCTAATGCATCACTTTTCAAAATCTCCACTGCATCCACCTTTTATTGATGCTGACTTTTCGAAGCCAGGTTTTAGGAGTTTTTTGTATTTTTTATTTAACAGGGACGCGCATTCGGCTTTTTCTACGTACCATTATTAGGATTAAAGTACTCGTAATTACGCACAGGATAGAGATGGCAAGAGATGCATTTTTAAATATAAGAAAGTCCTTCTCAATCATGATATAAACATCGAAACAAAAGCAAGGTTTATAAAATGCTACATCTGTTCAGTTCTACTGTATGCCGTCGAGACGTGGACTATTAAAGCTGCTGATATACGACGATTGGAAGCCTTCGAAATGTGGACTGCTCACGTGACAAATGCCGAAGTATTGACAAGAATGAATCAAATAAGAGAACTCATGGGTACAATCAAAAAACGAAAAACCTCATATCTGGGACACATCATGAGAAATGTAAAATATTGGTTATTGCAAAAAATCCTGAAAGCAACAGTTGAAGGTCGGCGTACCAGAGGCCAAAAAGAGATGACCTGGCTAAAGAACGTAGAAGAATGGACAAAATATAATAATTCGGCAAACCTTCTAAATGCGGCAAGAAATAGAAACACGTTTGAGATAATTGTTAATAATTTATAATATATAGTACTAAATAATATCAAATTTATATGTATATAAATAAGTAAATGTGAAATATACCTCGATATAATTGTATGGTCGCTTACATTCGAAAATCGAATTAGCAAATAAAGAAGAAGAATTACGCACAATTTGATATGTATATTGACTATGTAGCCCAGTTAGCATCACAGTAATCCACTGCCAAAAGCCAAAATTTATTGCGTTATTTTTTCGAAAACCCCTATCTTTTGGGTACAGTATTTACAATATCCTTTTGATTGTGCTGGGACCCATCCACTAGAACGGCGAAACAGCAACTTCAAAAATCAAAAAATGTGCGATAAATGGTTTTGAAAATATCGCGGATTTAATCGCGTTTTCTGTGGATTGTTTCCTTTTCAATGAAGAACCCGATACATCACTTGCATTTTTGCAAAACCAGCGGTTTAAATTTAGTGGCATGGGAGCTGCATCCGATTTATCCCAAAAATAGTGTGTGATGCTACATCCACGGTTCTTTGTGCAAATTATAATCGTTATACCGTTTTTTGCACACTTCGCTGCTGGCGATGCTACATCTTAGCCGCCAAAGCAAATCTTGGCAAATCTGTACAAATAAAAAGAGAAGACTTCGCCGTATTGATAAACCGCATGCGCATCAAATGATTTTGAGGATTTCGCAAAAATAAAATTAACATTACAATTTATTCGGAGATTATACCCCATTCAAACGAACCCAAAATTTATTTGAACGGTACCCGTATCTTCCGCTAGATGTTAGCGTGTACCCGAGAAGTGATTAGAATAAAAAAAATGTGATTTTTGCGTGAAATTTAACTGAAATAGAAGAATAACTCTGACCTAATTTTCCTACATATTCCTAAATATGAAAAAATATTTTCTCTTACAAAATTTTTTTAAATTTCCTCAATATATCTTTTGTTTTTGTATATTTTTAGTTTCATTTGAATCTTCGAGATGTTTAGATTACGCACATATATTTAAATATTTTTCCGATGCATAAACAGCCTAAGTTTTATTAAAACAAGTCGCAAGCCAGCCTTTTTGTTGAATTCTTTCTTAATTTCCGCGAACATTTACAATTTTTTCACTTAAGTTATGGAACCTCACTAAACATATAGTATGTAGGAAGCCACAAATTTACATTGTTTCTCAATGTAATGAATAGCGTTTTTATAAGATTTTTTCTTATAATCAGAATTGAAACCACCATAACTTTTGAGTGCAATAACCAAAATTAGTATCTCGAACGGATTTGAGAATGTGAATTTTTTCTCAATCCATGTATCAAAAATCTTTCATGTACCTTCAAAATTTTTTTTTAATTTTTTTCAGATGGAATATTAAAAAAATTTGACTTTTCCTCATATACATACATATTTACTACTGCTTCGAAGGTTTTTATACCCTACACCACTATGTGGAAAGGGTATTATAAGTTTGTTTTGGTAAAAATTCATGTAACACAGCGAAATATTCGTCGGAAACCCCCAATGTGGTATACCAATCTTCATATCTCGGCGAGATAATTTAATATAAACGGCGAGATAATTACAATTATAAATTGTAATCAAACTCCAGGCTGCAATTATGGACCGATCGTCACGAAATTTGGTATGGAGGTTGGTTTCACATCAGAATAGATCGCTATTTTAATTCGTGATGATCATGAAATATTTAGCGGGTGAAATGGACCAAAAATATATTTTTTTCCGATTTTGTAGCTGCTCTGTAGTTCGCAATAATAGTCCGATCGCCTCGAAATTTTAAAAAAGGTAGGAGTATATGACAACGATGAAGTTTGCAATTAGAGATGGCGATCAGATAATATTTAGAGGGTTAAATGGACCAAAACTTTTGTGTGAAATTTGTGAAAATTACTAATATAAAGCTTATATCTTTATTCCTGGAAGAGACTTTCCCGGCAAGTAAGCTACACTTGGAAGAGGTACGCTTGACCTTTCTATTGATTTCAATTGTGTTGGTGTATATGATAAGATAACAGAGTTACAGCCTAATATACCCATTTATCTCTTTGTAGTGTTATCATAATCACGCTAGAGTTCGCAATTATAGCTCAAAAATCACGAAATTTTGCACGAGGTAAAAATTTAGGTAGAAGAAGATGCTTACAATTTTGGATGATGATCTGATATTATTTAGCGTGTGAAATGGACCACTACTTTTGTACGAAAAATACAAAAAAATATTTTTGGTCTATATTTTATTTCCTGGAGAGCACATGCCTCCAAAGTAGGCTACATATGAAAATATACTACTGATTTTCCCCCTTATGCAAATTGCAATCACGTGTCTGCTAATATATAATGTGTTTTGTATAGAGAACCACATTTTCTATTCCCAGTTTTTCCATTATTGCAAATTACATGGTGCCCTAACGTTTTAATTGTGCAGATTTGTGAAAAGCTAATTCCCAGTGGTAAAGGTGTAGGGTATCACATGGTCGGCCCCGTCCGACTATAGCTTTGGCTTACTTGTTCTATTTTCTCCCAAATATTATAATTCTTAAACCTTAATAAATGTACATAAATAAATGCAATGCTTAAGTTTAAGTTGGATACAATACTTACAGTCGCCATAGTCGGACGTGTTTTTCAAGGCTCCAAATGTTTGCTGCCTGCATTTGTTATCCACTGCATCTTGGCCTCTGAATTTTGTTCCATGATCGGAGAAACACCATAGAGACACTAAGGAGGGAAGGCGCCAGTTTTTTCACATCGGATGATTATTATTCTTTATGTTTTGTTTGCAAAACTTTAACAAAATTTAAAATCAAAACACTGAAAGAACCCCTGTCGGACTTTTATCAACCAGTATTCCCAGTGGTAAAGGTGTAGGGTATCACATGGTCGGCCCCGTCCGACTATAGCTTTGGCTTACTTGTTCTATTTTCTCCCAAATATTATAATTCTTAAACCTTAATAAATGTACATAAATAAATGCAATGCTTAAGTTTAAGTTGGATACAATACTTACAGTCGCCATAGTCGGACGTGTTTTTCAAGGCTCCAAATGCTTGCTGCCGGCATTTGTTATCCACTGCATCTTGGCCTCTGAATTTTGTTCCATGATCGGAGAAACACCATAGAGACACTGAGGAGGGAAGACGCCAGTTTTTTCACATCGGATGATTATTATTCTTTATGTTTTGTTTGCAAAACTTTAACAAAATTTAAAATCAAAACACTGAAAGAACCCCTGTCGGACTTTTATCAACCAGTTGATATATTTTTTTTCTTTTATTTTAGTTGATTCACTTATATACGTAGTTAATATACATAAGCAAAAATTGTTGATAACAAATCGTTTATTTTTAAACTGGCTATAAACTGGTTGAAAATCAGTTGAACATTTTTGCTGCTTGATATAAATCAATAATGTTTAATGCATCACAAAATCTGGGTTTTCCAAAAATGTAAAAGTGTTGAAAAATTATTCAAGTTTTTCATTAAAAAGATGTATCTTCCAAAAAATACACCAAACTACATACATATATTCTACATCTAGAAACTGGTCTCTCCACATTGTATGCATCTACGAGTCGAGTCTGCTATATTAATCAAGTCTTGCTTTTAAGATCAAATAGATTGCCACGAGTACTTGCAGAAAAGATCATGGAATTGAATATATACTGGGCGAAATATTGTCCAAATACGGGAAATGTTACAATACTCTCCTTCAAATAATGACACTCTCCTTAGTTATAACTCGAAGGAAATTATTAACATTTTAACGACTCGAGAACGTATCGAATTTTTAAATAGTGCAAATAACTCTCAATTTCATGATCTTTATCCTTGTTTACAATACAACTAAATACCATATCTTACAAAAGATCTATCTACACATGCAACAAGCATGATTTTAAATGCCAGGAGAGCTTACTTGAATGTAAGAAGACTTACTGGGGGTAATAATACGATTGTTTTTGTACTATTTGCAATTTAAACCTAATGAATTGTGTTCATTTTATTGGAGCTTGTCCTAATTTCGCGGAATTCAAAATTCAGTTTTTTGGTAAAAGTACCATTGAAGAGAACGAAGTAATTAAATTTCATTATATAAATATATTATTGCATGTTGTAAATATAGGAAACTAATATTAGATAAATATAATATTTAAAACAATTATTATTGTACACAATTTAAAAATGGCTAACAGCAATATCGCTATGCCAAACATAGATGAAAAATACAAATATGTACATATAAATTTTAATGAAGAAATAATATAAGTTATATATGTATGTATGTATTATAACAAATATTAATAAAATAAAAAATAAAAAATTTAAAAATTAAAATTATATTATTGTAAAGAACTATGTATGTTAATATTCTACAATAAAAATGCACAAAAAAATATTTACTACACTAACAAGAACGTATATTTATCAAGTACCCCTATTGATTTCTCTAAATAAAAGTAACAAAAACATCCACTGTTTACCACCAGCACCCAGAATTTCAAACTTCATATCTTGTGTTATTCTCCATTAAGTTTCCATAAATATTAATCTTAAGTGCAAAATAATGTTTTATGCATCGTAAAATGTTTCCTACGTAAAAAGTTTCCTTCACAAAAATTTTATCCAAAATTCTCTATTGGAAAATCAAAAGAAAGCGAAGGAAAGTGAAGGAAACCTCACTTTTCTTTCTTCCAAAGAGAGAGGATTTAGACACACTTTCGCCTTTCCATATTTTCATCATTGTGAATATTACATTTTCCATAATTGGCATTCAACAGACAATTGAACACAATATTGACGGGAGTAAATTGAATTATTTCTATTGCTGTTTATTTCTTTTATAGGTTTTATAAGCGAAAAATACAACAGAAATAAACAAAAAAGAAATACTCGCTGTTAAAAAAATTATGCGAAGAAAATAGTTTCGAGATGAAATTATGACACGTAGTGGTAAAAGGGGACCTCTTGTTTATTGTTTACTTTATTAAGTATAATTTTTGCATTCAAATAAAACATGTTCCTACATATATCTCAATTTTGTTTAAAGGGATAACTTTTTTGATATTTTGAGATAAATTTGATATTATAAAATATAATCCTTATAAATGGCAAAGCCCAGGATTTATCTTGGTCCCTCTTTCATCTCAAGTGGACACTGACCTCCCCGTGGTGTCACCTGGGGAACTGCCTTTAACGGGTGTTAACATGTGCCGCGCCTTCACCCATAAGAACGTTAAAAACTTGGGTTTGGGCGTCGGGTTAGTAACCCTCCCCTAGAAAAAACAGCTTACTATGAAAAAAAGAAAGAAAAGAAAAACAAACCCCTCTAAAGTTGACGAACCCCGCAAACGTTTTAGGGACCATGATCTGGAATGTTCGCACTCTTTATAGAAAAGGTGCAGTCTTCGCATTGGCAGACGTACTTGAAAACTTCAAGGCCGATATTACTGCCATACAGGAAATACGATGGATAGTGAAAGGCGTCACAACAACACCTAAAGGTGACGCACTGTATTATAGCTGATATGACGACCTCCCCGTGGTGTCACCTGGGGAACTGCCTTTAACGGGTGTTAAAATGTGCCGCGCGTTCACCCATAAGAACGTTAAAAACTTGGGTTTGGGCGTCGGCTTAGTAGCGCTCCCATAGAAAAAACAGCCTACTATGAAAAAACGAAAGAAAAGAAAAACAAACCCCTCTAAAGTTGACGAACCCCGCGAACGTTTTAAGGACCATGATCTGGAATGTTCGCACTCTTTATAGAAAAGGTGCAGTCTTCGCATTGGCAGACGTTCTTGAAAACTACAAGGCCGATATTACTGCCATACAGGAAATACGATGGATTGGGAAAGGCGTCACAACAACACCTAAAGGTGACGCACTGTATTATAGCTGATATGACGTAAAGCATGAGTTAGGTTGCGGATTCGTAGTTAGTCGGAGACAAAAACATCTGGTATGCAGCTTCACCCCAGTGAATGAAAGACTTGCTGCAATTCGAATAAAAGCTAAATTCTTCAACATCAGCTTTATTTGCGCTCATGCTCCCACTGAAGAAAAGGACGAACAGACCAAAGATATATTTTACGAGCGCTTAGAAGAAGCATATGATCGTTGCTCTGCCCATGACATTAAAATTATTCTAGGGGATTTTAATGCCAAAATTGGAAAGGAAAATACCTTTGGCCCAACAGTCGGGAAATTCAGTCTCCACAGTGAGACATCTGACAATGGTATGAGGCTGATAGACTTTGCAGCTGCAAAAAACATGGTAGTTAGCAGAATCAGATTTGATCATCTCGGCATTCATAAGGGCACCTGGCTGTCTCCATATCAAAGAACATGTAATCAAATTGATCATGTTGTGATATATGGAAGACATTCATCGAGCGTGTTGGATGTACGATCGTTCCGAGGCGCAAACATTGATTTGGACCACTACCTTGCAAATAAAGCACGAACAGACACAACGCGGAAGTTGGACATCGATAGGCTGCAAACACAACAGATAGCCACAACATATTCCACTCAACTAGCCCAATTGCTTAACGCGAGCACTACTTGTCCCGGTAACATAACAACACAATGGCAAAATATTGCCCACTCCATGCAAACAGCCGCAAACTCCATACTTGGATTCCAGAGACCTCCACAAAGGAATTCATTGTAGGACCAGGAGTGTCGTGCTGCTACCGAAGAGAAAAATGCGGCATATAGAGCTACTTTACAAACGGTAGCAACGAGTAGCGCACGAGAGAGATATCGGGAGAAACTTAGAGAAGAGAAAAGTACTTACCGCAAGAAAAAGAGGAAATGCAAAAGCGGGAAGGTGAAAAAAATCGAGATGTACAGGAGCCAGAATAAAGTCCGAAAAATCTACCAAAGGGTGAAACATCAAACAGATGGCTTTGGGACAGGCACATCCTCTTGTAGAGACCAGCAAGGTAATCTGGTAACAGATACAGATAGCGTGGTCAGGATATGGAAGGAACTTTTCTCCAATCTGCTGGTATCCAATAGTAGCGAAGACGATGATACCACAGATCCAATCGCAGAAGATGGTATAGAATGTATACCGCCTGGCCAAGATGAGGTAAAAACAGCAATCAACCGTCTAAAGAATAATAAAGCAGCAGGATCCGATGGCTTACCAGCCGAGGTGTTTAAAACCGGAGGCGACGCGCTGATAAGGTATGCATCAGCTAGTTAGCACCATCTGGCAGGAAGAATGCGTATCCGACGTTTGGAACGTGAGCATCCTATGTCCCGTCCACAAGAAAGGAGATAAGACTGTATGCTCAAACTATAGGGGCATAAGTCTTCTCCCTATTGCCTATAAGATAGTGTCAGGGATATTGTGCGAACGACTAAAGCCAATGGTCAACGAAATAATTGGACCATACCAATGTGGCTTTAGACTTGGCAGGTCCACCATTGACCAGATATTTACCCTGCGGCAAATCCTAGGGAAGACCCAAGAGATGCGGTTCGACACATATCACTTTTTGTCGATTATAAAGCAGCATTCGACAGTCCCCTCCGATTAAAGGTATTCCATGCAATGTCTGAATTTGGTATCCCCGCAAAGCTCATCCGGCTTTGTAAGATGACTTTAACTGATACTAGGTCCTCAGTTAAAATTGGTAAGAACCTCTCCGAAGAATTTTGTACCAAAAGAGGTTTCAGACAAGGAGACAACCTTTCGTGTGACCTATTCAACATTTTGCTGGAAAAGGTAATATGAGATGCAAATGTGAAAAAATGGCACAGTTTACACCAATAGCCACATGTTACTTGCTTATGCTGATGACATAGACATCATGGGACGATCAGTAAAGGAAGTAACTGATACCTTTAGGAAGGTCGAAGCAGAATCTGCGAAAGTGGGTCTGGCGGTAAACGGCGAAAAGACCAAATAGATGGTGTCGACGCGCAAAGCGTCCATAGAGCTCGGACCAACTGTGGAAGTTAGTACCTACAATTTTGAGGTAGTTAAAGACTTCGTCTGCCTCGGCACTGCCATAAACACAACAAACAACATCAGTTGTGAAATAAGAAGAAGAATTGTATTGGCCAACAGATGCTACTATGGTTTAAGTAAGCAATTTAAAAACAAAGCCACATCAAACAAAAATAATACTATACAAAACGCTGATACTACCCGTGCTAATGTATGACTCCGAAGCATGGGTACTTGCGCAAGCAGATAAGGCAGTGCTTGGTGTGTTTGAGAGGAAAATTCTTCGAAAGATCTACGGGTCGATTTGCGTTGACGGTGAATATCGACGTCGTATGAATCACGAGCTATATCAGCTTAACAAAGACATGAATATAGTTAAACGTATCGAGATGCAACGATTGCGTTGGCTAGGCCATATCATGAGAATGAGCGATGATGAACCCGTTAAAAAGGCATATGAATACCGCCATGTGGCATGCACGCAGAATCGGCAGGCCTAAGCTTCGATGGAGCATACAAGTGGATGAAGAAATGAAAAGGCGCGGTAGTCCAAAAAGTCAAGCGAAAAACAGAGAGGAATTGAGATCTTTTCTTAGTTCGGTCTATGGAACAAATGTTCTGTAATGGGCCAACTAAGTAAGCAAGTAATCCTTATAAATGCTAAATAATAAGAAAGACAACGTGTTTGGGGATACGAGTAATAGAAAATTGAGAAAATTGCATGCGATGCAAAAATAGGTAACGCTTTAGAAAAAGTTGTAATTGTACATAGTTTTGAGTCAGTTTTATGCACTGGGAAAAAGCGGACAATTAAAAATAAACATTCCGAATATAAATTCACCAGTGCCATAAAATAGCATATTTTTACCATTCCGCTTTCTTGCGGGCTGGCGTAGACGATAAATGGTTAATGCAGACGATAAATGATATGCACATTTAAGTGTAGGGATAAAAAAACCCTACATGTGCTCTGTTGTTTTGAGTGCTGAAGATTAGGTTAAGTTAGATTAGTTTAAGAAATAATCGTACCGTGCGGTTGTCTTATACATTTCTCATTTTCAAACCAAAATATTTTAAAACTCAATTAAGCTATTTTGGAAGATAATTGATAAAAAATCCATATTCTTTAAAATCAGACAGACACAACATAATACATCCATCGCATGCTACAACAATGAATCCCCCTCTCACACACAAACCCTGTATATTAAACTAAATTGAATTTAAATATGTATGTTTCTGTGGTAAACTTTGTTAAACTACATCTATTGTCTGCAATCGCATTTATAATTCTAAAATATTGTTTACATGGGTGGCAATATGCAAAAACAAATAATGCCCATAGCTGTCGTTGGAAGACACAAAGAGAATTGCAATTGTAGAATAACATGGACAATTGACACATGAATGACAATATGACATGCTAGACAATTGGAAAATAGCTTTTAAATCATTTTTAAATTTTTAATTATTTTGTGTGTTAAAGGTTATATTTGGGTCAATGGTCAAAAATTAAATTGAAATCAAAAACAAAATGGTAATTAGTACAAATATTTTTTTATTATCTGATAAAATTTTATTCTTATGGCAAAACAATTAAAAACTAAAACATTTTTAACAAGTAAAAATACGTTAAGTTCGGCCGGACCGAACTTTTTATACCCTCCATCATGGAATACCTATTAGTTAATTTTCCTTCCTGTCCACAATTTGAAATAGAGATGATAAATAAAGTTTTGATTCGATAAAAGGTCGAACAACTTCAAAACTAAATCATTTGAAATGGAGATATTTTGTGACCACGGAAACCCAAATCTTATATATAAAAGACAATGTGTGTATGTTTGTATGTTCCGTATAGACTCAAAAACGGCTGAACCGATTTTCTTGAAAATTTCAGAGAATGTACAGGGAACACCGGTGGTAAAAATAGACTATATATTTTATTTTTTAAAAACGCTATTTTAGCAAAACTGACGAACGTATCGGAAAGAAAATTAATTTGCGTGACAACGGTTGTTGTGTCTCTGATCCTAGGTACTAATTTGGGGCCTAAAGACCAGACCACGCCCACTCTTTTAAATATCTTATATATCAACAACTGCTTAACCGATTTTTTTGAAAATTTCAGAGAATCTACTGGTTGAACCCGTGAAATTAGGGTATATATTTTGTTGAATTTCGGAGTGGGCGGGGTACCTCCCCCATGCCCTACTTTTTAAAAAAGCTATTGACGAAAATTGACGAACGTATCGGATAGAAAATTACTTTGCGAGACACTGGTTGTTGTGTCTCCGACCCTAGGTACTGAGTTGGGGCCTAAAGACCCGACCACGCCCACTTTGTTAATAGCTTATATATCAAAAATTGATTAACTGATTTTCTTGAAAATGAAGATGTTTTATTTATAGTCACTTGCAGTTCCCGACTAATTTGCGATGTAAGAAAAATATAATTTACTTAAGAAAAGGTCACAAAAAACTGTTTCAAGGGCCAGCAAGGCGGACCGGGCCGGCTAGTACCTATATATAAATAAATTCGTAATAAATCATAAAATGTATCAAAAATTTCTTCAATCGGGCGTCACCTTTATATGGGGTTATATCAAAGTATGGACCTACATATCTTCACAATTTTTGGTGGAGAAATTTTGTGACCACTGGAAGCCTCAAATGTCAAATTAGAGCAGGGATAGCCAGTGGGCGCTTACGGAGAGCTAGTGAGCGTAAATTTCATTTACTCTCAGTAAGCGCCCACCGGCTATCCCTGAATTAGGGATATTTCGGTCTAACCCAGAGATGCCCACCACGTTTTTCTATTGCATAATTTACGGGGTGTCATTGTGTGAGTGCATGCTTTTTTCATCAGTTGAATTGTGTTCGTGGACGTTCACTGCACGCACACCTGCGCCCAATTGTGCGACGCTGAGCTAAGCTCCTGACAATTGGCAATTTTGGGTGGAAAAGTTTTGTGACCACTTTGAGCGTGAAATGTCAAATACTACTTGTTATTATGTCAAAAAGTTGTTAAAACACCGTTACATATTCGCGATACCAAAACAGGTACCTACATTAACAAATTTCAGTGGATAGGTGTTGTGATCGCTAGAAAATTTTAGCTAATATCCTCAAAATGCCGAAAAACAGAAGGTGCCGTTATATGGCGGCTATACCAAAACATGGATCTATGTAGACAGTTTTTGGTGGAGATGTTTTGTGACCGCTCGGAAATTGAAGTGTACACTTGCAGGTAGTTAGGTAGCTGAAATTCTCCAAATACCGATAATCGGAAGTACCTTTATATGGGGGCCTATACCGAGATATAAACCAATGTTTACAATTTCTAGTAGAGTAGTTTTGTGACAACTCAAACGTCAAATCGCAGGTACTTCTGCCAAAAAAGCTAAAATCCTCAAATTACCGAAAATCGGAAGGTACCGTTATATGGGAGCTATACGAAAACAAGGTTCTATGTTGACAATATTTCGTAGAGTAGTTTTGTGACTTATGGGGACCTTAAATGTCAATTTTGAGCCTTGGGGACCTCAAATGTTAAATTACAGGTAGTTCGGTCTAAAAATGTGTTGAAAATTTTTGACGGAATAGTTGTGTAACAACTGGGAGGCTCAAACGTTAAATTTCAGGTACTTCGGTAAAAAGGCAGATATTTTGTGACCACTGGCAATCTTAAATTTTAAATTACAGGTAGTTCGGCCAAAAAATTAAATAAAACCGTCAAAATACCGAAAATAGTGTGGTACCGTTATATGGGGGCTATACCGAAACATGGGCCTATGTGTACGATTTTTGGTGGAGGCGTTATATGACCACCGGGAACCTCAAATGTTAAATTGCAGGTAGTTCGGGCCAAATGTAGCTAAAGCCCACAAAATACCGAAAATCGGGAGGTACCGTTGTATGCGGGCAATAGGAAAACGTGGGTCGGTATAGCTCTGCCTATGGAGAAAAGATGATCCGTTGCAAAATGTAGCGTTCTTTCACAGCTATTTCGAAGGCTAGGGTCATTACAAAAAACGGACATAGCTATATAGACTTAGAATTTTATCCAGATCAGGAATATATACTTAATGTGGTCGCAAATGATTACTTTAATGTGTTACAAACGGTGGAGTGTTTAAAAATCAGTCAAGTTTTGACAGCTCAATAGTATCATCCTATGACACCAAACGCTGTATATATAATGACTAGCAAAATGCCCGCTACTTCGTATGCGGAAAAGAAATAATATTCAAATAAACATTTAATATGGTGAACACTGAACATTTGTATGTATTTGTATTTAAATTGATATTTAATTTCGTTCAAGTACTGTTCGTGCATGTTTTGTTCGAATCTCAAAAAAAAAAGACCTCTAAACTTCAACAGCGACCTACATTTTAAATTTCAGTCCGAATTTTGGAATTTGTGATATCAAAATGTAGAAAACCGATCGATTCCCCGGTCAGGCAACATCAAATTTTCGACGGTTGCAAAATACCCCTCAGTAATGTTGGCGACATTTACTGAGTATTTCAGTCATGTAAAACTTCTCTAAAAATGGTGTCGTAAGGCACGCCGTTCGGACTCGGCGATAATCAGTACGTCCCATATCATTGATCTAATATGAATCGGGGTGCACTCATTGATATGGAAGAAGTCTCCCTTGTCCCGTCTGTGAAACAATTATTACATTATTTAGAAACCGAATTCGTGTTAACATAGAAACAATAGAACATTATTCAGTACAATTTTTAGAATCCAGAACCTTAGCTCATTAGCTTTTAGCTCTACTTGTTCACCCAATGTCAATAGTATTACATGTGGAAACTTTCATACATTTAAAGGTGGATTTTAATAAACATTCTGATCAAATCTCAACAGTGATCCTCACAACAAATTTCAATTATCGATTCACCCAATACCAGTGCCTCAATATTTAGTATTACTTAATGCTCCTAGTACATTTATTGTACGACCACTTCTAAACATGAACCTGTCAAGTAGATAATATACCTATTCCTTAGCCCAATACCAAATTGATTGCAATTTTGTACTTTTCACACACTAATTATATTATTCCAGCTTCATTGCTACACCAAAGTCAAATTTAATACCATTGTGTATTTCTCAATAAGTCAGCCAGCCAGCCCTAAGCCTAATTTCAGAATTTGTATGCATTTAAAAAAAAAATCTTATCTAAACACCAACACCATCCCTCAACAACAATTTGAAATTCCACTTTATCCCTTCAACGCCAAACTGGTACCAAATTCAGTACCTATAATATGTATAAGTTAAAAAACTACTGCCTTTTATCCAAAACATAATCCCAACCGTAATTTAGTATTTTTCGTACACATAATATCGAATTTCACAATTTCGACTCTACTAATTTACACAATAACAGTTTGAACCAAATTCTGTGCCATTTTGTAATTTTGTAAATATATCCACAACCACATCCATATCTCAACCCTACACATCAAGAGGGTCTGTAATACCAAATTTCCGAATTCCATCTCTATTCATAATACCATTAATACTTTTCGTATGAAAGTACGAATTTCAATAACTATCTCCAACAGTAATTCCAAATTTCAGGATACTACCCAAAACTATCTCAGTCCTACACTCCAACAGTAATCTAAAATTCAGGATTCCAGCTCTCTCCGTTCACCCAAATATAAAGTGTACCAATTTAGTACCACTTAGTACATTCCGTGCCCATAAGTACGAATTTCCAAAACTTCCTTAACCCTACACTCCAACAATAACCTTAACTCGAAATTCCAGGATTCCTGCTCTATCCGTTCACCCAAATATAGATTGTACTAAATTAAGTGCCATTTAGTACATTCCATACCCATAAGTACGAATTTCCAAAACTACCTCAATCCTACACTCCATAAGTATTCTTAATTATAAATTTCAGGATTCCAGCTCTATCTGTTTACCCAAATCCAAAATGTACAAAACTTAGTACCATTTAGTACTTTCCGTACCCATAAGTACGAACATCAGAAACTACCTCAATCCTACACTCCATAAGTAATCATAATTCCAAATTTCAGGATTCCAGCTCTATCGGTCCACGTAAATTTCAATTGTACTTAATTTAGTACTTTCCGTACACATAAGTACGAATTTCCAAGACTAACTCAATCCTACAGTCCAACAGTAATCTTAATTCCAAATTTCAGGATTCCAGCTCTATTCGTTCACCCAAATCTAAAGTATACCAAAGTTAGTACCATTTAGTACTTTACGTACCCATAAGTACGAATTTGCAAAACTACCTCAATCTTACACCCTATAAGTAACTTTAATTATAAATTTCAGGATTCCAGCTCTGTCTGTTCACCGAAATCCAAATTGTAACAAATTTAGTACATTTAGTACATTCCGTACCCATAGGTATGAATTTCCAAAACTACCGGATTTCTGGATTCCAGCTCTATCCGTGCACCCAAATCCAAATTGAGTACAATTTAGTACTTTCGTACAAATTTCCACAACTTGTTCAATCCTACAGCCCAATAGAAATCTTAATTCAATATTTCAAGATTCCAGCTCTGTCCGTTTACCTAAATTTAAATTGTACCAAATTTAGTACCATTGTACCAAATTTAGTATTTTCCGTACCCATAGGTACGAATTTCCAAGATTAACTCAATCCTACAGTCCAACAGTAATCTTGATTCCAAATTACAGGATTCCACCTATATCCATTCACCCCAATCCAAATTGTACCAAATTCACGACCGTTTAGTACTTTTCGTACGAATAAGTACAAATTTTCAAAACTTCCTCAATCCTTTACTCTAACAGTAATAATAATTCAAAATTTCAGGATTCCACCTCTATCCATTCACCCAAATCCAAATTGTACCAAATTTAGTACTTTTCGTACTCATAAGTACGAATTTCCAAAAATAACCCTCATATCTCAATCCTACTCTTCAATAGTAGTCTTAATTTTAAAATTCAAGTTTCCAGCTTTATCCCTTTACTCAAATCCAAATTGTACTAAATTTAGTAAACTTTAGTACTCTTCGTACACATGAGAACGAATTTCCTTTCATAAACACCACCTCCCATCCTTTATTTTCATACCAAATTTCAAGATTCTAGCTAAAGCCGTTCAAAATATACAACTGGTACTAAATTTTATAACTTTTAGTACTTTTCGTACACTTCTAGGTCGAAATTCCAAAAACCCTTTGGTACATCTTTCTAGCTCTCCACCAGTGACCCTCATCCCAAATTTCAGAATTCTAGCTTTTCCCGTTTGCCTAATACAAAGAGTACCGAGCCTTATCGAGCACCTTCGCCCCAAGATTAAAACTCACACAAAATTTCAAGATTCTAGCTTCAGCCGTTTCGTCTGAGCGTTGATTATTATTTTTAGTACATTATAGTACTTTTCGCACTCTTCTTGGGAATTCCATCTTCAGCCGTTTCGTCTGGGCGTTGATTCTTAGTCGGCCCCCCACACAAATTTGACCATTTTATACATTTTAGTGCTTTTCGCACCCTTGTAGGACGAATTTCCAAAAACCCAGCCTTATCGAGCACCTTCGCCCCAAGACTAATCCCCACCCAAAATTTGGGAATTCTAGCTTCAGCCGTTTCGTCTGGGCGTTGATTCTTAGTCGCCCCCCCACACAAATTTGACCATTTTTAGTACATTTTAGTGCTTTTCGCACCCTTGTAGGACGAATTTCCAAAAACCCAGCCTTATCGAGCACCTTCGCCCCAAGATTAATCCTCACCTAAAATTTGGGAATTCTAGCTTCAGCCGTTTCGTCTGGGCGTTGATTCTTAGTCGGCCCCCCACACAAATTTGACCATTTTAGTGCTTTTCGCACCCTTGTAGGACGAATTTCCAAAAACCCAGCCTTATCGAGCACCTTCGCCCCAAGACTAATCCCCACCCAAAATTTTGGAATTCTAGCTTCAGCCGTTTCGTCTGGGCGTTGATTCTTAGTCGGCCCCCACACAAATTTGACCATTTTTAGTACATTTTAGTGCTTTTCACACCCTTGTAGGACGAATTTCCGAATACCCAGCCTTATCGAGCACCTTCGCCCCAAGACTAATCCTCACCCAAAATTTGGGAATTCTAGCTTCAGCCATTTCGTCTGGGCGTTGATTCTTAGTCGGTCCCCCACACAAATTTGACCATTTTTAGTACATTTTAGTGCTTTTCGCACCCTTGTAGGACGAATTTCCAAAAACCCAGCCTTATCGAGCACCTTCGCCCCAAGACTAATCCTCACCTAAAATTTGGGAATTCTAGCTTCAGCCGTTTCGTCTGGGCGTTGATTCTTAGTCGGTCCCCCACACAAATTTGACCATTTTTAGTACATTTTAGTGCTTTTCGCACCCTTGTAGGACGAATTTCCAAAAACCCAGCCTTATCGAGCACCTTCGCCCCAAGACTAATCCTCACCCAAAATTTGGGAATTCTAGCTTCAGCCGTTTCGTCTGGGCGTTGATTCCTAGTCGGCCCCGCACACAAATTTGACCATTTTTAGTACATTTTAGTGCTTTTCGCACCCTTGTAGGACGAATTTCCAAAAACCCAGCCTTATCGAGCACCTCCGCCCCAACACTAATCCTCACCCAAAATTTGGGAATTCTAGCTTCAGCCGTTTCGTCTGGGCGTTGATTCTTAGTCGGCCCCCACACAAATTTGACCATTTTTAGTACATTTTAGTGCACCCTTGTAGGACGAATTTCCAAAAACCCAGCCTTATCGAGCACCTTCGCCCCAAGACTAATCCTCACCCAAAATTTGGGAATTCTAGCTTCAGCCGTTTCGTCTGGGCGTTGATTCTTAGTCGGCCCCCCACACAAATTTGACCATTTTTAGTACATTTTAGTGCTTTTCGCACCCTTGTAGGACGAATTTCCAAAAACCCAGCCTTATCGAGCACCTTCGCCCCAAGACTAATCCTCACCCAAAATTTGGGAATTCTAGCTTCAGCCGTTTCGCCTGGGCGTTGATTCTTAGTCGGCCCCCCACACAAATTTGACCATTTTTAGTACATTTTAGTGCTTTTCGCACCATTGTAGGACGAATTTCCAAAAAACCAGCCTTATCGAGCACCTTCGCCCCAAGACTAATCCTCACCCAAAATTTGGGAATTCTAGCTTCAGCCGTTTCGTCTGGGCGTTGATTCCTAGTCGGCCCCCCACACAAATTTGACCATTTTTAGTACATTTTAGTGCTTTTCGCACCCTTGTAGGACGAATTTCCAAAAACCCAGCCTTATCGAGCACCTTCGCCCCAAGACTAATCCTCACCTAAAATTTGGGAATTCTAGCTTCAGCCGTTTCGTCTTGGCGTTGATTCTTAGTCGGCCCCCACACAAATGGTACCATTTTTAGTACATTTTAGTACGTTTCGTACCCTTCTAGGACGAATTTCCAAAAACCCAGCCTTATCGAGCACCTTTGCCCCAAGACTAATCCTCACACAAAATTTGGGGATTCTAGCTTCAGCCGTTTCGTCTGGGCGTTGTAGATCACATCATCACTTTACTCTTTTATATATATAGATGAACGCATAGGCTAACAAGGGCATAGTCACCTTGACAGATTAAAAAGTTACCTCATGGAAATAAGGATTTTGGATCCCGTGTATGCAAAACAGTTTACAAACAATTTGGAATCGATTAAACCTGTCCATCCATCTGTCTGTCCGGCTGGTTGGTGCGCACGATAACTCTCGAACTATACTATACTATTTTGGTCGGTAACTTATCGACAAATTGCGTTAATTCTATCAAACAATAATTTTCAGTTATCCATTACTTTCCGTAGTTCTGTCGTTAACAAATAACAGAATCGAATATAGACTATACAGGCTCACTCCTTCCGGTACCCACTACACAAAAATTCCAAAATTTTAGCTAAAGTTTTGACAGTTTTTGACCCAATTAGGACGGTACATTTTTCTTGATCAGGGTAAAATTCTAAGTCGATATAATCGTGTCCGTCCCTCCGTCTGTTGAAATCAAGATACAGCTCGCAATTTTTAAGATAGAGCTTTGCAATTTGGTATAGAAGTTTCTATTATTCCTAGGATGTTTGTTCCGTCTACCGATGTTCGTTATTTTGAAGGTTTTAGCTTCATTATCATAACGAAATGGCAGAAATTTGAAACTTAGTCTTCTTAGGTGGTATACATTTTCCCCAGAATTTTGTCGGTATAGGTCAACGCTTTCATGTAGCCGCTACACAACGGTAACTCCTGATTTTCCGTATTTTGAAATTTGTGGCATCGATATTCCACCGAAATTGTTGAAATTTGGTATTTAGTCTTCATTTGGGGTACAAAACTTTCCATATGAAATTTGTCGGAATATGTCCACTGGGTATAACATGTTCCATATGAAATATGTCGTTATAGATCAACGCCTTCATGTAGCCGCTACACAACGGTAACTCCTGATTTTCCGTATTATGAAGTTTGTGTCATCAATATTCCACACAAATTGTTGAAATTTGGTATTTAGTCTTTATTTGGGTTACAAAACTTTCCATATGACATTTGTCGGTATAGATCCACGCCTTCAGATAGCCCCCATAAAACAATACTCCTGATTTTTCGGTATATTGAAGGTTATGGCCTCAATATTTCTTCTTTATGGCTGAAATTTAGTATTTAGTTTTCGTTTGGGGTATTCAACTTTCCCCTTAAATTTTTCGGTATAGGTCCATGCCTTCATATAGCCCCCATAGGACAATACGTCCCGATTTTCGGTATTTGAAGTTTGTGGCCTTAATATTCCTCTAAAATGACTGAAATGTAATTCTTAGTTTTCGTTGGTGGTATAAAACTTTCCCCCGAAGGTAACTCCCCATTTTCGGTATTTTGAAGGTTTTGGCCACAATAAACCACCGAAATTGTTGAAATTTGGTATTTTGCGTTCATTTGGGGTACAAAACTTTCCGTATAAAATTTGTCGTCCCAATTTTCGGTATTTTGAAGGTTGTGGCCTCAATATTCCTCTGAAATGGCTGAAATTTAATACTTAGTTTTCGTTGGTGGTATACAACAATTCTCCAGAATTTTGTCGGTATAGGTCCATGCCTTCAGGTAGCCCCCATAGAACGGTAACTCACGATTTTCGGTATTTTGAAGTTTGTGGCCTCAATATTCCAACGAAATGGCTCAAATTTGGTATGTAGTATTCTATGCGGGGTACAAAACTTTCCACCTGAAATTTTTAGGTATAAATCCATGCCCTTATACATTGCCCTTATAGAACGGTACATCTCGATTTTCGGTATTTTGAAGGTTTGTGGCTACAACCTTCAATATACCGAAAATCAGACACCGACACAGTCTACGCTAGAGGTAAAAACCTTTCCGACTGAAATCAGTCGGTATGATAATGGTACCAGCGATTTTCGTAATTCTGAGGGTTGTGGCGTCAATATCCCACCGAAATGACTGAAATTTGTTATTTAGTCTTCCATGGGGTTAAAAAATATTCCAGAAGAGAATTATCAGCATAGGTCCACGACTTTCCATATCCCCCATAGAAGCGTAGTTCTTGGATTTAGGTATTTTGAAGATAGCCGCTTTGTCTTACCAAAATATTTGAAGTTTGGTATTTATTTTTCTTTGAGTCTAAAAACAATCACTCACTGGGACCCAATCACTAAATCTAAGGTAGAATCCGCAATAAAATTACTTCGTTATAAAAAAGGCTGTTTAAAAATAAAAAAATAATTAGGTCTAAATAGCTCAACTCGAAAGAGAATTAATTCAAATATCACTCTAAAAATGACCTTCGCCTTAATAAGGCAAAACAAAAAAAAAAAACAAAAATGATTTCAGCATGAGCCAGGCTGGGATTCGAACTTGGGACCCCAACAACCAAGTGACACGGTTGCAGGCGTCTTAGCGTTCTAAGCCACCATCAACTTGTCAAAGATTCCGATGACAAATATTGATTATCAAAATCTTCTTATACAGAAGAACAAATAAAATAAAGGTGGAAAAAAGCTGCCTTAGTATTTGTAATAAAGCATTGACAAATAGGGTTACCAGCCAAGTCGGACTATAGGAAAGGTTTGGAATTAAATGACTAACATTAAAATAAATAAATAATTCGAATATACAAATTTCGAATGATTTGTGATATAAATGCTAGTCTCCAAGCTTAGCCTTCGTCCACCCACTAAAAAACACCATTCAATATGCCTGATGATCGGTCTAACCACCCGTGAAACGCAGCATAGTGGTTGAATGTGTGGGACTTCGGTGGATTCCTAATTTTTCAATGTACCTATTAGGTCTAAATAGCTCAACTCGAAAGAGAATTAATTCAAATATCACTCTAAAAATGACCTTCGCCTTAATAAGGCAAAACAAAAAAAAAAAATGATTTCAGCATGAGCCAGGCTGGGATTAGAACCTGGGACCCCAACAACCAAGTGACACGGTTGCAGGCGTCTTAGCGTTCTAAGCCACCATCAACTTGTCAAAGATTCCGATGACAAATATTGATGATCAAAATCTTCTGATACAGAAGAACAAATAAAATAAAGGTGGAAAAAAGCTGCCTTAGTATTTGTAATAAAGCATTGAAAAATAGGGTTACCAGCCAAGTCGGACTATAGGAAAGGTTTGGAATTAAATGACTAACATTAAAATAAATAAATAATTCGAATATACAAATTTCGAATGATTTGTGATATAAATGCTTGTCTCCAAGCTTAGCCTTCGTCCACCCACTAAAAAACACCATTCAATATGCCTGATGATCGGTCTAACCACCCGTGAAACGTAGCATAGTGGTTGAATGTGTGGGACTTCGGTGGATTCCTAATTTTTCAATGTACCTATTAGGTCTAAATAGCTCAACTCGAAAGAGAATTAATTCAAATAAAAAAATATATTTTTATAAATTTTCTCGTTTAGAGTTAAGCTTGATGATCGAAATTTTTATTCTTGCGAGTGAAAAAATAATGAAATCATTAAAAAGGCAAAATTTCTAAAAATCAAAAATTTACATGACATTTGAACGAAAAATGTGATTAATGCCTTACAATGGGCAACCCTGATCGCAAAAACCACTGTTTGCTGAAAACATGGCTAAGCAGTTGAAACGATGTTTCTCATTCTCTCTTCTGTTATGTGTTGATCATGTGTGCGGTGCTGTTTTATTATAGCAACAATATCGAATAGCGTTAACTTCGCTAGCAATATTTTTGTGAAGTGTGTTGCGACATATTGCCGTTGTTCATGGTTGTTAAATATATTTCGAAGAAATTTAAGCAGACGAAGCTGCAAATTTCAATACTTTTGCTAATATGGTGTTAGCATTTTAAAGCCAGTAATTATTACATATAAGTTCAAAATATTTCACGGTGGAGGGTATAAAAAGTTCTGCCCCTCCGAACTTATTCCTTTTTTGCTTGTTACTTGTAAGACCGTCTTGTTTGTATAAAGGATCTTCTTTTTTGAAAAAAATTCCTAATTATCTCAATCGAACTTAATATACCTTCTTTGTTACTTCGTATAACTCGTCATTAGAAACAATAATTCTTTATGCACGTGTGTACGTATACTAACTTTCATTTGCCTCAATACTCACATGAGATTCCCATGATACTTTCCCATTTTTCAATAACCACTTTTTAAGACCTCAACTAATTTATTTGCACAATCGATATACATATCACGAATACTAGACCTTAGTCCTTCGATAAATGACAAATGCCTTTTTGCAGACAACGACACACTCGTTGGCCATCTATCATTATTATTCAGGTCGATTGAAATGATTTGTTGTCAGTTGTGTGCGCTTGAGTGTGTGTATGTGTGTGGGAGTGTAAATTGTGTGCTTTGTATGGTTAGGAGGTATTAAGAGCCAGGCATGGTGTTAAATAAATGTTTAAAAATTAGTGACGCATTAAATTTCTATTTATATGGATATCAGTAAGATTTTTGCACATTGAATACCCTTTTCTACCCACTCCCATTCCCCAAAGATATTCACTTTCTCCATTTCATCACAAATACATTTTATTGGTTACTATTCCAGCTTTTGTGGCCCTTGTTGGTCTACAACATTAAATGGCTAAGAAAAGAACCAATACTCTAAACCGACAATCCCTATCAATTAGTATGCTTACCAAGTAATATTAAAACATGACCAAATGCTAACAAACATGTTAATGGAAAGGATCAAAGACACAATGAATTTGCTCAGGAAAAACACACACACAGAGACACCCAAGCATCTTTTGACACATTTATGTGCGGGGTTTAAAGTGAGTTACTACTATGAGTATATGTGCTCCTTCAATATATATTCGTACGTGTAAAAGTGTGTGTATTGACAATACCATTGCAGAACATTTGTTTGACATATTAGTCCCAAAGCAATCAAAGTAATTGATGAAATGTCCCACAACGTTGAAGGCCACAAATATATTGGGGATGGCAATGGCATCAGTGACACAATCTAACAGCAGCAAAGGCAACATCACTATCACAACCAAATCACAGCCGAAATGTAAATGTACAACAATAGAATGGATAAAGTTCGATATCAATATCAATTGTGTAGATGTTATCTATGCACAGTGGTTCAGGGATCGATTTTCCTGGCCAAACCCTGATTTTTGTTGTCGCCGATTGATAATTTATATATAGGATGCGATAGTAAACATAATGAAAACCAACAAATTAGGTCAAAATATTGAAAGACGGCTTTTTCTATTCTATAACTACAATGTTCATAGATAAGAAAAATCAATTAAAAAATCGCCGCAGCGTTTTTTAAATAAATCGTGGTCAATGCTCACATTATTATGGTTGTTTAGGTTTTCACGATTTTGCTTGGAAATCGCAAGTCATGTCGAAATGGGATTAGAGAACTGACTAGGATTAGAGACTGCAATTTCCCAACTTAAACGTATATATCTCAAAACGATACAACCTAGGAAAAAATTGCGAAAGACAATTTTGTAGAGAATTTTAAAAGCTATAAGATTTTCTCTAGTCCCATTTCGATAAGACTTACCTGGGACCTAATTATGTGATTCGATATGGAGTTGTTTCGAACCGAGTACTCAAAGTTGGGTTGACAACATTGTTATCGAGTAAAATTATCTAGTTATTGAGCGTAAATTTGCGAGAAATTACTCGTAGCTAAATTGCCTATCGTAAACCAACAAAATGAAGGACATCGTTATGTCTTTTTGGTTAAAATGTAAAAATAGTTGTTTGCTGTCGGTTTATAGAAGAAAAATAAAATTAGTAAATAAATCTCAGAATTTTTTACACAAAATAACAAGAAAAATTGTGAAAAGTCCTTTGCACTCGTTTGAGAAATAGTAATAAAACAAGTAAAAACGTATCAATCGGCTTTGCCGACAGAGATATACCCTCAGCATGTGTATATTGAAACAATTTTTTCCCAAAATACGTATGCATTAAATTATTAAAAATTAAAATTTTTAAAAATTTTGGGCATTTGAACAGACAAAAATGTTGATTAGGATTAAAGATCAAAAGTTTTGCGGAGGAGATACTAAAAGGAATGGATCTCCAGCCCCAACATATGGTGCCAAAGGGGGCTTTTACACTCTTGGGGTTGTTTGCTCAAGAAGTATGGACTTGGCCCTAAAAAAAACTTTTACCATCGCAATTGAGGCAGCAAATGCAAGTTGCTTCAACAAAAATCAAAGTGATTCGAGAGCAGGTCTTAAAGTGAACTTATCCGAAATTTTGTGTGGGAGGTACAGGATAGAGTGGACAAGTACAGTCCATATTTAAACCTGATCTATATCTGGTAGATATATTAGGATGTGTAAAGTATAGACCAATTCGGCCACTCACTTCAAGAGTAACCGTACGAAAAAATTTTCCGAACATTTTTGAACTTTTGTGGGGGAGGTACCTGAAGGAGTGGACCGATATGGCTTATCTTCAAACTTAAACTATGTTTGGACAAAATATTACTAAGACCATATTTTGGACCGAATCGGCAGATCCGTTCGAGAGTTATCGTGCGCTCCAACCTCGGTGTCATAGGGGTTTTTTTGTGCAACTTTCAAGCTATTTTCTCAGGAAGTATTGACATGCCCCTGATGTACCGTCGCATGGAGGGCAGTGAATACAAGTTGCTAAAACAAAAATCAAGGCGATTCGAGAGATGACCCTAAACTGAATTTTTCCGAAATTTTGTGTGGGAAGTACCCGAAGGAGTGGACCTATTGAGACCATATTAAAACCTCATGTTACTCTGGTAGAAAGTTTACACCATGCAAAGTATGGACCAAATCGGTCACTCCCTTCAAGAGTTATCGTGCGCACAAACTTTCCGAACATATTCGAACTTTTGTGGGGGAGGTACCGGAAGGAGTGGACCGATGTAGCTCATCTTCAATTTTGGACTGATTGGACTGATCCGTTCGAGAGTTATCACTCGCATCAGCCAGCCAGACAGACAGACGGACGGACATGGCTAAATCAACTCCAAATTGTCTGAAACACATTTCGTCCAAAAGTAAAATAAATGTACTTAAAACTACAAAATAATTTGTCGCTTAGCCTCACTACTCGTAAAAATAAAATATGACAACAAATACCTTTCTCTTCTACCATTGGCTACCAGACGCATTTCATCTGGTAAAAAATGGTAGAATTGATTTTTCAACATTTGTTTGACGATTATTTGTCACGGGGTGACCGTGGTGCAATGGTTAGCACGTCCGCCTTGCACTCAGAAGGTCTGCGGTTCGAATCCCAGGCCAAGCAACATCAAATTGTCAACGGTGGCAAAAGTCCCCCTCAGTAATGCTGGCGACATTTCCTGAGTATTTAAGCCATGAAAAACTTATCTACAAGTGGTGCCGTAAGACACGCCGTTCGGACTCGGCAATAAAAAGTAGGCCCCGTATCATTGAGACAATATGATTCGGCGTGCATTCATTGATATGAGGAAAGTCTCTCTTGTCCCTTCGGGGATGCTGTGGGAACATATGTATGTAAAGAAAAAAATGAACAAAAACAGAAGAAAAACAGAAGAAAACAAGTAAGAAAAGTCTATAGTCGGACGGAGCCGACCATGGGATACCCTATACCACTATCCCTGGGCAATCGCTCTCCACGGAACTTCTTTTCAATGATTGTGAAAATTTAATTATCAAATATCAGAGATGTAATGTATAATACTTATGACCAAAACCAAAAAGTTATCTAGCATGACAAAGACATTTTTGTTGCAGGAAAGGAAAATTTAGTTCACACAACTATGTAGTACTACTACTTCCGTTGTTTAACCGCTACGTTATTGAAATTTTTACCAATTTCACACAAAAGTTTCAGTCCATTTAACCCGCTAAGTATTATCTGATCTTCACGTTGGTTTGTACGTTTCTTCTTCATCATAAACTCAAACTTTGTTTAACATTTAGCGGGTTATTATTTTGACCTACAGAGCTGCTACAAAATTGGTTAAAATTTTGTTTTTGGTCCATTTCATTCTCTGAACATTTTACGATCATCAGAAAAAACTAATCATTTCTATTCTGGCCCGAACCCAACCTCCTTAAAAAATTCGGAACAAATCTAGTTTAGTAAAAACTCTCCGATTTTTTTGAAATTTTTTCCAGAGGTAGGTATTTTTACGCTGATTACGGGAATATAAAATTTTCTTGGGGGACGGACCCGGTTACCCGGTTATTCGACCCGAAAGTCCGGGTACCCGGTACCCGATAGACCCGGTTCTACTGAACCGATTCTTACAAAATGGGTATCGTTGGAAAGCTTATGAAACTACCTATCCAACAAGTGGTCATATGATGGGGTTATCTCCAGGGGTTCAGAAGTTATACCCAAAATACCTCTTTTTGGACCCGGGTTTTTCCATAAAACCCTCAAAAAGTCGAAAAAGGGCCCATTATGGGTGCTCAATTAATTCACGTAATTTTATAGCTCATACTTCAACCTTTCCAAAATGGTGCCATTTGTTATAATACCTTTACTGGGTCCAGAGATATGTATATAAATTAAAAAAGTTTTTCTAAATTCATCACTTTTTTTAAGTAAATTTTTTTCTAAGTAGCCGGCCTTCGGCCGGGGATTTAAGACTTTCTCCTATGGACAGGTTCAAATCTAGGGAATGGGAACAACATTTTCTTTTAAATTATAAATTTTCTCTAAGTAGCCGGCCTTCGGCCGGGGATTTAAGACTTTCTCCTATGGACAGGTTCAAATCTAGGGAATGGGAACTGCCTGTAGAGATGTACAAACTGATTTATGTACATGTAGGGATCTCTAACAACTGCTAATAAAATGTAGTGAACGGAGTGCCTTTTTCACGACTCCGTTTGCACTGCATGCGGATGCTGTTAAAGTGTGAGGAAATGGAGTGCCTTTTTCAAGACTCCGTTAAACTGCCTCCGGATGTTGTTAAAATGTGACGAATGGATGTGATTCTTTGGATTGCATCCAAATGCGGTTAAAATGTGAGGAATGGAGTGCCTTTTTCACGACTCCGTTTGAAGTGCTTAAAAACATGCCGTGAAAGAACTAGTCTACATTGCACTACTTCCAATTTATTTTGCTGGGTTGTCATAAAACTCGACTTTCGACTTTTTCATAACCGCAGAAAATCGATTATGATCGATTATTCGTCGATTTTCGAGTTTTCTTTTGAAAATGTAAAACCGCCAAGTAAGCAATCAATGGGCAAACTCGAAATCAAGATAATCGATTATGCGATTTTCCCTCCAGCCAAAAGTCGACTACGATTTTTAGACTTTTCACTGCAAAAAGTCGACTAATCGATTAATCGAAAGTCGACTTACCTATCCCTAAACCACTCTAGTGTGACCTTCGACCAAAGGAAAGACTCGCTCAGAGAGACACAAAATATTTGAGCATCACCCATGGCACAATCATAACTAAATTCGCTTGTTTACAATTTTTGACATTTCACAGTACCCCAAAAAGTTGCTTTGTTGTAGCAATTCGCCTTAGCATCTACCTGGTGATTGTGCCATGGCATCACCGACTTACAACCAAATCAAATCATCGAAGAATCCTGCGGGGATTTGTAGGCCGAAAATTGACAAATGATGCCAATAATAAAAGACAGACAAAGTGAAACAAGTCGGCTATTTCTTTTTGTTTTCATTTTCATCATTGATTCTCTTTTATGGCCCTTATTCGAATTTTGCGTGTCGTTGGTTGGTATTATTATCAATTTAAACGAAAACAAACATGGATGATAATTTAAATAAAAAAATAATTTTTGGTGTAAGGAAGAAAGCGTGCTTGTACAAATCAAGTAATATCAAGGAAAGGAATGAGGCTTGGAAGCAACTATCAGACGAATTAGTGATGGATGGTAAGTGTATAGAAATGAATGGTAGTAAGCTATGGGAGTGGGCTTAAGTCTCATAGGGGCATGGTAGTCCCTTGGGAGATCCTGATCACAACGATATATAGAGAGATATGCACATACAGTTTGGGAACAAATCTAGTTTAGTAAAAACTCTCCGATTTTTTTGAAATTTTTTCCAGAGGTAGGTATTTTTACGCTGATTACGGGAATATAAAATTTTCTTGGGGGACGGACCCGGTTACCCGGTTATTCGACCCGAAAGTCCGGGTACCCGGTACCCGATAGACCCGGTTCTACTGAACCGATTCTTACAAAATGGGTATCGTTGGAAAGCTTATGAAACTACCTATCCAACAAGTGGTCATATGATGGGGTTATCTCCAGGGGTTCAGAAGTTATACCCAAAATACCTCTTTTTGGACCCGGGTTTTTCCATAAAACCCTCAAAAAGTCGAAAAAGGGCCCATTATGGGTGCTCAATTAATTCACGTAATTTTATAGCTCATACTTCAACCTTTCCAAAATGGTGCCATTTGTTATAATACCTTTACTGGGTCCAGAGATATGTATATAAATTAAAAAAGTTTTTCTAAATTCATCACTTTTTTTAAGTAAATTTTTTTCTAAGTAGCCGGCCTTCGGCCGGGGATTTAAGACTTTCTCCTATGGACAGGTTCAAATCTAGGGAATGGGAACAACATTTTCTTTTAAATTATAAATTTTCTCTAAGTAGCCGGCCTTCGGCCGGGGATTTAAGACTTTCTCCTATGGACAGGTTCAAATCTAGGGAATGGGAACTACATTTTATTTTAAATTATAAATTTTCTCTAAGTAGCAGGCCTTCGGCCTGGGATTTATGACTTTCTCCTATGGACAGGTTCAAATCTAGGGAATGGGAACAACATTTTCTTTTAAAGTATAAATTTTCTCTAAGTAGCCGGCCTTCGGCCGGGGATTTAAGACTTTCTCCTATGGACAGGTTCAAATCTAGGGAATGGGAACAACATTTTCTTTTAAATTATAAATTTTCTCTAAGTAGCCGGCCTTCGGCCGGGGATTTAAGACTTTCTCCTATGGACAGGTTCAAATCTAGGGAATGGGAACAACATTTTCTTCTAAATTTTAAATTTTTCTCTCATTCTAAGGTCAATATCTCTGGACCCAGTGAAGGTATTATAACAAATGGCACCATTTTGGAAAGGTTGAAGTATGAGCTATAAAATTACGTGAATTAATTGAGCACCCATAATGGGCCCTTTTTCGACTTTTTGAGGGTTTTATGGAAAAACCCGGGTCCAAAAAGAGGTATTTTGGTTATAACTTCTGAACCCCTGGAGATAACCCCATGACCACTTGTTGGATAGGTATTTTCATAAGCTTTCCAACGATACCCATTTTGTAAGAATCGGTTCAGTAGAACCGGGTCTATCGGGTACCGGGTACCCGGACTTTCGGGTCGAATAACCGGGTAACCGGGTCCGTCCCCCAAGAAAATTTTATATTCCCGTAATCAGCGTAAAAATATCTACCTATGGAAAAAATTTCGAAAAAATCGGAGAGTTTTTACTAAACTAGATTTAAGCCAAAAATTCGTTACAATCGGTCCATAATTGCGGCCTTAAGCTTGTTTATAATTTTTAATGGACGGACACACATAGCTAAATCGCTTTATCTCGTCGAGATATGAATTTTGGCATACCAAATAAGGGGTCTAGGACGAATATTTCGTGGTTGTTACATAAACTTTTGGAGAGACAATATGTAGCATGGGATAAAAATGTGGTTCTCTACACAGAACCCATTATATATTAGGCAGTAGGCCCGTTATCTAGCAAACACTTTATTGCAATTTACATCAGAGGGAAGGTCAGTAGTTTTTGCCCATATGTAGGCTACTTTGCGAAATATATATGTCCTCAAGGAATTAAAATATCGACCAAAAATAACATTTTTATATTTTTCATACAAAAGTAATGGTCCATTTCACACGCTAAAGAATATCAGATCATCATTCAAAATTGTAGGCATCTTTTTCGACCTATACTCTAACCCGGTGCAAAATTTCGTGACTATTGATGTATAATTGCGACTTCTAGCGAGTTTATTATTACACTACAAAAAAATAACGGAATATATTGGGTTGTAACTCTGTTATCTGATCATGCACACCAACATAATTGGCATCAATTGAAAGGTCAAGCGTTCCACTTTCAAGTATATCTCACTTGTCCGGAATGTCACTTCCAGGAGTTAAGATATAAGCTGTATATTAAAAATTTTCACAATTTTCACACACAAGTTTTGGTTCATTTAACCCTCTAAATGTTATCCGATCGCCATCTCTTCATTAATACAGGTCAATTTGGTTGAAACGCATTAAAGTGCATCGTCAGTACAACTCTAATAAAAAAATGGAAAAGTGGGATGTACGCCAGCCATCAATAGGATTCGTTCTCTGTGAGACCCCCCATCAACCCCCAAAATTTCGTGAGGATCCGATCAAAATTCCGACCTGTAGTGTGATTGCACAAAAAATGGAAAAAGGGATGCATTACCGACTATTGCGATATCTCTGTTGTTTGACTACATATGACAACCTGCTTCACATCGTTGTAAAGGTGATATTTTCTACTTTCTTGTCAGATTTTTCTTTCGATATACCTCTTACGGAAGAGAAGTATTCGCTTTGAAATAAAACGTTGGCATTTTCTCCAAATAAGTTTTTTTTTCACATTCCGACCCCTGAATAATGTCCGTCCATTACCAAAAGCAATAGGTTTTTCCCTATGTGGGACCCCAATTAATACCCAAAATTTCGACTATTGCGATATCTTCGTTATTTGGCCACCTACGCCAACCTGCTTTACATCATTGTAAAGATGGGATTTTATACTTTCATAGTTAGACTTTGCTTTTGGAAGGTCCCCAAACAAAGCTGTGAATTGATCGTTAAAATCGCAAACATGAAAAGATGCGCTAATAGGGCTATTGCGATATCGTTGTTGTTTGAATACCTACGACAACCTACGTTACATCGTTGCAAAGGTGATATTTTCTATTTTCATTAGCAGGTTTTGCTTTTGATATACCCCTTATAGTAGCGGAGATATTCGCCTTGAAATAAAATTTTCTGATATAGAAGAGCAATTACTAATGATGTAGGAATAAAACTTACCATAGTATTTGTGAACATTGAAAAATGGGATTACCAAGCAGGACTATAGGAAAAGTTTGGAGTTTCAATTAACTGACATAATTTCGCATATACCTTTATCTAATGAAGTGCGATATATTTACTAGTTTCCAAGCTTTGCCTTCGTCTGCCACAACAACAACATCCTAATACACCTGAAGATCGGCTTTACCACCCGTGAAACGTAGTGTAATGGTTGGATGCGTGGGACTTCGGTAGACTCCTAATTTTTCAATGTATCTCTAAAGGCCTTACAGCTCAACTCGAAAGAGAATTAATTAAATAAAACGTTGACTTTTCTCCAAATAAGTTTTTTTTGCCTATTCCGACCCCTAAATATTATCCGACTATCACCGAAATCAATAATTAATCAATAGTTGCGACCTGTAGCGTGATTACAAGGTTTAGATGGATAGACGGACGGACACACATAGGCAGATCGACTCAGCTCGTCGAGACAATAATTTTGGTATATATAAATATGGGTCTACGGCCAAACTGTTTGGGCAAAACCAACTTATAATACCCTCCCCGCATAGTGGTGTAGGGTATAATTACGCGTTAATCGGACTATTATTGAGACCTGCAGAGCCGTTAGAAAATTGGATTAATATTATGTTTTTGGTCCATTTCACCCGCTAAATATTTCACGATCATCACCAATAAGAATAGGGATCTATTCCGATCTGAACCCGACCTCCATACAAAATTTCGTTAAGATCGGTCCATAATTGCGGCCTGGAGCGTGTTAACAATTTATAATGGACAGACGGACGGACGGACACACATCTCAAAATCGCTTTATCTCGCCGAGATATAAAGATTGGTATACCACATTAGGGGTCTCCGACGAATATTTCGCGGTGTTACATGAATTTTTACCAAAACAAACTTATAATACCCTTTTCCACATTGTGGTATAGGGTATAAAAACCTAAAAATGTGACTCGAACTTCTATATCTCAAAAATGGTAAAATCTAGGAACAAATCATAACGGTTAATCCTCTAGAGAATTTTCCATTTCCATAGGACTTGCGGTTTCCAAGCAAAATCGTGAAAACCCAAAAAAAAGCTAAAAATGTGAACTTTGTCCGATTTTCGGTATTTTGAAATTTGGTACTTAGTCTTCGTTGGCGGTATAAAACTCTCCCCCAGAAATGTGTAGGTATAGGTCCACGCCATCATATAGCCCCCATAGAATGGTACCTTCCGATTTTCGGTATTTTGAAGGTTGTGGCCACATTAATCCACCGAAATGGCTGAAATTTGTGGTGGAGGGTATAAAAAGTTCGGCCCGACCGAACTTAACGCTTTTCTCACTTGTTTGTATTAGTTGATGTTTATTTATTAATTCCAAAGTATATAATAAAAAAAAAACATCGCTCCCAAGTAGAGCATCTGGCTATATAGTTTCGTTGATGTGCTGTTTTTTATACTCCGGCTTATCAAGCCAGCGAGCAACCCTCTGTGAAGTCGGAGGACCGTTTGTATTTGCAGTACGGTTATTTAAAGGCTCCAAACATCCGACTTGTCACTTCGAGTATCATTGGCACTAAGGATGTAATAGGAATCCAATGATAAAAGATAAAGAGAAGATAAAAACAAATTTTAACAATTTTCACACAAAAGTTTTGGCCATTTTAACCCGCTAAATATAATTAGATCATCGTGTTAAATTGCAAGTTTCTTCTTTTTTGTTAACCCTAACCTTACTTAAAACTTCGAGTCGATCAGACTATTATAGCAACCTACAGAGCCGTTACATGATATAAATAGTATAACCCCATGTGTAGGCATATTCTGCAACTTTTATCGATTCAAAAGTTGTTAAAATTTCTTTTGTTTTTGTAACAACTATAAAAATAAAAAATAATTTAAAAAAATTAAGTTTCAGTGTTTTATTTAGAAATGCACTTAAAACTAAAAAATAATTTGTCGCTTAGCCCCAATATATATATTCTTTCTCATGATAGAATCTCTCAAATAAAACGCTTGCATTTAAATTATGAATGGTGGCAAAATTAAACGGCAAGCGTTTTATTTGAGAGTTTCTATCATGAGAAAGAATATATATATTGAGGCTAAGCGACAAATTATTTTTTAGTTTTAAGTGCATTTCTAAATAAAACACTGAAACTTAATTTTTTTAAATTATTTTTTATTTTTAACTTTTTAGTAAATACAATTTTTGACCACTGAGATCCCCAAATGCCGAATTACAGTCCATTTGAGCAGAAAATGTAGATTAAAATGCTTGAAATTGGGTGGTACAGTTATATGGATGCTATAGTAAACCTTGACCTACGTCCACAGTGGGGAAGTTCCTGGACTATTGAGAACTCCAAATGCCAAGTTACAGCAAATTCGGGCTAAAAATGAAGACAAAATCCTCAAAATACCAGAAGTCGGGTGGTACCGTTATATGGAGGCTATAGGAAAAAATGGACCCATATTGGTTTTGGTTTCATATTCATGTATTGTCATCTAAATCTGAAAAATGTGCAAAATGTTAGTTCGATTGGTCAACTGCAACCGTGCTAAAAATCAGTTACCAGATTTTAAAAGGGGGTCAAGTTAAACACCTTAAAAACACTGTAAAAATGGACCAATATTAGTTTTTGATTTCATATTCATGTATTGTCATCCAAATCTGAAAAGTGTGCAAAGTTTAAGTACGATTGGTCTCCTGCAACTGCGTGAAAAACGAGTTACCAGATTTGAAAAGCAAAATACCGGAAATCGGGTGGTACCGTTATATGGGGGCTATAGGAAACAATGGACCCATATTTGTTTTGGTTTCATATTCATGTATTGTCATCTAAATCTGAAAAGTGTGCAAAGTTTTAGTTCGATTGGTCAACTGCAACCGTGTTAAAGATCAGTTACCAGATTTGAAAAGGAGGTCAAGTTAGACACCGTAAAAACACTGTAAGAATGGACCAATATTAGTTTTGATTTCATATTCATGTATTGTCATCCAAATCTAAAAAGTGTGCAAAATTTAAGTTCAATTGGTAAACTGCAACTATGTGGAAAATGAGTTACCAGATTTGAAAAGCAAATTAGATAAAACACTGTAAAACAGTGTAAAAATGGACCAATATTGGTTTTGATTTCATATTCGTGTATTGTCATCCAAATCTGAGAAGTGTGCAAAGTTTTAGTTCGATTGGTCAACTGCAACCGTGTTAAAAATGAGTTACCAGATTTGAACTAAACACACACCAAGGCAAGTTAAATAAAACACTGTAATAATAAAACACTGTAACAAATGAAACTGTTGTAAAATAAACAATTAGTAAAGTTGTTAAAAAGTTACAGAATAGGTTCCGTGGTATACAAAAATTCATATCTCGGGGAGATATAGCGATTTTGAGATGTGTGTCCGTTCGTCCATTAAAAATTTTAATCAAGTTCCAAGCCGCAATTATGGACCTATAGTCACGAAATTTTGATTGGAGGTCTGCTTTAAACCAGTGGTGGAATTCTCTAACTCACTTTTGGAGTTACCGACAAAAATTGGTAGAATTAAAATGCTTATAATTTCGGTAAATACCGATGTTTTTCGGTAAGTTAGCGACGAATGCAAAGAAGTCGCAACGTTTTACCGATAGTAAGAGTGCTTTAAACTTGAATACAAACTTTTCATTAAACATTTTGACTTTTGATTTAACCCTTTATGTTGGTAACTCAAAAAAAAAAATAGTTAGAGAATCCCACTACAGAATAGAAACGTTTAGTTGTTGGTGGTGATCGTGAAATATTTATGGGGTAAAATAGACCAAAAACTAAATTTTTATCCGATTTTGTAGCGGATCCGTATGTCGTAGTCGAAAACGAAATTTTAGGTAAGAATTGGGTTTACGACAAAGAAGAAGCCTTCAATTTAACATAATGATCAGATAATATTTATCGGGTGAAATGCACCAAAACTTTTGTGTGAAAATTGGTAAAAATGTTAATATAATTATTCCTGGATGATATGTTCTACACCCGTATGTTATATTTAGAAGAGAAATCCTTAACCTTTCCATTGATGACAATTATGCTGATGAACGTGGCTCAAAAACATCATGGACTGGACAGGTTATACCAATGAAAATGATCTGCTGAATGCTGCAAGACACAGAGAGCTGACAGCCATTATACGATAAGATAATAACTAAAATGCGATAAATATTTAAAAAAAAGATGAATTGTACGATCACTTATATTCGGATAACGGTTGAGGATGTTTCTTTCCTTCCTCTAGCTGGCCTTCCCTCAATTTTTCCCTTCAGAATTGCTTGTAAAATGATGCGTTTGTTGTTCCTTAATACATGTCCCAGATATGCTATTTTGCGCCTTTTTATAGTTGTTAATAATTGCTGGCTTATATTCATCCTTCTTAGTACTTCGTCATTGGAAATTTTCGCAGTCCATGGTATTTTCATTACTCGCCGGTAAATCCATATTTCAAAAGATTCCAATTTTCTTTCATCAGAGGATTTGAGCGTCCAAACTTCTGTTTCATATAACAGCACCGACCAAACATAACATTTTATAAAACGAATTTTTGTTGTTATGTTTATTCATGACTTTTCAGGGTTTTACTATATTTACAGAAAGAATTTCGCGCCACCTCTATTCGACTTTTTATTTCTTTCGAGGGATCCCATTGGTCGTTTATTAACATCCCAAGATATTGAAAGGTTCTCAATCTGTCTATTTCTGTACCTTTTACTTTTAAGTTCACCTCAGCATGCGGATTTTTCTTTTCCATGTTGATTTTAAGACCATATTTCTCACATACACGTGCCAGTTTCTCTACTAGCTTTGTATGCTCCCTGCCAGTAACGTAGCATCGTCCGCATACCTTATATTGTTTTTTAGTTTCCCATGAATTCTGATTCCGATGTTTTCTCCTTCGAGTGTTTCTTGGAATATTTTCTCTGAATAGACGTTGAATAACAGGGGAGATAAAAGACATCCCTGTCTAACACCCCTTGATATGGTAATTTCTTTTGTGGGTTCTCCACTTAAGTGAATTCGTGCCGACTGATTCCATAGTAACGACTGAGATAACATAGTAACAGCCTAGTATATACAGGGATCCCAGAGTTTCAAATGTGTATATCGAAACCATAATCACGCTAGAGGTCGGAGGTATATTTTAATACTGACAAATAAGAGGTGTGGTCAAAAAAATTCCAATAATTTTGAAATTGACCATAGTAGGAAAAACATCCAAATTTGATTTTCGGTCCAAATATTGAATTTTGTGGCCATATTCTGATATTACGAACAAGAAACTTGAAAACCAACTCTTAACCCCTCCTTTGATTGACCTCCATAGGAGCGTACCTCCGATTTTCGGTATTTTTAAGATTGTTCCCTCAATATCCCACCGAAATGGCTGAAATTTAGTATTTAGCGTTTGTTGGGGGTATACAACATTTCGACCCAAAATTTGCACGTATAGTTCCACGTCTTCATATATCTATCCCTCATAGAGCGTTACCTCCCGATTTTCGGTATTTTGAAGGTTGTGGCTTCAATATCCCACCGAAATGGTAGAAATTTGACATCTAGCCTTCGTTAGGCGTATAAAACACTTCGACTGAATTTTGCATATATACGTCTTCATTCAGCCCCATAGAACAGTCCCTGCCGATTTTCGGTATGTTGAAGGTTTCAGCGTCATTATCGCAAATGGGTGAAATTTGGTATTTAGTCTTCCAAAAGGTTATTAAACATTCCAGATGAGAATTATCAGCATAGGTCCCCGTTTTTAGATAGCCCCACTGAAGCGTACCTCCCGATTTGTGAAGGTTGTGCCCTCAATACCCTACCGAAATATAGGTGTAAAAGTTCTTTTAATTAAAATTCTTAAGTGTAAGAAACTTCTCTACAAATGGTGTCTTAAGACACGCTGTTTGGACTCGGCGATATACAGCGGGTTCCAAATCATTGAGCTAATATGAATCGCGATGCACTGATTGATATGAGAGAAGTCTCTCTTGTCCAGTCTGGGATGTTTGTGAAACAGTTATATTAGAAGTAAAAATACCTCCCCACCAAAAATTGTCAATATATGTCCATGTTTTAGTATAGCCCCCATAAGTTACTTGAGAAGGTTTTCTATTTTTTCCCTCAGCCTTTAGGCTAACGACGGTATATGGGCAATATTTTTGAAAATAGTTGAAGCCAAGGTTTACCCGTTTATAATTCGCGAATTGTGGTTGTATATTATACAAATGAAAGGCTTTTGGAAATGTTTTTAGACATCAAAATGTGTTGGGGATAAAAAACACTATAACTTATTGAAAACAACAAACGATTAGTTTAGTTTGATAAACATGATGGCAGTCTTCGGTGATAACAATGAAAAGTGCACAATATTTGCATTCATTAGAAAATATACGGTTCGAATCCCAAAAAGGCCAAAATTTATATCGCAAAGATCCGAATGAGGATATTAATTAGTTTAAATGGCAGTTATAGTACTTATAGTGGCAATTCCAACACACACTGGATCGTAAATCCCAGAAAAATTGGTCATATGTAAATACAACTACTGTAGCGGCAATATCCTGCGTGTTATGTCCTGTTTATGAATCCTAATGTCATGAAATGCTCAGAAAAGCTCTTTCAATATAAGATTGTATGTAATAATCCTTAATCCTTACACATAAAGACTTTTTATACCCTCCACCATAGTATGGAGGGTATATTAAGTTTGTTTTTCCGTTTGTAACGCATTGAAATACTCATTTGCGACCCTATAAAGTATATATATTCTTGATCAGGGTAAAATTCTAAGTCGATCTGAGCACGTCCGTCCGTCCGTCTGTGGTAACCACTCTAGCATCCACAAAAATGGAGATCGAACGCTGAAATTTTGGGAAAATCCGTCTTTTGTTTGCAGGCAGGTCAAGTTCGATGATGGGCTATATCGGTCCACGTTTTGGTATAGCCCCAATATAACGGTACCCCCCGATTTACGGTATTTTGACGTTTTTAGCTACATTTTCAGACCGATTTGGCTATAATTTGACATTTAGGGTTCTAAAGTGTCAGTACACATATATAACAAAACTTGTGGACATAGGTTCACGTTTTGGTATAGCCCCCATATAACGGTACCCCCGATTTACGGTATTTTGACGGTTTTAGCTACATTTTCACACCGATTTGGCTATAATTTGACATTTAGGGTTCTTAAGTGTTAATAAACATATACAACAAAACTTGTGGACATAGGTCTACGTTTTGGTATAGCCCCCATATAACGGTACCCCCCGATTTGCGGTATTTTGACGTTTTAGCTACATTTTTGGACCGATTTAGCTATAATTTAACATTTAGGGTTCTTAAGTATCAATAAACATATATAACAAAAGTTGTGGACATAGGTCCACGTTTTGGTATAGCCCCCATATAACAGTACCCCCCGATTTACGGTATTTTGGCGTTTTTAGCTACATTTTCAGACCGATGAAGCTATAATTTGACATTTAGGGTTCTTAAATGTCAATAAACTTATATAACGAAAGTTGTGGACATAGGTCCACGTTTTGGTTTAGCCCCCATATAACGGTACCCCCAGATTTACGGTATTTTTACGGTTTTAGCTACATTTTCAGACCGATTTAGCTATAATTTGACATTTAGGCTTCTTAAGTATCAATAAACTTATATAACAAAAGTTGTGGACATAGGTCCACGTTTTGGTATAGCCCCCATATAACGGTACCCCCCGATTTACGGTATTTTGACGCTTTAAGCTACATTTTCAGACCGATGAAGCTATAATTTGACATTTGAAGTTCTTAAATGTCAATAAACTTATGTGACAAAACTTGTGGGCATAGGTCCACGTTTTGGTATAGCCCCCATATAACGGTACCCCCAGATTTACGGTATTTTTACGGTTTTAGCTACATTTTCAGACCGATTTAGCTATAATTTGACATTTAGGCTTCTTAAGTATCAATAAACTTATATAACAAAAGTTGTGGACATAGGTCCACGTTTTGGTATAGCCCCCATATAACGGTACCCCCCGATTTACGGTATTTTGACGTTTTTAGCTACATTTTCAGACCGATGAAGCTATAATTTGACATTTAGGGTTCTTAAATGTCAATAAACTTATATAACGAAAGTTGTGGACATAGGTCCACGTTTTGGTTTAGCCCCCATATAACGGTACCCCCAGATTTACGGTATTTTTACGGTTTTAGCTACATTTTCAGACCGATTTAGCTATAATTTGACATTTAGGCTTCTTAAGTATCAATAAACTTATATAACAAAAGTTGTGGACATAGGTCCACGTTTTGGTATAGCCCCCATATAACGGTACCCCCCGATTTACGGTATTTTGACGTTTTTAGCTACATTTTCAGACCGATATAGCTATAATTTGACATTTAGGGTTCTTAAGTGTAACTAAACTTATATAACAAAAGTTGTGGACCTAGGTCCACGTTTTGGTATAGCCCCCATATAAAGCTACCCCCGATTTACGGCATTTTGACGTTTTTATCTACATTTTCAGACCGATTTAGCTATCAATTGACATTTAGGGTTCTTAAATGTCAATAAACTTATATAACTAGTGGACATAGGTCCATGTTTTGGAATAGCCCCCATATAACGTTACCGCCCGATTTCAGGTATTTTGAGAATTTTACCAACAAGTTTTAACCGAATTATCTGTAATTTGAACATTTGACATTTGAAGTTCTTAGTGGTCACAACACCTCTCCATCAAAAATTGTGAACATAGGTCCATGTTCGGATATAGCTCCTATGTAACGGTACCTCCCAATTTTCAGTAATTTGGCCATTTTAGCTACAATTTTTAACAGAACTAACTGTAATTTGACATTTGAAGGTTGTAGTGGTCACCACGCATCTGCATCAACAATTTTAAACATAGCCCCAATACAACGATACTTCCCGATTTTCGGTACTTTGAGGATTTTACTTAAAATGTTTAACCGAACGTAGGTCCATGTTTTTGTATAGCCCCAAAACAAACCTCCCGATTTTCCGTACCTTAGCTTTATTTTTGGACGAACTTTCTGTAATTTGAAATTTAAAAGTCAACAAAAATTCTGCAACAAAAATTTTTCATTTAAGTTCATATTTTCGTATAGCCCAGATACCTCCGAACTAGCTGTTAATGATATTTGAAGTTCTCACGTTATGTACCGATTTTCGATATTTTGAGGATTCTAGCTAAATTTTTTAACCGAATTAGGAGTTATTTGACATTAAAGGCTCCCATCAAAAACTTTCAACATAGACCCATGTTTTATTATAACCCCTATATAACAGTACCTCCCAATTTCTAGCCCCCCAAAAATTATCAACAGTTAGATATAGGCACCATAAAAAAGGGCCTCCCGAATGAAGCATTTTATGTACATTATCTGACATTGTAACGTACTCACTTAAAGTTGGGGACAGGAATGAATATTTTATGGTGGAGGGTATGAAAAGTTCGGCCCGGCCGAACTTAATGCTTTTTTACTTGTTTTACTTCAATTTTTGACTTTATTTTGTTTTCCTTGCATAATTCTTATACAAATTGGATTTGAATGCAAATGAATGACTAAGTTTACTCCAAACACATGAAGCAAAATATAATAAAACTTAATCATTTCATATCTTGTATAGTTTGGAAAAAATGGAGGTTGAAAAAAAATTTGCAGGGGGGTTCTATTCAAGTGAGCGGTAGTGTATATGTCCATGTTTTAGTATAGCCCCCATATAACGAAACCTCGTTATTTTACGTTACTTGAGAAGGGTTTCTATTTTTTCCCTCAGCCTTTAGGCTAACGACGGTATATGGGCAATATTTTTGAAAATAGTTGAAGCCAAGGTTTACCCGTTTATAATTCGCCAATTGTGGTTGTATATTATACAAATGAAAGGATAAAATTCATTTTTAAAAGCAACAACCAAAAATCTGCTCGCGATCGTATTTTGAACTGGGTAATTGTTTCTTAAATTTTTTGAAAATAGAATATGAAAGAATTGGAAATATTCCCATATACTCTTTTATACGACCAAAAACGAGCCTCATCGAAATAACGGTTTGAGACCCCAAGTATGTTTGGGCGAAATTCGTTTCAGCCAATTTGAAGTCGATTTAGCCATGTCCATCCGCCTGTTTGTCTGTCCGTCTGTGTGGCTGGTGTACACGATAACTCTAGAACGAATCAACCGATTCGAATCAAATCTAGCCATATCGGTCCAATCCTTCGTGTACCTCCCCCAAAAAAGTTCAAAATTGTTCTGGAAAATGGTGTGAACGATAACTCTCGAAGGGAGCAATCGATTTGGTCAAATTTTCAGGTACCTTCCCCACAAAAGTTCAGTATTTTCCTGTCAAATGGTGTGAACGACAATTCTCGAAGGGAGCAATCGATATGGTCCAAACTTGCACATTGTATCATTCCTTCAAGATATAGATCGAGTTCGAATATGGACTTTACGGGTCCACTCACCGGGTAACTTCCGCACAAAGCTCGGATAAAGTGGAGTTGAAGAGCTTCTCTCGGATCGTTTTGAATTTTTTCAGCAGTTTGTCCTTGCGGCTCCCCTTACGAAGGTACAATTCGTTCGGTCGCAAGTCTTTACTTCCTGATATATGGATCCAAAGCTAAAAGAAACCTTGACGGCACCAACAAGAATGACAAATCCGCAAGATTACTCTTGCAGGGATATTCTGATTGGTCTAAACTTTGCACATCGTATTATTTCATCTAGTCATGTATCAGGTCGGAATATGGACTTCATTTGTCCCGTCCTTCGGGTACCACCCACACAAAATTTGGAAAAAGTGCACATTAATACCTCGTCTCTGATCTTTTTGATTTTTTTTTTTTGCAAAACGTTCTTACGAAAAAAGCCTGCCGGCACCAAGTATACTTGATATCGTCACAACATTGTACATCGTATTATTTCGTGCAGTCTCGAATTATGTCCGACCATTGACTACATAGGCAGTGATGCCAGATTTGCCAATTAATCGGCATTTTGCCGATTTTTAGTCCAAAAAAATATAAATGCCGATTTGCCGATTTTTACCCACAAAATGCCGATTTTTAGTTAAGACAACTTGTTCACATAAAATTTCCGTTTTGTATGAAAATTGTGGTTGCTAGAACTAATTTGGTACAATAACAAAGACAACTATATCGTCAAGAGTAGTTTGATTTTTTTACATATTATAAAAACAGTTTGAATTTTCTTGATTACCAAAACATGTACTTCAGTATATACGCCAAGGTAATTGTTCAAAAAACGAAATTGTCGAAAAGTGGGTTAGTGGAAATAATTAAAAACTGCACAAACATTTACATTGAACTTTGTTGTCAGATTTTGAAGCGGTCTAATTTAGAAAATAAATTTAAGTGTCTAGCTTCAATAAATCAAAATTTTATAATAAATGGCACAGAAGATTCATTTTTCGACATTATAAAGGAATACGAATGCTTTATAAACATAAACGAAAAGCAAGAATCACGCGAACTTTCACGTTTAAATTTCAGAAATTTGTTTAAAGATAAAAACGTAAAGTTGCTAGAATTTTGGATAACAGTGTGTGAATTAATATGTGCAAATTCTGAACCATTATTTCCTATTTTGTCCAAATTTATTAAACATATTTTAGTCTTGCCACATTCTTCAGCAAATGTGGAAAGAGTTTCTAGCCAAGTAAATTTAAATAAAAACAAGTGCCGAAATCGATTAGTTAGGGACTCGATGGATGGAATTCTCTTTACTAAAGACTACTTAAAATTAAATAAGTCTAACTGTTATAATGTTGTCATTAAAATGATTTGTTACAAATATTTATTACAAAATATTTATTACAGAAATTGAATTTAATTGTAAACCAACATTTCAAAATTCCAATACAACTAGTAAGAAAGTGTCAGTCAGCTTTGCTGACAGAGGTATACCCTCAGCCTATGTGAATTTAAACTTTCTTCTACGGACAGATCGAATGTTTTTAAGGTCTTTTCAGAATTTCGCGGCCATTTTTTAGACATTTGCCGAAAAATGTGGATTAAAATTTAAATTCAAAAGTGTTGTGGAGGTGGTACTTATAGGAATGGACCGACATGACAGTTATATCTTTTCGATAGATATCGCGCCCACTAGTCATTTCAGTGGGTCATCGTATAACTTTTGGAATCGGTTGATCAGTTCGAGAATTATCGTGCTCTACAGCCACTACATTTGGTGCCATAGGGGTTGTTACACCTCTCGGGCTATATTCTCAAGAAGTATGGGAAAAGCTTTTACCGTCATAATGGAGGCAGCGTATACAAATTGTTGCAACAAAAACCAAAGCGATTCGAGAGCAGGCCCTAAACTGAACTTATCCGAAATTTTGTGTGGAAGATTCCCGAAGGAGTGGACCGATTGAGTGCGTATTGGAACCTCATCTAAGTCTGGTAGACATTTCACGATGTGCAAAGTATGGACCAAATAGGTTACTCTCTTCAAGAGTTATCGTGCGCAAAAATTTTCCGAACTTTTTTTCGAACTTTTGTGGGAGAAGTACCTGAAGGAGTGTACCGATATTGCCCATCTTCGAAATTAAACTAAGTTTGGACAAAATATTACGAAAGCCAAACTTTGGAAAAAATCGGCTCATCCGTTCGAGAGTTATCGTGCGCACCAGTCAGCCAGACAGACAGACGGGCGACTCCAAATTGTCTGAAACACATTTCGCCCAAACATACTTGGGCACATTTTGCCCGTATGAAAGTTTATATACCCTCGTTAGTATAAATGCTGAGGGTATAAAAACAATCACCTTATTAATTAACCTCTTAAGACAATATTTGTATACGTTTTGTTTAGCTTGACTGAATTGAAAATATATTGATCCCATTTATTTTCATACATATTTTGAATTATTGCCTTGGTTTATGAATTTTGGTTGTTGAATTTTGAATTATTGCCTTGTTTTATTGTACTTAAATGCTATTTTTTAAACTTATGCTTATTAAATAAAGCGACAATTTGAACTGAAATAAATGTTTTTTAATTTGCCGATTTTTTGCCGATTTTAAATTTTTTTGCCGATTTTGCCGATTTTGGCACCCGAAAAGTGCCGATTTTCGACCAAACTTATCTGGCATCCCTGTACATAGGACCACACTTTCGGGTACCTCCCACACAAAGTTGGAAAGAGTGCAGCAAAAAGACATGTCTGGTCGTTTTTAAATTTTTGGTAGTATGTTTTATATGCGGCCCTAGTTAAGATGGTACAATTTTTTCGGGAGCATATCCACACTTCTTGAGAAATTGGCCCCAAAACTCAAAAAACCCCTATAGATGCCAGAACTACTGTCTTTGATTCTGTTCTATGGGTCCGAGGCTGAGGGTATATCTCAGTCGGTATAGCGGACTGATACGTTCTTACTTGTTTTTTAAAGAATTTCCTGTTTGAGTTCCCAATGGCCACAAAACTTCTCCAACAAACAATGTCTACCATAAAATGGTTAATTTCCGTTTTTTTAGTTTCTCTCTATATTTGCGGCAAGATTGGAAGTTCTTTGGTATTTATGGTTCCCTATGCTTAAAAACTTCTCTATAAAAATTAGGTACATTAGCCCACGTTGTCGTATAACCCCTATATAACGGTTAGCTGACCAAATTAGCTAATTAAAACAAAAACACTCAAAAAACTCTCCATATGAGTCCAGAATATTTTATGGTGGTGGGTTTAAAAAGTTCTTGTTTATTTTGGATCAGGCCCACTTCTAAGTATAATTACAAAGTAAGTGTTTGTTTTTGCCACGGATTCATGTATTCTTACTTTGTGACTTTGAATGCATTATTCTGCCTAAGTTTTTCTTATTATGCTGGGCAATTTCTGTATGTTCCTTTGGTCTTCATACATACCACATTTCTTAGAAGATTATTATTTTAACTCCCCTTAGTTTGTGTCCCGCACTGTAGCTATTGATAAAAATGTATAGGATGTGTTTTGTATATTTAGGTAATTTGCCAATGTAAACATAGTCATTTGAAAAGATTATAAGGGTCAATGCTTAGATATCACTCGTCGACACACACAGCTCAGCCTAAAAGTGATACAAGTATATTTGTGTGTGTAAAAGTTCAACATTATTCATTCATCCGGCAACATAAGTATCCGTAATAATGAACATTTATTCATAGCACTGGGTGTGGGAATGTGGCCGCGTGTATGAATGTGTGTGCATTGAACCCATATTTCTTTACTGGTCAAGGCAATAAATCAAACTCATTAGTGACACAGGACACTTCTGCCCTCACCCTCCAAAAAACGTTCTAATGTTGTTGATTGGATGGTGACCGCCATCATTGTGGTGCTGGTATTGGTGGGTGCTTCGATCGATATCATCATTGAGAGTATTTATGTTTAAATCTTTTTTGTTGTGGAAGTAATTTTTTTTTTTTTTTGGAAATTTCCCCTGTTACCGGATTTCGTATTTAAATTTCAGTCATTTATTCTTATATACACATATATTTTCCTACCTACACACATACGAGTAAGTATGAATGTATGTATGAAGCAGCAATATTATATCCCAAAAATACATTTTTGCTATTGTCAAATTTCAAGGGAATTTACCAAATCAAACCCCCACAATTTCTAACGAAATAAAATTTCATTTCACTTGAATTTCGTTTTTTTGCGTTTGTTTACTTTGTATCTTTTATTTCAATACTTGCAACTGTACTCTGATGATTGATATTAGTCATTGGGTTTTTGTGGAGACAATTACGGTAATTGGTTGGCGTTATCTAAATGACTTTGTAATTTACGTTGCTACCACTTCAGCGGGATACGGGTCAATAGGTATTTATTAGTAAATAGTGCAGTGGAGTCAGCATTTGATATTTTGTGGCAATGAAAGATTTTGAGGTTGGATAATTAGTGAATTTGAAGAACAGTTCTGCTATTTAAGCAAATGCAAATAAAATTGTAGTGGGATAATTAAAGGAGAGTTTTAACAACACATTACCAATTATGTATTTTAGTGGAACAAAGAAAATTTTAATAACGATGACTAGGAATATAGCTTAGGTTTATATTTTCGACACTTAACTTCAACAACAGAAATAAATCCTACATAGTATGGAAACGCATTGAAATAATCATTTGCGACCCTATAAAGTATATATTTTTGATTACTGTTAAATTCGGAGTCGATCTCGTCATGTCCGTCTGTGGTAATCTCTCTAGCGTCTACAAAAATTTAGCTAAAACGTTATATTTTTGCAAACTAGTCTATTTTTTCCATATAGCGATCAAGTTCGAAAATGGGCTATAGAACGGAACCTCCCAATTTTCAATATCTTGAGGATTTTATCCAAATTTTTTAACCGATCTAGCTGTAATATGTCATTTAAGGTGTATGCAGTCACGAAACTTCCCCACCCAAAAATTGTCAACATAAGTCCAGGTAGCTCCCTTTTAAGTGTACCTCCGATTTTCGATATTAAAGGATTTGAGCTACAATTTTTATCCCCGTTGCTTCCAAAAATTGTTCCCAGCAAAAAAAGTCATCCCAAAATCATGGGTTTCGTAAGGGATTTTTGGCAGCCGTAACTACTCTCAAACCCCCTTTCTTCCCCATTATTTTTTCAAGGGCATGTCGCACTCAGTTTGTAGTTATTTTATGACCACTAGAATAACAGAATAACTGTGGCCACTAGAAGTTAAAAAGTAAGATGAAAAAAATTCTATTTTTAGAACAGTTGATGTAGAGATTTTGTTTTTAATTTCTTCACACTTCTTACTTTTATTTTACTTTATTTTATTTTGCTGTCTGCCCGAATTGAACCCACGAACCTTCTAATTTCTAGCCAAAGACACTACACACTATGCCACGCACACGAATATTAAGGGTTGCTTAAGAACTTAAATGTGCAGTACATAAAACTCGCGTGCCGACGGTGAGCGTTGAACACACAACCGTAGGATTTATAGTCGGACACACACTCACTGTGCCACCGTCGTCATTACTTAGTGTAGAGTAAAGTAAGTAGGTTTACCTTGTAAATTTTTTAAGAAGTAACCCATTACTTTTCACATTACATGTAATGCGAAAATAAGCTTGTTTACATTACTTTGTAAAGGGTTACGTAATGACTACCGGATCTAAATTTTTGCTGGGTTTATATATGTCCATGTCATGGTATAGGCCCCATATAACCTTCCCTCACGACTTTTGAACGCCTTACCTCCCGACCTACGAACAGTTTGAAGGTACCTACCGATTTTCGGTATTTTGCGGTTGCTAGCTACAATTTTTAACCGAACTCGTTGTAATCTGACTTTTGCGGTTTTCTGTTGTGACGAAAATTCTCCACGAAAAATTGTCAATATAGGTCCATGTTTTGATATAGGCCTTAAAGAACGGTACCACCCAATTTTTGAGCTAACATTTTTAACTCCACCAAAATTTTTCATGTTTTGGTATAGCCTTCGTAACTCTCCATTTTGGTATTTTCAGAATCTTAGCAGCATTTTTTAACGGCACCAGTTGTTTGGCATTTGGGTTTCACAGTAGTCACAAAACTTCTCCACGAAATATCAATAATAGAATAATTATTGTCTGTTCAATACACATCCTGATTTCTTCTGTGCATTTTTTTATCCTTTCACGCAATTCATCTGGGAAAAATATTGTTTTTCCAACAATATTTCTTTGGTTCGGGTTCTTAAGAAACCTCGTCGCCTGGCTTTCTTACCTTGCTTCATTTCTGACATAATAAAAACAAGTAAAAAAGCATTAAGTTCGGCCGGGCCGACCTTTTCATACCCTCCACCATAAAATATTCTGAACTAAAATGGAATAATTACTTTTCATTCCTGTCCCCAACTTTAAGTGGTTACGTTAAAATGTCAGATAATGTTTATGTACATTTATGCTTCATTCGGGAGGCCCTTTTTTATGGTGCCTATATCTAACTATGTATGTAGACAATTTTTGGTGGGCTAGAAATTGGGAGGTACTGTTATATAGGGGTTATAATAAAACATGGGCCTATGTTGACAGTTTTTGATGGGAGCCTTTAATGTCAAATAACTCCAAATTCGGTTAAAAAATTTAGCTAGAATCTTCAAAATATCGAAAATCGGTACATAACGTGGGAACTTCAAATGTCATTAACAGCTAGTTCGGAGGTATCTGGGCTATACGAAAATATGAACTTAAATGAACCTTTATATGGGGGCTATACCAAAACTTGGACCTATGTCCACAAGTTTTGTCATATAAGTTTATTGACATTTAAGAATTTTAAATGTCAAATTATAGCTAAATCGCTCTGAAAATGTAGCTAAAACTGTCAAAATACCGTAAATCGGGGGGTACCGTTATATGGGGTCTATACCGAAACGTGGACCTATGTCCACAACTTTTGTTATATAAGTTTATTGACATTTAAGAACCCTAAATGTCAAATTATAGCTACATCGGTCTGAAAATGTAGCTAAAAACGTCAAAATACCGCAAATCGGAGGGTACCGTTATATGGGGGCTATACCAAAACGTGGACCTATGTCCACAACTTTTGTTATATAAGTTTATTGACACTTAAGAACCCTAAATGTCAAATTATAGCTACATCGGTCTGAAAATGTAGCTAAAAACATCAAAACACCGTAAATCGGGGGGCACCGTTATATGGGGGCTATACCAAAACGGGGACCTAAGTCCACAACTTTTGTTATATAAGTTTATTGACACTTAAGAACCCTAAATGTCAAATTATAGCTACATCGGTCTGAAAATGTAGCTAAAAACGTCAAAATACCGCAAATCGGAGGGTACCGTTATATGGGGGCTATACCAAAACGTGGACCTATGTCCACAACTTTTGTTATATAAGTTTATTGACACTTAAGAACCCTAAATGTCAAATTATAGCTACATCGGTCTGAAAATGTAGCTAAAAACGTCAAAATACCGCAAATCGGAGGGTACCGTTATATGGGGGCTATACCAAAACGTGGACCTATGTCCACAACTTTTGTTATATAAGTTTATTGACACTTAAGAACCCTAAATGTCAAAATATAGCTACATCGGTCTGAAAATGTAGCTAAAAACGTCAAAATACCGCAAATCGGAGGGTACCGTTATATATGGGGGCTAGGGTTATGACTTTTTGACACTTTTGCCCAAAAATTATTTCCTGTAGCAGGGATGAATGAACTTTTGCCTAATAATCACTACGCTATCGTTTATTCCATTGAAATATAAAAAAAGTTCACGCACAAATCGATTTTAAAAATATAATTTTTTGAAAAAATGTGTGAAATAAAAAAAAAATTTGTTCAAAAATTATTTTTTGTTGCACGAATGAATAAATATAAGCCTACTAATAACTACAAAAATTTTTATTTCATTCAAATATTGAAAAAGGTCATGCACAAACCACTTTGAAAAAATTTAAAATTTTTTGTTAAAAAATTATATTTTTAAATAAAAGCGTTTACGACATTTTTACGATTCTCAGAATTGAAGAAAATTAGTGAGAAGTAAATGTTGTGTCAGTTTAATTATCTCATGTGACTCCAAAGTTTATTTTCAATTGTATATCTGCTTACAGTGACTTCAAAAAATTGTCCATAATTTTGATAAATTCAAATTTTAAAATCATTTTGTGCGTGAGTTTTTTTCACCGAATCACCTTATAATTATGATTTTATGTAATCTTATGGAAAAACTCATCACGCTATGATACAGGGATATGAGGTTGCAAAAAAGTCATAACCCTAATGGGGGCTATACCAAAACGTGGACCTATGTCCACAACTTTTGTTATATAAGTTTATTGACACCTAAGAACCCTAAATGTCAAATTATAGCTATATCGGTCTGAAAATGTAGCTAAAAACATCAAAACACCGTAAATCGGGGGGCACCGTTATATGGGGGCTATACCAAAACGGGGACCTATGTCCACAACTTTTGTTATACCCTCAGCCTTTAGGCTAAGAAGGGTATATACTCTTTGATACGATGAAAATGTGCCTCATCGAAATAATGGGTTTAGACCCCAAGTATGTTTGGACGAAATGTGTTTCAGACAATTTGGAGTCGATTGCGCAATGTCCGTCCGTCTGTCTGTCTGTCTGTCTGTCTGTCCTGCTGGCTGGAGCGCACGATAACTCTCGAACGGATGAACCGATTTGGTTCAAATTTTGGCTTTCGTAATATTTCGCCCAAACTTAGTTTAAGTTCGAAGATGAGCTACATCGGTCCACTCCTTCCGGTACCTCCCCCACAAAAGTTCGAAAATGTTCGGAAAATTTTTGCGCACGATAACTCTTGAAGGGAGTAACCGATTTGGTCCATACTTTTCAAATCGTGAAATGTCTACCAGACTTAGATAAGTTTCCAATATGGGCTCAATCGGTCCACTCCTTCGGGTACCTCCCACACAAAATTTCGGAAAAGTTCAGTTTAGGACCTGCTCTCGAATCTCTATGATTTTTGTTTTAGCAACTTGTATTCACTGCCCCCCATACGACGGTACAAGTTTCATCAAGGGCAAGTCCACACTTCCTGAGAAAATATCCCCAATGTTGAGGTGGTTGGAGCGTAAGATAACTCTCGAACGGATCTGCCGATTCGGTCCAAAATTTGAACTTAGTAATATTTTGTCCAAACATAGTTTAAGTTCAAAGATAAGCCATATCGGTGGACTCCTTCAGGTACCTCCCCCACAAAAGTTCAAAAATTTTCGGAAAATTTTTCGTACGGTAACTCTTGAAGGGAGTGGCCGAATTGGTCCATACTTTACACATCCTAATATATCTACCAGATATAGATTACATTCAAATATGGACTATATTTGTCCACTCCATCCGGTACCTCCCACACAAAATTTCGGATAAGTTCACTTTAAGACCTACACTCGAATCACTTTGATTTTTGTTGAAGCAACTTTCATTCGTGCCTCAGTTACGATGGTAAAAGTTTTTTCAGGGGCAAGTCCATACTTCTTGTGAAAACAGCCCGAAAGGTGTAAAATCCCCTATGGCAGCATATGTAGCGGGTGGAGATCCACTTCCATAATGGTCAATGTCGATCCATTCCTTTAAGTATCTCCTCCGCAAAACTTTTGATCTTTAATCCTGATAGACATTTTGTCGGTTCATACATCTAAAATTTTTAAAACCCCCTAAATACATACGTTTTTTGAAAAAAAAAATGTTTCTATATATACATGCTGAGGGTATATCTCTGTCAGCAAAGCTGACTGATACTTTTTTACTTGTTATATAAGTTTATTGATACATAAGAACCCTAAATGTCAAGTTATAGCTAAATCGGTCTGAAAATGTAGATAAAAACGTCAAAATACCGCAAATCGGGGGGTACCGTTATATGGGGGCTATACCAAAACGTGGACCTATGTCCACAAGTTTTGTTATATATGTTTATTGACATTTAAGAACCCTAAATGTCAAATTATAGCTACATCGGTCTGAAAATGTAGCTAAAAACGTCAAAATACCGCAAATCGGAGGGTACCGTTATATGGGGGCTATACCAAAACGTGGAACTATGTCCACAAGTTTTGTTATATATGTTTACTGACACTTAAGAACCCTAAATGTCATATTATAGCCAAATCGGTCAGAAAAATGTAGCTGGAAACGTCAAAAATACCGTAAATCGGGGGTACCGTTATATGGGGGCTATACCAAAACGTGGACCGATATAGCCCATCTTCGAACTTGATCTTCCGACGGCTAAAAAAAATGGTATTCCCCAATTTTCAGCGAAATCGGTCAACAAATGCGACCTGTATGTTGCGAACGGACGGACGGACATGCATAAATCGACTCAGAAAGTGATTCTATGTATATCCCTAGAAGGAACTATGGGTCTATCTCGCTTCCTTTTGTATGTTACATACAAATGCACTAACACATAATACCCCTTACCACATAGTGGTGTAGGGTATAACAAGGAAGCCAAGGATATAGTCGGACGGGGCCGACCATGTGATACCCTACACCTTTACCCCTGGGAATTAGCTTTTCACAAATCAAAATCGGCTACTTTGCCGATATTTGTCCTCAAAGAATTAAAATATCGACCAAAAATAAAATTTGTATATTTTTCATGCAAAAGTAATGGCCTATTTCTCCCGCTAAATAATATCAGATCATCATTCAAAATTGTAGGCATCTTCTTTGACCTAAACTCTTACCCGGTGAAAATTTCAGGGACAATTGGGGTAAAATTGCGACGCCTAAAGAGTTTATGATTACACTATATAAGAATAACTGAAAACATTGGGATGTAACCCTGTTATCTGATCGTGCACACCAACACAACTGACATCAATTGAAAGGTCAAGCGTTCCATTTCCCAGGGTAGCTTACTTGTCCGGAATGTATCTTCCAGGAATAAAGATATAAGTTTTATATTCAACAAATTTTCACAATTTTCACACAAAAGTTGTGGTCCATTTAACCCTCTAAATATTATCTGATCGCCATCTCAAATTGCAAGCTTCTTCTCCGTCATATACTCGTACCTTATATAAAATTTCGCGTTGATCGGACTATTATTGCAATCTACAGAGCCGCTAGAAAATTGAATAAATATTTTGTTTTTGGTCCATTTCACCTGCTAAATATTTCTCGATCATCACCAATAAGAATGGGGATATATTCTGGCCTGAACCCGACCTCCATACAAAATTTCGTGACGATCGGTCCATAATTGCGGCCTGGAGCGTGTTTACAATTTTATAATGGACAGACGGACAGACACACATCTCAAAATCGCTTTATCTCGTCGAGATATGAAGATTGGTATACCACATTGGGGGTCTCCGACGAATATTTCGCGGTGTTACATGAATTTTTACCAAAACAAACTTATAATACCCTTTCCACATTGTGGTGTAGGGTATAACAAGTAGGAAAAGACTATAGTCGGACGGGGCCGACTATCTGATACCCTATTCCATTACACTTGCTCTTTTGGCGGATAAGAATACATTTATCAAACAATGATACTTTTTCAAAAGACGTGTACTTTTTAATTAAATTTCAGATTGTTTAGTGACAATTGTCATCAATATAGGAAAATGTTGACTCTATAGCATATCGACCACATTATTGACGTCATCTGTATTCAAGACCGACCAAATTCTTTTCGATGATGGGCCAAAAGTTTGAAATGTTTCACACAAGATGAATAGTCCATTTGACTCACTTTATAGCTCATGAGCAATATCTAAAAGTAGTGTTCGTCCTTGTCATAAGGTCCCATATTCTATCCGGCAGTTTTTGACGACTGGTTAATGATTGCGTTCTGAAGATATATAACAATTTATAGTGAACACGCGGGTATATTTAACAAGTGAGACCAATATTTACTATTGGATAAAACCAAAAGTAGCATACAAATTTAAGGCGCTTTAGATAAATGAAAATCTAGGATTTTCTCTGTCACGATTCCGACAATTACTTTACAATCATTTAACGACAATTTGTCGGATGGATGAAAAATATATTTCTTTAACAAATAAGAAACGACTATAGACGGACGGGACTAGCCATGTAATACCCTATACCACTATATCTGAGCACTAAATCTCGGAATTGCTATTTCATGATTGCGACTTGTTGCTGCCGTACATTGTTATTACTAGAAGGTCCACTAGACTACAAAAATTATATAATGATCGGTACCACCAAATGTGTGTCTGGAACCAATACTTCGAGGTGTTACATGATTTTTTTTAAACAAACATAATGCACTCAACACACTGAGGTGTAGGACATGATACATAGTAAGAAATGGAATGAACTTTTCTTCCAGATTAAGGACGAAAGAATTTAGGAATGAGTTGTTTTATCCTTGTGTGGCAGTCGTAATCATTATAGTTTAAATATCTTAATATGTTTTATTTACTTGAAATATTAGGATCGCTATATTTAAGGCACCAAATTTCGAGGTATGGCATTATGTTTGAGCAAAATCAAAAATTATACAGAAATTTAAAGACCCTCAGCATTATTCCGATTTCCTTCAATGTAAAAACGTGGAATTTCTCTGTGTTGGTTTCTCCACCGCGAGAGCGAAAATTTCCTTGTAATGAAATTTACATTTTGTAGCATGAAATAAAAAATGTAGGTTATTATACACAACAAAATACTAAGGAACCCACCTATATATTAGGGAGCAATTCCGTTACCAAAACGCTGCATTATTACAATAAGCAGAAAGTAAAAATATCAAGAGTTAATTTGTCTATATAAGATGTTGTTAACATTAAACTATAACTACGATATATTTGTGATTATAATACACTTCCCACTGTGATATCCCTTTATACATTAGGCTGTAACTCTGCCATCTGACCACTTATCTCAACATAATTGACATCAGTGTAAAGGTCAAGAGTTCCTCTTCCAAATATTACTTACTGGATTGAAATGGGTCTTCCAAGAATAACATTAAATTTTTTTACAATTTTCACACAAAAGTTGTGGTTCATTTATCCTGCTAAATATTATCTGATCAGCTTCTAAGATTGCAAGCCTCTTCTTTGTCATGAACTCAAACCTAATTTAAAATTTCTTGTCGATTGGACTATTATTGCGACCTATAGAGAAGCTACAAAATCGGTTAAACATTTTGTTTTTTGGCCCATTTCACCCCCTATATATTTCGCGGTGTTACATGAATTTTTAACAAAACAAACTTATAATAACCTTCCCACATTGTGGAGTAGGGTATTATTAAAGAAAAAGAAGGTCGAGTCAATTTCGATTTTTTTGCTTTTTGCTTTTTTCTTCTTTATTGTTTTATTTTTATTATTTCAGAAATGAAGTATGTAAGAAAGCCAGGCGGCGAGACTTCTTATTAATCCCGTCCTTGGGGTTTCAGTAGCACCCATGAAAAATACGCCAATATACATCCATTTCAAATAGATTCGTCAAGAACCCCGGATGTGTCTCCATATTCTATTTTATGTAAAACACCCATATTTATCGCGCATCTCTCTAATTTATGACACACATTTTAAAATCGCATATAAAAGTAATCACAGAGAAATATATTTTGCCAGATTTTCCTACTTTTAAGGTGTATTTATTTGCCGTTTTAATGGATGGTTTCGAACACGGAAAGGCTCATTAGATACAATGCCGAAAAAAACTAAAATCACGCTCGGTTCAAGGGTACACATGTAAATTTAAAAACTAAACAAGTGAGCACAGGCTATAGTCGGGACGGGGCCGACTAAAGTTTTTCACTCGTAAACATTTCTTTTTGGGAATATTAGCCGTCTACCTCCAAACCTAATGTGACACTTCCTCTTTGTGACCCCCATTAGCAACCAAACATTTCGTGATAATCCGATTAAAATTGCGACCCGTAACGTGATAAATAAAAAAATGGAAGAATTGGATACATTAACGGCTATTGTGGTATCTCCATTGTTTGACCACCTTCGCCGACTTACTTTGCATCAACGTAAAGGTAATATTTTCTTCTTGACAGGCTTTGCCGTTGGAATACGTACATACACGCATATAATAAAACGTTGAATGTTCTCCACATAAGTTTTTTGTACATTCCGGCCCTTGACCGTTTATCACCAACATTTATGTATATGCTTCTTTCTCTGTGAGACCCCCATCAACCGATGGATCGGATCAAAATTCCTGCCTGTAGTGCGATTGCACAAAAATGGAAAAAGAGATGCATTACCGACTATTGTGATATTTCTGTTGTTTGAACACCTAGGATTACCTACTTTACATCGTTTGCTAGGTTTTGCTTTTGATATACCTCTTATAGAAGCAGAAATATTCGGTTTGAAATAAAATGTTGACCTTTTCTCCAAATAAGTTTTTTGTCCATTCCGACCCCTGAGTATTATCCGACCATCACCAAAATCAACAGGCTTCTTCATCTGCGGGACCCTCATTAACCCTCAAAATTCCGTCACGATCCTATCAAAATTGCGACCTGTAGCGTAATTACAAAAAAATTAAAAATGGGCTGCATTATCGACTTATGCGATATCCCCGTTATTTGAATACTTACATCAACCTACTTTGCATCATTGTAAAGATGGGATTATCTACTGCCATAGTCAGGCTTTGCGTTTACAAGGTTCCCAACCAAGTCTTTGATATTCGTCATTATAATTAAAATTCCAAAAATGAAAAGTTGGGTTTCATAAGCGACTATTGCGATATACTCGTTGTTTACCCACGTACGACAACCTACTTCACATCGTTAGAAAGGTGATATTTATATATATTTCTTTGTGATTACTTTAATATGCGATTTTAATGCGCCGCCAGGCTTTCTTACATACTTCATTTCTGAAATAATAAAAATAAAACAATATTCAACGAACTCATTTTGTTTACATGATAATTATTTCAATTTTTCAATAATAGACATCTAAATATAATTTTTTTCTTAATTCGGAGTAGTAAGAAGCAAATATGTATCTGATAGAGCGATTTCCACAGCATTTGCCAATTTTTACAAAAATTGTGTATTTTCTTTAATTGTGGAAATATTTGTTAAGAAAATATTTGTTACTTTAACAAAAACTTTGTATCTTCTTAAATTGCGACAATATTTTTTTTAAAAAATCGCGCGATATTTTCAAAAATATTTTCGCCTGCGGCGATTTTCGTTTTTCAAAAAGTATTTGAATATTTTACAAACATTTTTGATCTTCTTAAATAGTGGAAAAATGTTGTAAAAAATTTCGCGATTTTTTTCAAAAATATTTGCGGTTTCATCGTTTTTTCGTTTTTCTGAAAGTATTTGAATATTTTTACAAAAACGTTTTATCTTCTTAACTTGTAAAAATATTTTCATAAAAAAGCCCGATTTTTTCAAAAAAATTTACGCCTGTGGCGCTTTTCGTTTTTCAGAAAATATATGAATATTTTTACAAACATTTTTGATTTGCTTAACTATTAAAAATATTTTTGGTACAAATCGCGCGTTTTTTAAATATTTCGCCTGCGGCGCTTCACCTTTTTTCAGAAAGTATTTGCAAATTTTAACAACAACTTTTTATTTTAAAATAGGTTTGAAGGCAAATATATTCAATATTGTTTGATTTGCAGTGGTTGCTGATTATTTTGTACTTACTTTTCTTAACAATTTTATATCAATTAAAATTATATTATGAAATGAAAAATGTATACGCACTTAAAGTTATTTTTACAGTGTTTTATTTAACTTGCTTTGGTGTCCATTTAGTTCAAATCAGGTAACTCATTTTTAACACAGTTGTTTTAATTTTCTTATACATTTGTATTTAAATAAAAATATGTTAAATTTGTCATGAAATTTGGGAGTTATATCTGCAAGTCAAGGCGGACATAACTCCTAAAATCGTTTTGGGAGTTACATGGGAAGGTGTGACAAAAATACTTCTAGAAAATATATCGAACTGAAATTATAATCAATGGATCCTAGCTTCCTAAAACACTATAACAAAAATATTGAAGCCCTAGATCCAAGTTTTCGCGTGGTTCCCACATAACGAATCATCTGAATTGCAGTATTTTATTGTTACCAACACATTGTTCAATCGAGTTTGCTGTAATCCGGTATCGGGAGTTCTAATTGCCTAGTAAACTTGCCCACGAAAATTGTCAGTATTGGTCCATGAATTGGTATACTCCCATATGAGTTATATCGACAGATGTTAAGGAAATATTTAAACCCATATTCCATTCTTGCATATACTTGGAATGTAATTAAAACTTTAAGAAAAGCCATAGATCTATATTAAAAATGTTCACTTTGACCAATATTAGAAGTAGAAGTAGTGAAACAAACCTTAGGAGATTTTCTAAATCGTTCAGTTTAAGTTAAGGGGTAAATAATAGCCCTTTGTTTCAGAAAGTCGCTTATAATATATTTTTTTTTTCATTTTAAAATATTTTCCCCCAAAATTAGTCATGTTTTTAAGTCTTTTTCTCCTTAAAACCCGCCAAAATTTAAAAAAAAATTAAGTTTCGAAAAATTTGAAAGGTTTAGAAGCGATTTCCATCTTTAAATTTTTAAAATGTTGACATGAGTTTTTTTGAGATGGGGAAGTTAGGAGGAGGTTGTTCTGAGGTTCGGTGGAGGTTCTTCGGAAAGTAAAATCTATTTACTTAACAATTTAAAAGTAAGAATATGATTTAAAATAAGTTAAGTTAAAATAAGTTACAGCGTTTTATTTATAACTGCACTAAAAACTAGAGAATCATTTTTCTTTAGCCTCAAAATGTATATTCTTCTTCGTGATGGGATCTCTCAAATAAAACGCTTGTATTATTATTTGACAAATCCCATGAAGAATATAATTTTTAAGGCTAAGGGAAATATGATTTTCTAGCTTTTATTGCATTTATAAATACAAAACTGTAACTTATTTTTTATACCCTTAGCCTGTAGGCTAAATGGGTTTAGACCCCAAGTATGTACAAAAAGTGTGCATCATCGAAATAATGGGTTTAGACCCCAAGTATGTTTTGGGCGAAATCTGTTTCAGACAATTTGGAGTCGATTGAGTTATGCCGTCCGTCTGTCTGGCTGGTATGCACGACAACTCTCGAACGGAGCAACCGATCAGGTTCAAAACTTGGCATTCGTAATATTTTGTCCAAATTTAGTTTAAGTTCGAAGATGGGCCATATGTGTCCACTCCTTCCGGTACCTCGACCACAAAAGTTCAGATACTTTCGCTTAAATGGTCAGCACGATAACTATCAAAGGAAGTAATCGAATTGGTAATATAACTTCCGGACATAGATCGGATTCGAATATGGACTGATATATGTCCACTCCTTCGTTTATCTTCCACACAAAATTAGGAAGAAAGAAGAAAATTTGGGAAAAGTGCAGTTTAATCGGTCATCTCTGATCGTTTTGAATTTTTTCCAAAACGTTATTTTTGCGGGGCCTGTTACAACGTCGAAAATTTTCGGGGTCAAGGTCAAATTTCCTGAGATAATGGTCCATAAAAACCCTGCCTGTACCAACTACACTGCGTAGTACGTAAGATAACCCTCGAGAGGAGAAACTGATTTGGTGCAAACGTTGTAAATCGTATTATTTCAGACAGCCTAAAGCTGGCAAAAATCAATGGATAGATAGTTTTTTCTATCGATATTATCTAATTAAAAGTCCCTAACCTAAAATCTATTGAAATGAATAGAAATTACTTTTCTGTTTTGTGGATGTGAGAAAGTAAGTCCGTAGTCACACATACAAATTTTTCAGAAAAGTAAATTGTATTTTTTGTCCTTTTACTAAATAAAATCAATTGTTTTTTCTCCTTCATATATCTGTGAAGAATAAAATTTCAACAAAATCATAGACATTTCCTCCATTTTTATTTCCAAATAATTGGTGATGACAAATTAACGATAATATAAATAGCTATCGATTTTTTGAAATGAAACATTGAAAATATCTAATGTTGGGAATATCGATAGTTTGCCAGCTCTAATACAGCATCGAATTATGTCCGAATATTGACTACATCTGAACTCTCTTTCGGGTACCTCCCACACAAAGTTTAGAAAGAGTGCAGTTTAAGGACCCGTTGTTAAAACGGTGCAATTGTGTTCGAGGGCAAATCCGTATTCCTGAGAAATTGTGAATTGTATTGTGTTTGCATCTTTTCATTACGTCCGAGGCTAAGGGTATATCTCGGTCGACACAGCTAACTGATTAATCTTACTTGTTATAATTATTTTTTATTTACCTTTGAATAATTATAATTATTTTAATTTGCTTTTTTTATTTTAATTGTAAATAATTTGAGCCTTATAATTTAATACCAAAGCTTTTGTTGATATGAAATTATCGACACTTTAATTACTAAGGCATGATTAACATTAACCAAATAAGAATTTTAAATATTAATTAATTCATTGGTTACAATTTGCGGCATTATCTTTGTCAATAAACATCAATTGAGTAAACAAAAAAAAAAACGTTGTGACATTTTTATATCGATAATGGCAAATATTTTGATTACTATTAAATGCATGTGGAAACGTAGGTTGCTGTAAAAAATTTACCATTTACGAATTTTGTTCAAAAGATATTTACACCAAAATGTCTGATTTGTATGTAATTTGAACGGCATTCATAACAGTAACAAAATTCTTCGTTTCGAAATTATTAAAATAAAAATTTCTCACTAATGCCTCCTATATGTGGAATCATACATATTCTTTCTGATATTTCTTACAGTCAAATGCGCAAATAACAAACTCATTTAAGGTAAAAAATTACGTTGTAAGCTACACAGGCATAAGTATATATCGTTTATAACAATAACGCCACCGTGATTGTATTGTCCCAGCAAAAATACTCATTACAAATTGGCCTACTTTCTCATTATTTTAACACGGACATGTCATAGGCAGTAAGTACTTATTTTTTGGCACTTAAAAGTAAATAAATAAGTACTTAAATAAGTAGTTACGACTTGAAATAACCAGGGAGTAACTACATATTTATCTACTTTTTAGGGGCCAAAAAATAAGTACTTACTCCCTATGACATGCCCGTGTTAAAATAATGAGAAAGTAGGCCAATTTGTAATGAGTATTTTTGCTGGGGTCTTATACTCAGATGGTGAGTGGTTCGATGTCTGTCATCGCCGTTTGGACTCGGCTGTAACAATGGGCAAAAAATAAAATCGAATTATACTCAATGATATGAGAGCAATCTCCCCTTGTTTTCTGAGTTATTCGGGGTAAATAATTATGTTTTGTTTTTCCTATTTAACAATAATCCACTGTATAATTTTATTTGTAAATGCAAAAAATATATTTAACAAATGAAATGAAATTATTGCAAACAAATTCAAAATACAAGTTCAATAAATCAACGCATAAAATGTACAATCCGAGTTGACTGCGAATAATTATGATTGCATAACGTCAAAATGATTGTTTGATCATTTAATAATGCGGTTAATACTTTTTACAAACACAACGATTTATTAACAAATAAATGCAGTATATTATCGTTATGGTGTGTGCACATAAACGATGCTATATCATGTGTATGGAAATAGTAATAATCATAAAATTGCAAATGCGAGAACAGCCAGACCGTTTAATCAGAATTATTGAATAAAATAAATTTCGATGAGAAAGATTACAATGTGTGTTTAATTTTTTAATTCATGTACATAGCAAGTAAGCGAAGGCTATAGACGGGCGGGGCCGACCATGTGGTAACCTACACCATTTCTTCTAGGCACTGTTATGTTATGTTATTGATATAATTATAATTATTAATTGATATCCTTTCATCAAAGGAGAGGTCAATAGTTGTTTTTCAAGTTTCGTGTTCGTAGTTTGTCGGAGAATGTCCCCAGAATTTAAAATTAGGACAAAAACTTAAATTTTGATATTTTTCCCAAATAGCCAATTCACCCACTAAATATTATCCGACTATTTTCCAAAATTATTGACAGTTTTCCTTGACCTAACCTCTTACTTCGTGCAAGAATGTGTCAGTACTATAATATAATTGCGAGCGTGATTATGGTTACACTACACACAATTAAAACTGTCTTAACCCTGTAAATTCTAGGCTGTAATTTTTTGGTCCATTTCGCCTCCTAAATATTGCACGATCACCATCAAAAACTAAACGTTTCTATTCTGGTCGGGACCCGACCCCAATACAAAATTTAGTGAAATATCACGATTTTTCTATAAGTGTACTTTTAATGCTCTATCTCTTTTAGATCAGATATATCACGACTTTTGTATAAGTGTATTTTTTATGCTCTATCTCTACTAGTTTCGGAGATATCACGACTTTTTTATAGGTGCACACTTCTAGTTTCGGAGATATCACGACGTTTTTATAGGTGTACTTTTAATGCTCTATCTCTTCTAGTTTCGGAGATATCACGACTTATCTATAATTGTACTTTTAATGCTCTACCTCTTCTAGTTTCGGATATATCACGATTTTTCTATAAGTGTACTTTTAACGATCTATCTCTTCTAGTTTCGGAGATATCACGACTTTTTTATAGTTGTACTTTTAATGCTCTATCTCTTCTAGTTTCGGAGATATCACGACTTTTTTATAGGTCTATCTTTTCTAGTTTCGGAGATATCACGACTTTTCAATAAGTGTACTTTTTATGTCCTATCTTCTAGTTTAGGAGATATAACGACTTCTTTATAGGTGTACTTTTAATGCTTTATCTCTTCTAGTTCCGGAGATATCACGAGTTTTCTATAAATGCTCTATATCTTCTAGTTTCGGAGATATCACGACTTTTTTATACGTGTACTTTGAATGCTCTATCTCTTCTAGTTTCGGGAATATCGCGACTTTTCTATAAGTGCTCTATATCTTCCAGTTTCGGAGATATCACGACTTTTTTATAGGTGTACTTTTAATGCTCTATCTCTTCTAGTTTCGGAGATATCGCGACTTTTCTAAAAGTTTACTTTTAATGTTCTATCTCTTTTGTTTCGGAGATATCACGACTTTTCTCTAAGTGTACTTTTAATGCTCTATCTCTTCTAGTTTCGGAGATATCACGACTTTTCTAAAAGTGTACTTTTAATGCTCTATCTCTTCTAGTTTCGGAGATATCACGATTTTTTTATAGCTATACTTTTAATGCTCTATCTCTTCTAGTTTCGGTAATATCACGACTTTTTATAGGTGTACTTTTAATGCTCTATCTCTTCTAGTTTCGGAGATATCACTACTTTTCTATAAGTGTACTTTGAATGCTCTATCTCTTCTAGTTTCGGAGATATCACGAGTTTTCTATAGTTAATACTCTATCTCTTCTAGGTTCGGAAATATCACGACTCTTCTAGTTTCGAAGATATAACGACTTTCCTATAAGTGTACATTTAATGCTCTATCTCTTCTAGTTTCGGAGATATCACGACTTTTCTAAAAGTGTACTTTTAATGCTCTATCTCTTCTAGTTTCGGAGATATCACGATTTTTTTATAGCTATACTTTTAATGCTCTATCTCTTCTAGTTTCGGTAATATCACGACTTTTTATAGGTGTACTTTTAATGCTCTATCTCTTCTAGTTTCGGGGATATCACTACTTTTCTATAAGTGTACTTTTAATGCTCTATCTCTTCTAGTTCCGGAGATATCATGACTTTTCCAGAAGTGTACTTTCAATGCTCTACCTCTTCTAGTTTCTGAGATATCATGGCTTTTCTATAAGTGTACTTTAAATGCTCTATCTCTTCTGGTTTCGGAGATATCACGACTTGTCTATAAGTTTACTTTTAATGATCCATCTCTTCTAGTTTCGGAAATATTACGACTTTTTTTATAGGTGTAGTGCTCTATATCTTCTAGTTTCGGAAATATGACGAATTTTCTATAAGTATACTTTTAATGATCTTCCCTTCTAGTTTCGGAGATATAACGACTTTTCTATAAGTGTACTTTTAATGCTCTATCTCTTCTAGTTTCGGAGATATCACAACTTTTCTATAGTGTACTTTTAATGCTCTATATCTTCTAGTTTCATAGCTATCACGACTTGTCTATAAGTGTACTTTTAATGCTCTATCTCTTCTAGTTTCGTGTACTTTTAATGCTCTATCTATTTTAGTTTCGTAGATATCACGACTTGTCTATAAGTGTACTTTGAATGCTCTATCTCTTCTAGTTTCGGAGATATCACGACTTTTCTATAAGTGTACTTTGAATGCTCTATGTCTTCTAGTTTCGGAGATATCACGAGTTTTCTATAGTTAATACTCTATCTCTTCTAGGTTCGGAAATATCACGACTATAAGTGTACTTTTAATGCTCTATCTATTCTGGTTTCGGAGATATCACGACTTTTCTATAAGTGTACTTTTAATGCTCTATATCTTCTAGTTTCGGAGATATCACGACTTTTCTATAAGTGTACCTTTAATGCTCATCTCTTCTAGTTTCGGAGATATCACGTCTTTTTATAGATGTACTTTTTTAATGCTCTATCTCTTCTAGTTTCGTGTACTTTTAATGCTCTATCTCTTTTAGTTTCGTAGATATCACGACTTGTCTATAAGTGTACTTTGAATGCTCTATCTCATCTAGTTTCGGAGATATCACGACTTTTCTATAGTTAATACTCTATCTCTTCTAGGTTCGGAAATATCACGACTATAAGTGTACTTTTAATGCTCTATGTCTTCTAGTTTCACTGTACAACATTTTCAAGGTAATTTTGTGCAAACAATTTCAAATGCGGTTTCTATGAAAGTTCAGTCGCAATAGACAAAAACCCTCTTTGGGTTTTGTTTTGTTAGATCGAGTTCGGATTTTATGGCCCTATTTATACATGGCTAAATATTGACTTTTTAACGAAAATCGGAGCTATCTTTGAAACCAATACGAATCTTTCGATGACATCCGCAGCAAACTTGTAAATAAGAACAAGAAGATGTATTTGGAAACATAATGAACACGAATAACCTCATTTATTGCCTCAAATTTTATAATATACCTAAAATTTCCGTGATTTGTATATATTTCGCAGCGTATCTCCAAAATCGTCAAATTTGTCTTAATGTTGTCTTTGGGGAAAATATTCGCTGGAATGTAATACAGAACTCTTCAGAACATATCATTGTTGTAAAATTCATCTATCGCGTTGTTTCTATAATATTTTTCAACGACAAGTTGATAAATATATCAACAATACATTAAAATTTTAAATATGGCAATAAACAGCCTGTGTGAATGTTGCTTGAAATATGTTTTGTAGAAAGTATGATACGAAATACCGGCTAAACAACATAAAGTAAGCGTTTTACAGTTTCAGAATGTTCTGAAGAATTGCTGAGGACATTATTTGGAAACGTTTTGCGAATGGCTACTTGGTTCAACTCTCAATAGTTTGGCAGTTACTGACCATAATTTCAGAAATTATGTAATCTTTCCTATATTTTATGAATTTTGATGCGCTATATGCGGTTCTTCGTAGTTCGTTTGTTTGACATATAAGTTCAACTACTTTAGGACTACAATATTGCTGAAGACCGCAAAGCAAAATTCTTATTAGTTTCTGAGATAAAGTACGGATCAATTGAAAAAAGTGTAGTTTTAGCCCGGTATAGATGTGGCCATAAAATCCAAACCCGATCTAAAAACACGGAACCCAACTAGGGGTTTTGCAGTCTTAATATGTACTTCAGAAAATGCCCACTAGGAGTTGTTTGCATTTTCAGTGTTGTACAGTGTTTCTGAGTTTACTTTTGATGCTCTATCTCTTCTAGTTTTGGAGATATCACGACTTTTGTATAGGTATACTTTTAATGCTCTATCTCTTCTAGTTTTGGAGATATCACGACTTATCTATATATCTATAGTGTACTTTTAATGCTCTATCCTTTCAAGGATGTCAAGGATCCTGACAAGGATGTCAAGGATCCTGTCAAAGATGTCAAGGATTCTGCGAAGGATACCAAGCATCCTGACAAGGATGTCAAGGATCCTGTCAAAGATGTCAAGGATGTCAAGGATCCTTTTCAAGGATCCTGTCAAGGATACTGTCAAGGATGTCAAGGATCCTGTCAAGGACGTCATGGATCCTGTCAAGGATGTCAAAGATCTTGTCAAGCATGTCAAGGATCCTTTCGAGGATGTCAAGGGTCCTGTCAAGGGTCCTGTCAAGGATCCTGTCAAGGATGTCAAGGATCCTGTTAAGGATCCTGTCAATGTTGTCAAGGATCCTGTCAAGGATGTCAAGGATCCTTGAAACAATCCAGATAATCCCAAGAGGAGTAAGAGGCCAAAAGAAACAGTAACAAGCCGCCAACAGGCCAACAGACACAGTAATACATTCTCATTCATACACCACGTTTTTATCCCTCACAAAAATCAAATTGACGCTATATAAAGGGAAAAATCAAAACTTTCGACGACACTCTGACTGAAATCGATACCAAAATCCAATATATTCATTCTCATTTTCATTAATTTTCAATTCATTTTAGACGGCGGAGAGACCTTAACATGGTGTTTCTTGTATAGCCTACATACGTACAACGGAGGCTCATAAAACTATCAAAACATATTTTCCTAAAATAAGATCAACATCCACATTCTGCAAATTATGTTTGCCTAATAACGAAATTGTCCACAATTGTCAAATTCCCCCTTTTTATAAAGGAACAAGTAAAAAAGTATCAGTCGGCTTTGCCGACAGAGACATACCCTCAGCCTGTGCAAATTGAAACACTTTTTTACAAAAAAAACTTATGTATTTAGGGGGTTTCAAAATGTTGGTCGTATGAACCGACAAAAATGGTGATAAAGAATGGACCGACATAAACCAGGGGGGTGCCATAGCGGGTTTTTACACCCTTCGGGCTGTTTTCTCAAGAAGTATGGACTTGTGTGGGGTAGGTACCTGAAGGAGTGGACCGATATGGCTTATCTACGAACTTAAAGTAGGTTTGGAAAGAAAATTACGAAGGCCAGATTTTGGCCGGAATCGACATTTCCGTTCGAGAATTATTTTGCGCTTTCACCCATAAACATGGGGGACAGGTTTTTTTTCAGGAAGTATGGACTTGCCCCTGAGGAAACTTGTACCTTCGTATAGGGGAGTGTGAATAAAAGATGTTACAACAAAAACCAAGGCGATTCGAGAGCAGGTCCTAAACTGAACTTTTCCGAAATTTTGTGTGGGAGGTACTCGAAGGAGTTTACCGATTAAGTCCATATTGGAACCTCATCTAAGTCTGGTAGAAACTTCATAATGTGCAAAGTATGGACCAAATCGGTTATTCCCTTCAAGAGTTAACGTACACACAAATTTTCCGAACATTTTCGAACTTTTATGGGGGAGGTACAGGAAGGAGTGGACCGATATAATCCATCTTTGAACTTGAACTAAGTTTGGACAAAATATTACGAAAGCCAAAGTTTGGACCGAATCGGCAGATCCGTTCGAGAGTTATCTTGCGCTCCAACCACTACACACGGTGTCATAGGGTTTTTGTTACTTTCAGGCTATTTTTTCAGGAAGTATGGACTTGCCCCTAATGAAACTTACTGCGTCGTATAGAGGACAGCAAATACAACTTGCGTAAACAAAAATCAAAGCGATTCGAGACCAGGTCCTAAACTGAACTTTTCCGAAATTTTGTGTGTGAGGTACCCGAAGGAGTGGACCGATTGAGTCCATATTGGAACCTCATCTAAGTTTGGTAGAAATTACACGCTGTGCAAAGTATGGACCAAATCGGTTATTCCCTACAAGAGTTATCGTGCGCACAAGTTTTGCGACAACTTTTGAACATTTGTGGGGGAGGTACCTGAAGGAGTGGACCTATACGGCCCATCTTCGAACTTAAGTCGAATCTGGGCAAAATATTTCGATACCCAAAATTTGAACCGAATCGATTGATCCGTTCGAGAGTTATCATGCGCACCAGCCTGCCAGACAGACAGACGGACATTGCTAGATTTACTCAAAATTGTCTGAAACGGATATCGTACAAACATACTTGGGGTCTAAAACCATTATTTCGATGAGGCACATTTTTGGTCGTATCAAAGTGTAAATACCCTCTTTAGCCTAAAGGCTGAGGGTATAAAAATCTAAATTTTACACTTTCCTGGTCTTTCTAGTTAACCTGAGGCTCAATTCAGCTGCTCAAATCACAGACAAAAAAAATAACCAAAATATTTATTCTTCATTTCCTAAATACAGCCTTTAGAGAATTTTCGTGAAAATTCAACTTTGACCCTATACAAATTACTATCGAAAGATCGCTCAGGTGGCACGGGTTATAATTAACCGATCGCCATTAAATTTTATATGTAAGGGTTTTGGGCGTTTCAAAAAAAAATCAAGAAACAAGAAACAAATTTGTCGTTTTTTTGGGCCGCCATTTGTGTTCCATTTTGTTGTTTTTATTTTCTTTTGAGTTTTAACATACATACATATATACAAAATATATTGCCAAATTCATTTGATGGACTACTATGACTTCCAGAATCCTTTCATGTTTTAATCTATTATTTAGTTTTTAATTCAGTCAATGTGTTGAACACAATGCTAGGACAAATTCCTGATAGTGCTAAACTTTTATTTAGTTCTCTTCTGATATTTCGTGATACAAAGATACTCCTTTTAGAACTTCTTTAGAAATCAGGTCAATTCCACGAAAGGTGTTCACATTCCATTTTATTAAAAGAAGAAGAAAATAAAAAAAGAAACACCTAAAACGAAACAAACTTTTTCTGCTGCAGTGGTACTTAAGACTCATATGTCATTACTCAAAGAGACAAACGAATGACAAAAAAAAAAAAAAAAAATAAGAAACCCTAAAACTTTAACAGAAACTCCAGAAAAAATTTTAGTTTTTCTTCGCTGTGTCCTGCCATTAAATATATGCGATGACTATGAAGAAATAAAGGAGAACAAAAACGAAAACTTACAACAAACTTTTCTTTAAAAACTTTGTAAGTATTAATACGAGTTGTAGCTTGCCCAATCGTTAAAGGACATCCGTAGCATATTCGTACACACACGACATTCTTGATTTTTTGATGTATTGTATGGAAGCAGACCTAATGACACACACCCAGCAAACCAATCGTACCGACATCGTAACGAAATCGGAACAAAATTCGGACGATACATCCGAAATCTGATCCGAAATCGTAACGATATCTTAACGAAAGTTGTATGAAGTGGTTGACATAATTTCGGAACGAAATGTCGGAGCGACATCGGATCGATTTCGGTCCGATTTCGTAACGAAATCTGAAGAAAATCCTTGGGAAATTCGGAAAGGAAATTTCTTTCCGACATTCGTTCCGAAATCGGAACGAAATCTGTACAAAATCTGAACTATTTCCTGTCCGAAAAATCGTTTAGAAATTGTAACGAAATCTGAACGACTTTGCTTCCGAAATTGTTCAGACTTGTCGGACATCAGACATTTGGTTTGCTGGGCAGTCACACACCAAAATAGTTTAGCTACATGGCTATGTTTGTGTCTGTGTGTGTGAAACAAATATGTCAACCTTCTTTCCTCTCACCTGCTTTTGGCAGCCAAAATGTAATGCGATAAAGACACTTATAATCCCTTTAGTATCATGACAATCAAATTTTCTGTATAGAAGGAAAATTCCCACATGACTATAATACAACAACAATAAAAGTTTGAGGACATCTAGAGGAAACAAAATTAAATTATACCGAAGTTTACGCCGAATATTCGGCAATTCGGTATCTTGGGGGACAAAATGAGAAGTATAACAAAACTGATATTGTTATATGGGGCAAGTATGGACAAAAATATGTTGGATGCCTCCGTGTTGCAATGGTATGCACACCCGCCTTGCTCATTGTAGGCCCGTGTTCGATTCCCATACCAGGAAATATCAAATTTTCAACGTTATTAAATAATCCTCTGTGTAATGTTGGCGACATTTCTTGCGCGTTCTTTACAAGTGGTGTCGTAAAACACACAATTTGGACTCAGCTAGGTCCCATATCATTGAGCTAATATGGAATGCACGCATTGATATGAGAGAAGTCTCCTTTGTCTCTTCAGGGATGTTTTTCAATTTCCAACATTATAATTATTACCTAATTTTGTAAAATGTCATTTTGGGGCTTCCGTGGGAATGTTTCCAATATAACATCGAGTAAAAAAGTGTAAGTCGGTTTTGCCAGCAGAGATATACACCCATCCTTTGCGAATGTATACACCTTTTTCTCCTAAAAATTATGTACTTAGGGGTTTACAGAATTTTTGTAGTATGAATTTGCCGACAAAAATATGGATTTTGAGTAAGGTTCAAAAGTGTAGCTGAGGTGATACTTGAAGGAAAGGACCGGCATAGTCAATTTTGGAAGTGGATTTTATTTTGGGAGATATTCCTTTCGATGATATCGCAGCGACCAGTCAGTATAGTTGGTTACCTTATAATTTAGAGCTTTTGGGCCATTATATAAAGAAGCATGGTAATATTGCTGTAAGAAGAGTCTTCGAGGAGGATCAGCGAATAGACTTTAAACTGCACTTAAACAAAAATTCTCGAACTTAAACTAAGTTTGAAAAAAATATTACGATATCTAAAGTTTGGACCAAATCTGTTGCGCCCTTTGTGAAATATTGCGCCCACCACGTTTGCGAATATTTTTTTACATCCATAACTTAGACTAAATACCAAATATCAGCCATTTCGGTGGGATATTGGGACAACAACATTCAATATACTAAAAATCTGGAGGTACCGTTATATGGGGGCTAACGATGGCGTATGGGAAAAGTCATCTCCGGTGAACTTTTGTATTAGAAAATTCATCTCCGGTGAACTTTTGTATTGGAAAAGTCATCTCCGGTGAACTTTTGTATTGGAAAAGACATCTCCGGTGAACTTTTGTATTAGAAAAGTCATTTCCGGTGAACTTTTGTATGGGAAAAGTCATCTCTGGTGAACTTTTGCATAGGAAAAGTCATCTCCGGTGAACTTTTGTATTGGAAAAGTCATCTCCGGTGAACTTTTGCATAGGAAAAGGTATCTCGGTGGGATATTGGGACAACAACATTCAATATACTAAAAATCTGGAGGTACCGTTATATGGGGGCTAACGATGGCGTATGGGAAAAGTCATCTCCGGTGAACTTTTGTATTAGAAAATTCATCTCCGGTGAACTTTTGTATTGGAAAAGTCATCTCCGGTGAACTTTTGTATTGAAAAAGACATCTCCGGTGAACTTTTGTATTAGAAAAGTCATTTCCGGTGAACTTTTGTATGGGAAAAGTCATCTCTGGTGAACTTTTGCATAGGAAAAGTCATCTCCGGTGAACTTTTGTATTGGAAAAGTCATCTCCGGTGAACTTTTGCATAGGAAAAGGTATCTCCGGTGAACTTTTGTATGGGAAAAGTCATCTCTGTTGAAGTTTTGCATAGGAAAAGTCATCTCCGGTGAACTTTTGTATTGGAAAAGTCATCTCCGGTGAACTTTTGTATTGGAAAAGTCATCTCCGGTGAACTTTTGTATGGGAAAAGTCATCTCCGGTGAACTTTTGGATGGGAAAAGTCATCTCAATTGAACTTTTGTATGGGAAAAGTCATCTCCGGTGATCTTTTGTGTGGGAAAAGTCATCCCCGGTGAACTTTTGTATTGGAAAAGTCGTCTCCGGTGAACTTTTGTATTGGAAAATTCATCTCTTGTGAATTTTGTATTAGAAATGTCATCACCGGTGACCTTCTGTATGGGAAAAGTCATCTGCGGTGATTTTTTGTATGGGAAAAGTCATCTCCGGTGAACTTTTGTATAGGAAAAGTCATCCCCGGTGAACTTTTGCATAGGAAAAGTCATCTCCGGTGAACTTTTGTATGGGAAAAGTCATCTCTGATGAACTTTTGTATAGGAAAAGTCATCTCCGGTGAACTTTTGTATTGGAAAAGTCATCTCCGGTGAACTTTTGTATTGGAAAAGTCATCTCCGGTGAACTTTTGTATTGGAAAAGTCATCTCCTGTGCACTTTTGTAATGCAAAAGTCATCTCCGGTGAACTTTTGTATTGGAAAAGTTATCTCCGGTGAACTTTTGCATAGGAAAAGTCATCTCCGGTGAACTTTTGTATGGGAAAAGTCATCTCCGGTGAACTTTTGTATGGGAAAAGTCATCTCCGGTGAACATTTGAATTGGAAAAGTCATCTGCGGTGAACTTTTGTATTGGAAAAGTAATCTCCGGTAAACTTTTGTATGGGAAAAGTCATCTCCGGTGGACTTTTGTATGGGAAAAGTCATCTCCGGTGAACTTTTGTAAGGAAAAATCATATCCGGTGAACTTTTGTATGGGAAAAGTCATCTCCGGTGAACTTTTGTATGGGAAGAGTTATCTCCGGTAAACTTTTGTATGGGAAAAGTCATCTTCGGTGAACTTTATTGTGGGTAGTTTTATATCCCCAACGAAGAATAAATACTAAATGTCAGCCATTTTGGTGGGAAATTGAGGCTAAAACCTTCAAAATGACGAAAATCGGGTGGTACCGTTCTATGGGGGCTATATGAAGACGTGAACATATACTAACAAATTTCAAGTGGAAAGTTTTATACCCCCCAACGAAGACCAAATACCAAATTTCAGCTATTTGGTGAGATATTGAGGCCGCAAACTTCAAAATGCCGAAAATCGGGAGGTACCGTTCTATCGGGGCTATATGAAGACGTGAACATATACTGACAAATTTCAAGTGGAAATTTTATAACCCCAAACGAAGATTAAATACCAAATTTTCAAAATACTGTAAATCGGAAGGTACCGCTCAATAGAGGCTATATGAAGATGTGGACCCAACCGACAAATTTCATGTGGAAAATTTTATTACCAAAGTCTAAGTACTACATTTCAACCATTTCATACCGAAAATCGTGAGGTACCGTTCTATGTGGGCTATATCAAAACGTTGACCGATATAACCCATTTTCAATGCCAAACAGCCTTGGAGTAAAAGACACTTCTGTACCAAATTATAAAGCTCTGTCTTTTAAATTGCGAGCTGTATCTTGATTTCAACAAACGCATGGAGAGACGGACAGACGGTCACGGCTATTTCGACTTACAATTTATAGGGTCTCCGCCGAATATATCGATTTGTTACAAACGGAATGACAAATTTATAACAAAATTTTAAATGCATATTATGGTGGAGGTTGTAAGAAGTAAAAACGTATTTGCCGACAGAGATATTTTTTATTTACTTCGAATGTAATTAGGGTCTTTTCAGAAATTTGTAGCCCTTTTTGGTAAAAAGTACGGATTACAAAATATGGATTAGGATTAAAGTTCAAAAGTGTTGTGGAGGAGGTACTTGAAGGAATGGACTGACATAGTAGACTATGGAATAGGATCTTATTTTGGGAGTCATATCTTTTCGATAGATCTTGTGACCACTAGTCATTTCACTTTTCGACAAGTATGCCAGGGAGCATGGACTTGTCCACGGAAAATATAATATCGCTGTAAACAGAACCACAATGAACATTATCGGTATACATTTCCGAAGGATATTCGAACAGACCCTAAACTGCACTTAGACACAAATATTGAACTTTTGTGGTGGAGGCCCTAAAGAGTGGACCGATAGGGGCCATTTTAGAAGTTAAAAAAAATTGGAAATAATTTTTGGAAATTTTTTAAATATTTGGGGGAAGTACCGGATGTTGTGGATTGGTATTGTCCATCTTCGAACTGAAGCTAAGTTTGCACAAAATATGACGAAGGCCAAAATGTGGACGAAATTGGTTGATCAGTTCGAGAGTTATCCTGCTCGCCAGCCACTATACATGCCTCTCGAGTTGTTTTCTCAAGAAGTATGGACTTGCCTCTGAAAAAATTTTACCGTCGTAATGGAGGCAGCGAATGCAAGTTACTTGAACAAAAATCAACGTGATTCGAGAGCAGGTCTTTAAGTGAACTTATTCGAAATTTTGTGTGGGAGGTACCCGAAGGAGTCAACAGAAACAATCCATATTCGAACCTGATCGATACCTGATGGATATATTAGGATGTGTAAAGTATGGACCAAATCGGTCACTTCCTTCAAAAGTTATCGTGCGCACAATTTTCCGAACATTTTTGAACTTTTTTGGGGAGGTATCTGAAGGAGTGGAACGATACATCTTGAACATAAACTAAGTTTGGACAACATATTACGAAGGCCAAATTTTGGACCGAATCGGCAGATCCGTTCGAGAGTTATCTTCCGCTCCTACTTTCAGGCTATTTTCTCATGAAGTTTGGATTTGCGCCTGATGAAACTTGTACCGTCGTATTGGGGGGCAGTGAATACAAGTTGTTACAACAAAAATCAAAGCGATTGGGCTGCAGGTCATAAACTGAACTTTTCCGAAATTTTGTGTAGGAGGTACCCGAAGGAGTAGTCCGATTGAGTCCATATTGGAACCTTATCTAAGCCTAGTAGAAATTGCACAACGTTCAAAGTATGGACCAAATCGCTCACTCCTTTCGAACTTTTGTGGGGGAGGTACCGGAAAGGGTGGACCAATATAACCTATCTTCGAACTTAAACTAAGTTTTGACAAAATATTACGATGACTACAGTTTGGACCCAATCTGTTGACCCGTTGGAAAGTAGTCGTGCGCTCCAGATTGACAGTCGGACGTATATGGCTAAAACTACTTCAAATTGTCTACAATGGATTTCGTCCAAATATACTTGAGGTCTAAAAACTTCGATGAGGCACATTTTGGTCGTATGAAGGTGTGTATCGTCGTCAGGGCTTCGGAGTCGGAGTCGGAGTCTGGAGTCGGAGTCTAGCAAATTTTGCTGGAGTCGGAGTCGGAGTCTGGAGTCGTGAAAAAAAGCTCGACTCCGACTCCGGGCAAAATGTTTTTTTCTACATTTATCAAAAGAGTTTTTATTTTTTTATGATAGAGAGATTAACTTTATTAAAATTTAGATAAATCGTTTATTCATTTTATAGGAAATCTATGAGTAAACTTGTAAGCAAAGGATTTATTATATTTAGTAATGTTCCATGACAATAGAATTATAATTGCATATTTCAATATGAATCGATTTCTTAATATACCATCACATTTATGACAAAACGTATATGAGGAAAAGTCAAAATTTGTTAGTTTCCATGAAGCCAAGGTTTGCACTATTATAATACGCGAACTATTGTAGTTTACTAGTAACTATGACTTTTGCTGGATTAATTTAGATGTTTTTGTACAAAGCTCAAAAATTTAGCAAAAAAATTTAATTTACGTGGTAGTTACGACCGCGTAAAGGAAAAACATAGGTGAAAACACGTTGAAGATAAACAGGTTTTTTACATTGCTATTCGATTTCTGATTAAACCATTCAAATGACGGACATCTGTCCAAAGCAAAAGTAGGAGAATACAAAATGAAGATTACACTTCTAATGTATCACTTTCCAACATTTCCACTGCATCCACCTTTTATGGATGCTGACATTTTGAAGCCGGATTTCAGGTGTTTTTTGTATTTTTTATGTAACTGGGACGCGCATTCGGATATTTCGAAGAAACAATTTTTTATTTTTCTTACATTTTGCTCAACTAACTCACAAAATAAATTTTAATAAATATTTTCTCTTACAAAAATTTTATAAATTTCCTCAATATATTTTTTGTTTTTTGCTATAATATGCAAACCGCTAAACGGATTTGTATAGTTTTGGTTTCATTTGAATCTTCGCGATGTTTAGATTACGTACATATTTTTTATATATTTTTCAGATGCATAGACAGCTTGAATTTTATTAGAACAAGTTGTAAACTACCAATTGTTTTGAATGCTTTCCTAATTTCCGCGAAAATTTACAACTTTTTCACTAAAGTTGTGGGACCTCAGTAAACATATAGTATGTAGGAAGACCCTAATTAAGAGAGTTTCTCAATATAATGATTAGAGTCTTTTAAAGAGTTTTTTCTTTTTATTAGAATTGAAACCGCCATAACTTTTGCGCGCAACAACCAAAATTAGTATCTCGAACAGATTTAAGAATGGGATTTTGTTCCCAATCTATGTACCAAAAATCTTTCATGTAGCTTAAAAAAAAATTTTTAATTTTTTTTTATGGAAAACTAAAAAAAAATTTGTGTTTTCTTCATATACACTCTGGAATACTAGTTTTAGATGTCACATATTTATACTTCACAATATAATGTGGAAAAAGTATTATGTATAAGTTTATTTTGTCCACAATTAAGGGGTTATGGTCACTTATTGTGCACGAAAAATGAAATTTTTCATGAATTTTTACAAGTAATCTACCAATTTTTTCCAAAAGATATTGTTTTCATCTGATTTATAATACCTTGAGCTACTTTCAGATTTTTTTTTTTTTTTTGAAAAATATTGCTCAGTTTTCTGACAAATGGCCACCTACGAAACACTGTTTTTACTAAAGCAGTTTGCGGTGACCACTGTAGCTCGAAAACGAATAAACCGATCAGCATATGTTTTAGTGGGATCATTAAGAACATAATAATCGTGTACTTAAGCGAAACGAATTAAAAAATATGCATTTAAAAAAAATGTGAACTGTAGAAGTCAAAATTTCAATTTTACCTAAAAAAGTTGAGAGTTTTTTCGCCATAAATCCGTCAAAAATTTTTTTAAAAAGTCTCTTGCTTAAGTACAATATTTTTATACGTATAATAATCCCAAAATGCTATTTTGAGAAAACCGTGTTTCAAACTTCGATGTTACATACAAACCACAATGAATTTTCTCTTTCTAACGCTCATATCTCAGCTAATTTTTATCCGTTCGACATATTCTATTCTACATGTACTTTAAAATGAGTCAGCAAAAAATTATCGCTTTCGTAAAATCTGTAAGTAACAAATTACTGTTGGCATACCCATCTTCATATTTCGACAAAATAAAACGAAAAAGATATGTGACCCGTCCGTACAAAAAAATTTTGATCAAACTCGTCAGTTCTACTTGTTTTTGTTTTAAATTGATAATCTGAGGATATACTCGTACATATATTTCGGCAAAATCTACTGAAACTTTCTAAATTCTTTCTGTTGTTTTTGTTCTTTTTGATATAAGATACAGCAGATTCAATACGGAACATCAATTTTACATCGCATTGCATTACAAATTGTCTTAGAGAAAAGAACAGATAAGCATATAGGGTCCTAGTATAGGAAAAGTTGAAAAATTTAGCAAATTTTATTAATTTTTAGTGGTATAGGAAATTACCCTCGGAGTCGGCTCCGGAGTCGGAGTCGTGAAAAAAAAACTGGCCTGGAGTCGGAGTCGAAGGAAAAATGGCTCGACTCCGAAACCCTGATCGTCGTATAACGTATATTAATTCGTTAGTCTAAAGGCTGATGGTATAAAATAGGCCTGCTCACACACATACAAACATATTTTGTTATTGTGTTGGTTTTGACACACAAACATTTTGATAGTTTCCCAACATACCATTCAGTCTGATTTTATAAAATTTACGAAAAACAATTCGTATAAAAACATTCTACAATTACACGGATAAGCTAATAATTAGCATACACATTCATTATTTTCAAGAGAATCAAGTTTCGTTTATTCTCCAGTGGCTACACAAGAATTTATTATTCAAATATGATGTTTTGTTCGAGTAATGTTGGTTTGTTGGATTGTCTTGAGTAATGGAAAAAATTGTGTATTGAAATTTTTCATTTCAAAAACAAAAGCTCTCTTTTTCAATTGTGTGAGTGAGCAAATTGACACCCACCGACAGGGGTAGTGCGCCCTTTGAGCAGCCTTGGTATAAAAACACCATTACCGAAACCAAAAATACAGGCCGAATTTTGAAAATATCTATTCGGTCGTGTCTATAAAAATGGCAAATTAAACGGCAAGAAAAAACTATGACTACGACATATTGACACAATCTTAAGGTAAAACAAAAAAAAACAGAAATACCATAGAGAAACAATTTTATCAAGGACGGAAAAACGACACCTACGACGAAGTACTATAAGCAGTCATTGATTTATAACTTTAACAGCTTAAAGTTATTCGATCAAATTATTTATGTAGGTAGCAAGAAGAAAAAGATGCATGCCTACAGTACTTTTTGCCAAGAAGATATAATAAATGATTTTCATTTGATATTTGATGTAGCATATATTAACGTATTTTAGCCTGAATGATGTACTTTAAATAATATTAAATGTCATACTTACTAGTGAACAATTCACAGAACTAACATACTCATATTGTACTTACACTTATCCGAAGTTTCGTATCTGAAGTTACATTTACAATTTATTATGAACATACAAATCTAGATAGTTTTATCTTCTAGAGATATTACAATCGCTATACTTAAATCACAAATATTTCAATTCCATTAGGTTGGATCAAAACCAGAACTGGCACAACAACTTCAAGACCATGAGCATCATAATCATTTGCAAATATATCAAAACTAGGAAATTCTCCATTATGATTCCGTCAATGTTTTATTACTACCGCGATGTATTGTGGCTTGGAAGAACGATGTAATTGTCTACACAAAAACAAGTGAAAAATTTTTAAGTTCGGCCAGGCCGAACATTTTATATCCTTTACTATACAATATTCTGAACTTAAATGGAATAACTAATTTTTCTTTTCTGACCTCTGGCAACACCAAGTGTCAAATAACAGTTAGTTTTGTTAAAAAATTCAGCTAAAAGCCACAAAATGCCTAATATCGTTAGCCAACGTTATATGGGCCTAAAGGTAAGGTTAAAATGGACCTATTGTAATGACACTATTCGGCTCGTTAGCTGAGGTATGCTCACTGTGGCCTAGGGAACGTCACAGAAATTTATTTGTGGTGGTAACAGGAGTAAAGAGAAACGACTGGATGTTTTGTTGGGAACCTTTCCGTTTATTGAGTCCACAAATCTATACTTATGCCAAGTTTACACTTGCGCTCTAAAATCCACTGGATTTCACGAAATCCTGAAATACATCCCGGTGTTTACATTTATTTTTTGTTGATTTCAAACATATCACAATAATCAAGGTGGATGCATATGCGCAGCTGATCGAAGATGAATTTTCAAAACAAGTTGTTGTAAATTGAATTAGTCATAGAAAACATACGACAATATAGAACATTACAATTTATTTCGAAAATTATCGTAAAATTATCTATGTATCGTATTAATTTTGCATAGTACTAACAAATGAAAATATAAAAAATTATTTAATCGTTGAGACATCATAATAATAAATTTTATAGATAAAATTTGTGTTCAGAACTTGCAAAATATTACTACTTGTAGTAGTTTTCCCGTTTAGTGCTCAAAATGCGTTCCCGTACTCCGAAATCTTGACTTGAAGACTTGCACTTCTCTTTAAACAAAAATAGCGCCGAATAATACCATCTTCTCCTGTTTTCTGCCATACAATTTTGGCCTAGTAGAAACTTGCAGCATGTTAATTGGCATTTAAATACGATAGCTGATACGTTAATTTTGATATCACTGCTGGAGTTTTTGCAATTTCCGCCATTTTTTCGTTCCCGTATTTTTTAAGAAATTTGTATGGGGAAGCAATTTTTGACAATTCGCACTTTTTTCTAACAGTACCTTTAAAAAAGTACGGGAACACTATGAAAAATAGCATTGTAACAAAGTAATTTAATATTTTTTTCACATTGTTTACAAATTTTGGTATTAAATTTTTTTGTTGCAGCAATTAACCATCTACCTTGTTTATTCTGACACGTGAAAGGTGTTGCAACTTTTGGTACTTTTTTAGGCAAAAGCAGGGTTGTATATCATGTGTACTGTGATTTCGATGTTGATTTCGCTGAAATCACGAAATGAGATGATTTCAGTTTTGTATGCAAAATCATGATAAATTTTGCTTGATTCCGCGCGAAATCACGAAACGCCTTCGAAATCACGAAACGACGCCGAATGTAAACCAAACATTAGGTCTATGTAGTTCGCCGTCCTCAGCAAGTGGCTTAGCGCAACACACTTGTGGTGATTTATAGTGCCCGTTACGTACCGGCGTCCTTCAGGGGCTCCCTGTCTAAAATTATGGTGACCCGTGCCGAACCGCTGATAAGGCCTCACACTCCTGGGGAATATTCACGAGCTGTCATACGGGTGATCTGTGATACTTCGTTGCTAGGGCTTCGGGCGGTGAAGTGTGGTTTAAGTAATCAAACACCCTTGAGAAGATACAATAGCAACTCGGTGTGGCTTAGGGAAGCACACACTCGTGGGGAAGATGCACGAGCTGTCCACGAGTGATCTGTGATACTTCTCTGCTAGGGCTTCGGGCTGTAAAGATACAATATCGGCTAATGTTTTGGTATAGCCCCCTTATAGCAGTACCTTCCGATCTTCGGTATTTCGGATATTCAAGCCACATTTTCCTACTAAATTAGCTGTAATTTGGTACTTAGGGTTCTTAGTGGTCACCATGGTCATATCCACCAAAAATCCTGGACCTGGGTTCACGTTTGGGTATAGCCTCCATATAACGGTACCTTCCGATTTTCAGTATTTTGAGGATTTAAGCTACATTTTCCGAAAACCGATTATTTCGCCTGCAATAATTAATAATTTAGTATCCTTTATGCCTAAAAGGTGTGATTGTGTCATCCAGAATAGAGGATAAGCAACGAAATATTGATTTCAATAGTTTTTACTGTACCTCAAATGGGGGGGTGCTTTAGTTTTGTCCGCTTTTATTTGCGACCTAAAATTTTTTTTTGAATTTTAACTTTTGTTTATTAAATTCTGAATTCCTTATTTTTGTATTTTCTAATTATAAAGATATAAATAAATAAAAAGAAAAATAAAATATAAATTTATAATTTAGTTTTCATAAAAAAATTATCATTTCAAAAAAATTTACTGAGGGGGTGCTATAGTTTTGGCCGATACTGTATATGGAGAAAATGTTGTAAAACCGAGTTTTCCATTAAAAAAAAAAAAACCAAAAAAAACAAGTGAGCCAAGGCTATAGTCGGGTCGGGGCCGACTATGTGATACCCTACACCACTACCCCTGTTCATAAGCTTTTGACTAATAAAATTCAAAATATTAAAATTGGGATAGTTTAGCGCCTTTGCTCTGAATGTCTACATTAACACAGGTCATTTTTTTGAAACGCATTTAAGTGCATCGACAGCACAACCCAAAGAAAAAATGGAAAAGTGGGTGTATGCCAACCATCAATAGGCTTCTTTCTGTGTTAGACCCCCATCACAAAAATGGAAAAAGGGATGCATTACCGACTTTTGCGATATCTCTGTTGTTTGAACACCTATGACAACCTACTTCACATCGTTGTAAAGGTGATATTTTCTACTTTCCTTGCCAGGTTTTGCTTTCGATATACCTCCTACAGAAGGGAGATATTAACTTTGAAATAAAACGTTGGCCTTTTTTCCAAATATTTTTGTTTGTCACATTCCGACCCCTGAATAATATCCGACCATTATCAAAAATCAAAAGGTTTTTTCCTCTGTGGGACCCCCAATAACACCCAAAATTTCGTGAAGATCCAATTCAAATTGCGACCTGTAGCGTGATTTCCAAAAAAGTGGTAAAATGGGATGTATTACCGACTATTGCGATATCTCCGTTATTTGGATACCTACGCCAACCTGCTTTACATCATTGTAATGATGGAATTTTTTTCTTTCATTGTCAGACTTTGCTTTTAGAAGGTCCGGAACCAAAGCTGTGATATTCGTCATTATTATTAAAATCGCAAAAATGAAAAGTTGTGTTCTATTAGCGGCTTTTGCGATATCTTCGTTGTTTGACCACCTACGACAACCTACGTAACATCGTTGCAAAGGTGATATTTTCCACTTTCATCAGCAGGTTTTGCTTTTGATATACCCCTTTTAGAAGCAGAGATATTCGCTTTGAAATAAAATGTTGACTTTTCTCCAAATAAGTGTTTGCCCATTCCGACCCCTAAATATTATCCGACCATCACCAAAATCAATAGGCTTCTTAATCTGTGAGACCCCCATTAACCCTCAAAATTTCGTGACGATCCGATCAAAATTGAGACCTGTAGCGTGATTTCCAAAAAAGTGGAAAAATGGGATGTATTACCTACTATTGCGATATCTCCGTTATTTGGTCACCTACGCCGACCTAGTTTACATTATTGTAAAGATGGGATCTTCTACTTTCACAGCCTGGCTTTGATTTTGGAAAGTCCCCAACCAAAGCTGTGATATTCGTCATTATAATTAAAATTGCAAAAATGAAAATTTGAGTTTTATTTGCGACTATTGTGATATCTTCGTTGTTTGATCACCTACGAGAACCTACTTTACATCGTTAGAAAGGCGATATTTTCTACTTTTATTGTCAGGTTTTGCTTTTGGTATACCCCTTATAGAAGGTGAGATATTTGCTTTGGAAAAGAACATTGTCTTTTTACCCACATAAGTTTTTTGCCCATTCCGACCCCTAAATATTATCCGACCATCACCAAAATCAATAGGCTTCTTCCCCTCCGGGACCCCCATCAACATCCAAAATTTCGTGACGATCCGATCAAAATTGCGACCTGTAGCGTGATTACAAGGTTTAGATGGACAGACGGACGGACGGACGGACTGACGGACGGACACACATAGCCAGATCGACTCAGCTCGTCGAGACATTCATTTTGGTATATATAAGTATGGGTCTACGACCATTATTTCGGTGCGTTACAAACTTTTTGGCCAAAACCAACTTATAATACCCTCCCCACATAGTGGTGTAGGGTATAAAAATGGTGCTACATAATTGATTTTTTTGTACATTGATTTAGAAAACAAGTAAAAAAAATATCAGTCGGCTTTGCGGGAAGAGATATACCTTTAGCATATGTGAATTGAAACTTTCATCCACGGATAGATCGAATGTATTTAGGGTCTTTTCAGAATTTTTTGGCTCTTTTTGAACATTTCAACTTACAGACAAAATGTCGATTAGGATTAAAGTTCGAAGGTCTTGCGGAGGAAGTACTTGAAGGAATGGACCGGCATAGTCCATTATGAAAGTGAATCTTATTTTGGGAGTAATACCTTTTCGATAAATATCTCACCCATTAGTCATTTCTGTAGGTCATCGTATAACATTTGGACTAGTATGCCTGGAAGCATGAACTTGTCCCCGGAAAACATAATATCGCTGTTGCATCGGTATACATTTCCAAAGGAACTTCGAACAGACCCTAAACTGCGCTTAAACAAAAATTTTGAGCTTTCGCAGGGGAGGTACCTTAGGGAAAGGACCAATATGGGCCATTTTAGAAGTTAAACGAAATTTGCACAAAATATTAGAAGATCCAAAGTTTGGACCGAATTGGTTACCCCGTTCAAAAAAGTGTATCGTCCATACCATTTTAGTAAAATTTTGTCTATTTTGGGGGTAAGTACTGGAAGTTGTGGACCGGTATTTCCCATCTTCGGACCGAACCTAAGTTTGGACAAAATATGGAGAAGGCCAAATTTCGGACCAAATCGGATGACCAGTTCGAGTGCTATAGTGCGCTCCAGCCACTGCACATGGTGGAATAGGGATTTTTACAACTTTTGGGCTATTTTCTTAGGAAGTATTTACTTGCCCCTGAAAAAACTTGTACCATTGTAAAGGGGGATTGAGAAAGCAAGTTGCTTCAATAAAAATCAAAGTGATTCGAGAGCTGGCCTTAAAGAAAATTTTTTCGAAATTTTGCGTGGGTGGTACCCAAATTAGTGGTAGATATATTAGGATGTTTAAAATATTGACCAATTCGGTCACTCCCTTCAAGAGTTATCGTGCGCACAATTTTTCCGAACATTTTTGAACTTTTGTGGGGTAGGTACCTGAAAGAGTGGACCGATAAGGCATATCTTCGAACTTAAACTAAGTTTGGACAAACTATTACAAAGCCCAAATGTTGGACCTAATCAGCAGATCCGTTCGAGAGTAATCTTGCGCTCCACCAAATACACACGGTGTCGTTTTTTTGTACCTTTCAGGCTACTTTGTCAGGAGGTATGGGTTTGCCCCGAAAAAGCTTGTACCGTCGCATGGGGGGGCAGTGAATACAAGTTATTACAACAAAAATCAAAGCGATTCGAAAGCTGGTCCTAAACTGAACTTTTCTGAAATTTTGTGTGGAACGTACCCGAAGGAGTGGACCGATTGAGTCCATATTGGAACCTCATCTAAGTCTGGTAGAAACTTAAGGATGTGCAAAGTATGGACTAAATCGGTTACTCCCTTCAACAGTTATAGTGCGCACAAATTTTTCGAAAAATTTTGAACTATTGTGGGTGAAGTTCCCGAAGGAGTGGATCGATATGGCCAATCTGCAAACTTATACTAAGTTTAGGTAAAATGTTACGATACCCAGCAAAATTTTATGGAAGTGGTTCCATGAGATGCCATGATTTCACTGGATCTTTTGCATTGGTTCAAATGAAGTCGTGAAAGATCCGATCTTTTCATCAGCATTTGGACCCATTCGAAGGAAGTCGTGAAAGATCCGATCGTTTCATCAGCATTTGAACCAATTCAAAGGAAGTCGTGATAGATCCGATCGTTTCCTTAGCATTTGAACCCATTCCATCGATCCAATAGAGATGAATTTTGTGTTTTTATATTAACATATGTATATATTCTTTTATTTATCTAAATATGTACGTTTAAAGCAATGTAAGATTTATTATGCTAGGAAGTCCCAACCATTGAGCTAAAAGTAGACTCGGACTGCACTCTTTGGTATTAGTTGTGTTCCTTTACGTGCCTGAGGTTACCAATTTTTTACCCGCAAATTGTTTCCTTACTTTTAAAAGCATACAATTTATATGAGAACAGTTCACCACTTTTACCATTTTTGCAATAATTACCATTTTTTAAAGTAAAGGAACAGGCCAATTATAAAAGTTTCCTTGCCTGCTCTAGAGAACCCTGCTCAACAAGTCGATTTGTAGATCCCTACAAAACAACAAACATTTCCAAAACGTTGTAAAATAAAATTCACGAAATAGTAATCTGCAGTTGGAGTCAATGGCGAAATCTGCACTGCACTGATGGGAAGTAAAATCCTTTTGTAAGAAGAATCAAAACCTGTTGCGGAGGAAGTAAATTCTGTTGCGTGCAGCGGCGTTGTTTAGACTGCAACAGCTGGGACGGCCGGAAGTCAAGTTTCTCACTTAAATTTACAACCTGTTGCTTGCCAAACACATCGTTCCCGAAGTCTAGAAAATAGGCCAGCTACTGAAGCCCGAAAAGGATGCCAGCAAAGGTGAATCTTACAAACCGATTTCGCTTTTGTCGCCCGTAGCACGGACCCTTGTGGCTATAGTTCTTCCAGCATCAGAAATAACTTTCCAGGATTCGTAAGCAGCACAACAACTGCGCTGAAGGCCATCTCCGTATTAGCGAAGGACTCACTCAGAGCAAGCCGTGCTCATAATCTAGAAAGAAAGAAGTCTAACGTTACAAGAGAGAACCTCTAGATCAACATGCCTTTCAATCAGGTTTAAGTAGCATTCACACGAATGCAGTCACAGATGCAGTAAACAGTTATCGTGTGAATGCGGTCCTTGGAGAACGTCCACCATCTATCGCAGCTGAGAAGCGCCAGCTTTCAGGACAAACCAGAGTAGTTTTGCGGCTAATACGCTCGGGATGGTGCAGCCGTCAAAATTCCTATAGGGCAAGTACTGATGACACCGTGGAAAACATCTGCCCAGCATACAGCACACTGCTCCTTTTCAATTGCCCTACCAATCCTGCTAAGAAACTTAAGTTTGCAGCTTTGTGGTTACAAACCATACAAATAGCGAAATAGCCACATTCTTACGACTGATAGACCCAGAGTCAGATTAAGCAGAAAAATGAGAAAACAAACATATTAACTACTGTGACAACATCGAGAACAAACTGCAATTATAGATGTAAACTTTATGATGATAAATAAATTATAGTTATTTCATTAATTCCTTTGAATTTATAAAAAAAAAAATTGAAAATCATTTTTCAATACAGCATTTTCCATTTTCCGAACAAGACGTGAAAATTACATGCCAAAGGGTTGGTGAAAATGACATGCCAAAGATTAGTGAAAATGCTATTCTTGGGAATTGGTTAAGATGCCATGCCAAAGAATTGTTGAAGATGCCATTCCATCGAGTTAGTAAAGATGACATGCTTAGGATCTGAAAATGAATTGCATCTTTTGGGGGTCACGCTCTTGTAAAAAGAATGAGTGAAGATGCTAAAAAAATGACATTCCATTTCACTTGCACCCATTCTTGAATAGCATCTTTGGCATCGAACATTTTGCTGCGTACTCAAAATTTGATCCGTTCGAGAGTTATCGTGCGCACCAGCCAGACAAACGGACGGACATTGCTAAATCGACTCCAAATAGTCTGAAACGGATTTCGTCCAAACATACCTGGCGTCTAAAACCTTTATTTCGATGAGGCACATTTTATCAGTATGAAAATGTATATAACCTCGTTAGCATAAATGCTGAGGGTATAAAATTGTCAATTCGTACCCTTTGCAATGATGCTAAAAATACTCCCGAAATGGCTCAATGGATTTGCGAAAATCGAATTCATGAAAAATGTTGTGAATTTTCAAACATATTACATTTTTCTACATGCTTTGCCCCTCTCGGAAAAGGTCGTAAGTTCACAAAATGTTGGAAATTGGAGTACGAAAATGTCGTAAGTCCACAGGAAAAATTATTTTTTGAGTGACTACTACAGCTAATGTAGTTAAGATATAATTATAAACGTCGTCCATGGTTGGGGTACATTGCAAAGAAGCAGCCTACAACTTTAAACGACAATCGGATGATATTTGGCGAAGCGAAAGGACCAAACTTTTGCATAAAAATATGGTGTTTTCTATTTAAATTTTTTTTTTCGTTATTAATTTAAAATATGAACATAATCAGCTTAAAATTTGTTTTATTTTTTTCGTTATTAATTTAAAATATGTACATAATTAGCTTAAAATGTAGTTCTTAAAGAAATGGTTAAAACAACCTTACATCCATAATACGTGTTCTATGGAATATGTTGTGTAGTTTCTAATAAATAAGTGTAGACACAATGGAGAAGGAAAATATAGTGAAAAAACCTTCAATAAATAAAAAACCGCCTTGCACGCTGAAGGTCGTGGGTTCGATTCCCCGACCAGTCAACATCAAAGTTTACAACGGAGGCAAAATACCTTTCAGTAATGTTGGCGACATTTCCTGAGTATTTCAGCCATGTACAACTTATCTACAAAGTGGTGTCTTAGGACACGCCGTCCGGACTCGGCGATAAACAGTAGGTCTCATATCATTGAGCTAATATGAATCGGTGTGCACTCATTGATATGAGAGTATTCTTCCTTTTTCCCGTACGGGATGTTTGTGGAACAATTATTATAAATACAAAAACTTTCAATAAAAATTTAATTATTTAACATTTATACTTGAGGCTTTTTTACTTTATAAGCGCACTGATTGTAAAATGTGGATTCCTGGCCTTTTCTTTGATGTAAATTGCGATTATGAATGTGTTCACATACCACGCATATTGCAAAATTTGTAAAAATCCTATTTTTATTGTTTTTTTCATATATCTTTCTAAAAATTAAATGTGGTGCTTGTATGTAGGCCCTTTGTGTCTTGCAAAAAAAAGGTTGATGTTTCCGCTGATTATATAAGCATTTGAATAGTCAGTCATAATCTCGAGCCGTATGATCATACATTTGTATGTACTTGAATCATAAATTTTTTTAAAGTTTTAAAAACGTTCCATTCTTTAAAAATATTCGATGCAAAATTTAAGGATCTGTGTTGTTTTAAATACATGTCAAATTGTTTGAACTTTTCGGACCAGTTTACCTAAAAAAATAATAATAAAATAACTGCAATAGAGTTCTCACTCACATATGTATATATTTGACATTTCCGTTATTTAATTGCTATTGTAATTGGCATCAAGGAAAGGTCAAAAGTTATTTCCATATATTTATACCCTACACCACAATGTGGAAAGGGTATTATAAGTTTGTTTTGGTGAAAATTCATGTAACACCGCGAAATATTCGTCGGAGACCCCCAATGTGGTATACCAATATTCATATCTCGGCGAGATAGAGCGATTTTGAGATGTGTGTCCGTCCGTCTGTTCATTATAAATTCTAATCAAACTCCAGGCTGCAATTATGGACCTATAGATGGCTTTTTTAATTGGTGATGATCGTGAAATATTTAGCGGGTGAAATGGACCAAAAACATAATTTGTTTCCGATTTTGTAGCTGCTCTGTGGGTCGCAATAAATTGGGTAAGAGTATATGAAAAAGAAGACGCTTGCAATTTGAAATGGCGATCAGATAATATTTAGAGGGTTAAATGGACCAGATTTTTTGTGTGAAAGTTGTGAACATTTTTAATATACAGCTTATATATTTTTTCCCGGAAGAGACATTCCGGGCAAGTAAGCTATACTTGGAAGAGGAACGTTTGGCCTTTCTATTGATTTCAATTGTGTTGGTGTACATGATAAGATAACAGAGTTACAGTCTAATATACCCGGTTATATGTTTTAAGTGTTATCATAAACACGCTAGAGTTCGCAATTATAGCTCAATAATCACGAAATTTTGCACGAGGTAAAAGTTTAGGTAGAAGAATATGCTTACAATTTTGGATGGTGATCTGATATTATTAATCGGGTGAACTAGACCCTTACTTTTGTACGAAAAATACAAAAAAAAATGTTTGTTCTCTATTTTATTTCCTGGAGGGCATATGCCGGCAAAGTAGACTACATATGGGAATAGAACTACTGATCTTCCCCCTGATTCAAGTTGCAATCACGTGTCTGCTAGATAACGGGCCTACTGCTTAATATATAATGTGTTTTATGTAGAGAACCACATTTTCATATTCCCTGTTTTTGCATTATTGCAAATTACATGGTGCCCTAACGTTTTAATTGTCCAATTGGATTTTTATACATACATTGCAGCATGGGTCGCTATGCCACCCTTTTGCAAAACGATTCCCCAACCAGGCAAAATCACATTTTCAACGATGGCAAAATAACCTTCAGTAAGGTTTGCGACATTTTCTGGACTACAAGTGGTGACTTAGGGCACGCCGTTCGGACTCGCAGATAAGCTGTGGGTCCCATATCATTGAGCGAATATGAATCGGGGTACACTTACTCATTGATATGAGAGAAGTCTCCCTTGTCTTTTCTGAAATGTTGGTGAAACAAATAATATATTATTACACTGTGTAACACTGAAAACGCAAGCAACCTCTAGTGGGCATTTTCTGAAAGTACATATTAAGACTACAAAACCCCTAGTTGGGTTTCGTTTTTTTAGACCGGGTTTGGATTTTATGGCCTCATCTATACCGGGCTAAAACGACAATTTTTTCAGTTGATCCGTGCTTTATCTCAGAAACTAATAAGAATTTAGTTTTGCGGTCTTCAGAAATATTATGTCAAACAGACGAACTACGAAAAACCGCATATAGCACATCAAAATTGATAAAATATAGGAAAGATTACATAATTTCTGAAAAAATGGTCAGTAACTGCAAAACTATTGAGAGTTGAACCAAGTAGTCTTTAGCAAAAATTTTCCAAATAATGTCCTCAGCAATTTTTCAGAACATTCTGAAACTGTAAAACACTTATATCATACTTCCTTCAAAACATATTTCAAACAACGTTCAGACAGGCTGTTTATTATCATATTTATAATTTCAATGTATTGTTGATATATTTATCAAATTGTCGTTGAAAAATATGATAGAAACAACGCGATAGAGGAATTTTACAACAACGATATGCTCTGAAGAGTTGTGTATTACACTCCAGCGAATATTTTGCACAAACATAACATTAAGAAAAATTTGATGGTTTTGGAGATACGCTGCGAACTATATACAAATCACGGAAATTTTCCATATATTTTAAAATTTGAGGCAATAGGTTATTCGTGTTCATTATGTTTCCAAATACATTCTTCTTGTTCTTGTCTACAAGTTTGATGCGGAAGTCATGGAAAGATTCGTATTAGTTTCAAAGATATAGCCCCGATGTTCTTTAAAATGTAAATATTTAGCCATATTGAGATAGTACCATAAAATCCGAACCCAATCTAATAAAGCAAACCCCCAAAGAGGGTTTTTGTCTATTGCGTCTGTACTTTCATAAAAATAGCATTTGAAATTGTTTACACAAAATTACCTTGAAAATGTTGCACAGTATTATTTAAGCTTGGTGTGATACGGTACCAGAATCCACAAAGTTATTTCTTACAATAAGTTTATTTGTTCCATAAAGAAATTTAGATTTGTGGAAAGCTAATCCCCAGTGGTAAATGTGTGGGGTATCGCATGGTCGGCCCCGTCCGACTATAGCCTTGGCTTACTTGTTTTGAGCTACTTTACCGAAAAATGTTCTGCATAAATTAAAATATACACCAAAAATTAAATTCCCTATTTTTAACACCATATGGTAATTTCCATCCGCCAAGTACTATCCGAACATCTTCCACAATTGTAAGCAACTTCCTTAATGGGGAATGTTGTCATATCATAATGTTAAATTGCAATATTAAGATAAAAATGTAGCTTTTGGTCCATTTTACAATCTTCACCTACAAATAATGGGGCCTCTTCTGGTCGGAACTTGATCTCCCCACAAATGTTTGTGATTTTTGGTCCATAATTGAGGCCTGGAGCTATTATTAACATATTTAATGGACAGACGGACTTACATAGTTAGTTCACTTTATCTCGTCGAGATATGAAAAATATCAAGAAAAGAAAAAACAAACCCCTCTAAAGTTGACGATCTGCGAATGTGCACCTGGAATGTTCGCACTCTTTATAGAGAAGGCGCAGTCTTCGCATTGGCAGACGTACTGCCATACAGGAAATACTATGGATTGGGAAAGGCGTCACAACAACACCTAAAGTTGACGCACTGTATTATAGCTGCCATGACGTAAAGCATGAGTTTGGTTGCGGATTCGTAGTTAGTCGGAGGCTAAAACATCTGGTATCCAGCTTCATCCCAGTGAATGAAAGACTTGCTGCAATTCGAATAAAAGCTTAATTCTTCAACATCAGCTTTATTTGCGCTCATGCTCCCACTGAAGAAAAGGACGAACAGACCAAAGATATATTTTACGAGCGCTTAGAAGAAACATATGACCGTTGCCCTGCCCATGACATTAAAATCATTCTAGGCGATTTTAATGCCAAAATTGGAAAGGAGAATATCTTTGGCCCAACAGTCGGGAAGTTCAGTCTCCACAGTGAAACATCTGGCAATGGTATGAGACTGATAGACTTTGCAGCTGCAAAAAACATGGTAGTTATCAGTACCAGATTAATTCATCTCGATATTTATAAGCGCACCTGGCTGTCTCCAGATCAAAGAACAAGTAATCAAATTGATCACGTTGTGATAGATGGAAGACATTCATCGAGCGTGTTGGATGTACGATCGTTCCGAGGCGCAAACATTGATTCGGACCACTACCTTGTTGCAGCAAAGATACGTACCCGTCTAAACGTTGCAAATAAAGCACGTACAGATACAACGCTGAAGTTGGACACCGATAGGCTGCAAACACAACAGATAGCCACAGCATATTCCACTCAACTAGCCCAATTGCTTAATGAGAGCACTCCTTGTCCCGATAAGATAACAACACAATGGCAAAATTTTGCCCACTCCAAGCAAACAGCAGCAAAATCCGTACTTGGATTCCAGAGACCTTCACAAAGGAATTCATGGTATGACCAGGAGTGTCGTGCTGCTACGGCATATAGAGCTACTTTACAAACAGTAGCAACGCGTAACGCACGAGAGAGATATCGGGAGAAAAGGAGAGAAGAGAAACGTCTTTTCCGCATGAAAAAGAGAGAAACTAGATGTACAGGAGCCAGAATGAAGTCCGAAAATTCTACCAAAGAGTGAAACATCAAACAGATGACTCTGGTACAGGCACATCCTCCTGTAGAGACCATCAAGGTAATCTGGTAACAGATACAGATAGCGTGCTCAGAATATGGAAGGAGCATTTTTCCAATCTGCTGGTATCCAATAGTAGCGAAGACGATGATACCACAGATACCACCCGGCCAAGATGAAGTAAAAACTGCAATCAACCGGCTGAAGAATAATAAGGCAGCAGGAGCCGGTGGCTTACCAGCCGAGCTGTGTAAAACCGGAGGCGACGCGCTGATAAGGTATATGCATCAGCTAGTTAGCACCATCTGGCAGGAAGAACGCGTACCCGACGATTGGAACCTGAGCATCCTGTGTCCCGTCCACAAGAAAGGAGAAAAGACCGTATGCTCCAACTATAGGGGCATAAGTCTTGCATATAAGATAGTGTCAGGGATATTGTGCGAACGACTAAAGACAATTGTCATCGAAATAATTGGACCATACCAATGTGGCTTTTGAACTGGCAAGTCCTCCATTGACCAGATATTTACCCTGCGGCATATCCTTGAGAAGACCCAAGAGATGCATATCGACACATATCACCATTTTGTCGATTATAAAGCAGCTTTCGACAGTCCCCTCCGATCAAAGTTATTCCATGCAATGTCTGAATTTGGAATCCCCGCAAAGCTCATCCGGCTTTGTAAGATGACTTTAACTGAGACTAGGTCATGAGTTAAAATTGGAAAGAACCTCTCAAAACAGTTCAGTACCTAGGAGACAGCCTTCCGAGTGACCTATTCAACATCCTGCTGGAAAAGGTTATGCGAGAGGCAAACGTCAAAAGAAGTCACACAATTTACACGAATAGTAACATGTTACTTGCTTATGCTGATGACATAGACATCATAGGACGATCAGTAAAGGAAGTAACTGATACCTTTAGGAAGGTCGAAGGAGAATCTGCGAAAGTGGGTCTGGCGGTAAACGGCGAAAAGACCAAATTGATGGTGTCGACGCGCAAAGCGTCCATAGAACTCGGACCAACTGTGGAAGTTGGTACCTATAATTTTAAGTTAAAGACTTCATCTACCTCGGCACTGCATAAACACAACAAACAACATCCATTGTGAAATAAGAAGAAGAATTGTATTGGCCAACAGATGCTACTATGGTTTAAATGAGCAATTTAAAAACAAAGCCACATATCGTCAAACAAAAATAACACTATACAAAACGCTGATACTGCCCGTGCTAATGTATGGCTCAGAAGCATGGGTACTTGCACAAGCAGATAAGGCAGTGTTTGGTGTGTTTGAGAGGAAAATTCTTCGAAAGATGTACGGCCCGATTTTCGTTGACGGTGAATATCGACGTCGTGTGAACCACGAGCTATATAAGCTATACAAAGACATGAATATAGTTAAACGTATCGAGATGCAACGATTGCGTTGGCTAGGCCATATCATAAGAATGAACGATGATGAACCCGCTAAAAAGGCGTATGAATACATGCCACATGGCGGTGCACGCAGAATCGGGAGGCCCAAGCTTCGATGGAGCATATAAGTGCATGAAGAAATGAAAAGGCACGGTATTCCAAAAAGCGAAGCGAAAAACAGAGAGAATTGGAGATCTTTTCTTAGTTCGGTCTATGGAACAAATGTTCTGTAATGGGCCAGCTAAGTAAGTATATAAGTTGATACATTGCTTTATATTGTTTCATTGGATTATAATTTTAAAATATAAATATATTGCATTCAACTATGGCAAAAGCTTATTTTGTCTTTTAATTCCTCAAACTTTTATAAGAAGTGTACGTTTCTCATATTTGTTTTAAATTGGGCTATGAAAATGCTAAAGAAGAATAACATGTCTTCATAAACCTGACGATAAAATCATTTTCCTGTCTTAAGCATGTGGAAGCGAAAACATTTTCATTGAATGGAATAATCATGTACGAGTCTTTCTCTGCTGCAAGTTCTCAACATAAATCCATTATATATGATTATAATTTTTAAACATGAATTTCTTTGCTTTGTCGTTGATGTTCTTCTTTTGTTTTCTTCAACTTTTATTCCTTACTCATTCATCTATCCTTTTCATTGATAACTGCATCATGGCAAGAAATTCATTGAATTTGTATGAGAAATTGAAAAGGAAAACTTATGTACGTTTGCACAATAATTTCTACAGAGATACAGAAAATGCCAAGAAAAAAGCTTACAAAAAAAAGATACGAAGAAAGTACTTCCATTGAAAATTTCACTATTTTGTGCCAAGCAATGAAAAATATTGTCTAGAGCACACAGATCAAAAAAGAAAAATAAAAGCGAAAAGAAAAACAAATTAAATTGTCTATTGAATTGGAAAATATAGATTTCAACAGAAATATTGGCTACTTTAGGTAATATTATAAATTGAACACACGTTGCCATCATCGTAATAATCATCATCATAAGCATTATTGGTGTGCTGATTATTATCAACACCATTTTAAATTACCTATCATCGTCATGTTGTGTTATATACAGCAAAGAAAGATTTCTAAAAATGAAAGGTGAAATTTCACACCTACTGGAGATTAGAAAAAAGAACATCACTGGCCGGCCAGACCCCCTCCATCTCTTATCAAATGAATTTATAGTGTAAAATTATACACCAACACGCCAATTCAAGACACTTGAGACATCCTCATAGACTACGAATAAGCGATTAATATTTATGAAATGCCATCATTACTTATTTCCAATTCTTATTTTTGTTTTCAGGTGTAGAAGTAGATAAGATAAAAGTTTCATGTTGGCATATTGCGGCAACAGCAATACAAAAGGGTCAGAGTACAACTGTGTAGAATATTATGACTATAATGCATTACTTCTGCTGCTTTTTTCCTGACAAAATTACAAGGAACAGTTATGCGAAAAGCATTTGAGTACCAAAAGTAGCTTAAGATACAGCATCATGCATGAATAGACGTGGTTTTTAAACTGAACTGACTATGCCATACACATAAAAACTACTTAATTCGTATTAGAAGGGTACTAAACGGTCCTTAATAATTGTACCACATGGTGAATGAGTGCAGCTAGAATTGTGAAACTTGGTATTGCAGCCACTGATATAGTGTACATACAGCTGCGAAAAAAGTAATAGCACCACCTTCCACAAAAATATTTTGCACGCATTCTTATTTATATGTGCAAATTTCTACACTTTACCACTCAAGAATAGAAGTACGTTAATAGAAGCTACCATCTACTGATCCCCGCCTGGGGATATGCTTGGTATCGAACCAAGCGGATTCTGGTATTGGTTGCAGGATTCTTCTTCAAGGACCTCCCAATATGATTTTCTGGTCGTTGGTTCTGATGATGTAGTTGCCTTATTGACCTTAGTTCAAAATTTTTTGATTTGTTATAGTCTAGGAACAACGTACAACCCTAGAGAACGGCTCCAGAACTTCTATACCACAAGTTCTTTGTCTTTCCTCCAGATTATAACCCAGATTGCTACTGTGCATATCCCTTTGGAAGGACCAAACTAGTGTCAACTTATATTCATAATGAAATAGAGTCACATTTTCTTGGTTTTCAACGAAAACATGTTAATTCTTCACAGTTTTGTTGCCATGTATGGAGTTTAGTCTCTAACTGCAAAGTCAGATCCATATTATTACGGTTAAACAGTCCTCTGTTAATGGGCTTTTTTAAATATTATTGTTTCTCTCCGAGCTTTTGAGGAGATCTAACTGAGAAATGAAAAAATTCCCTTCAAACATAAATATTTAGCCCCACATGTATATCAAACATTGTTCCACAGTTGTTCATGGTAGTGCTATTATTGTTTTCGCAACTGTATGTGCGATGTACCCAAGGAATATTGGTATGGTGGGCATAGGGGCATTCAGAATATTGACATTTTGTAGGTTTAGGAAAATTAGGTGATTTTTAAAATTCCTACTGTTACTGTACGAAAAGTTCTAAATAGAGTTAAATTTAGTCAATATATGAAAGGAGTGGTTTTTGGTGGTGGTTTTGAGGGTGGTATTAGTAGAATGCCACCGTGCTGCAATGGTATGTACACCCGTCTTGGTTCGATTCCCTGGCCAGGTATCATCAAAAAACTTTTCAACGGTGAAAAAATACCCCTCAGTAATGTTGGCGACATTTCCCGAGTATTTTAGCCGTCTAAAACTTCTCTACATTTGGTGTCTTAAGGTCCCATATCATTGAGCTAATATGAATCGGCCTGCACTCACTGATATGAGAGAAGTCTACCTTGTCACGTCTGGGATGTTTGTGGAACAATTATTATTATTAGTAGAGGATGGCCTCATAGAAGTTAAATGTTGAAATATAATATGGGAATCACTTTGCTTAGTATGGAGTTGGAAATTCGTGACATAAGTGTACTAAATTGTACTAAATTTTATTTTTGTCCTATCCCACCATACCATTGCTATCGAACACGATATAGTTTTCGAATGTTTCTCGATATTTTCTTCGAGAACAACACGCGAGAATGAATGGAAAACGATTCATTCGTCGCTTAATTTGTGACAGGAAAACTTTCGATTTCGAATATCGGCAATAATATTATTAGCGAATGAATGACGATTGCTTCTACGATAGTGGAGAACAACAATTTTTGTGGAGTTTCTTGATGTTTCTGTTATGTACATTTTCCGTTTTTATTTCTTTGTTATGTTTGCGTCTCGATATGAACTTGTTTATAAACATTGTTGTTGTTTATGTTATACGTAACATTTATATCGAGATTATTTGAAAAAAAGCAAATGGGAATTTTATACAAACAACATAAAATTATTTTTTGAAACAAAAAAATGTTCATAGTAAAAAAATGTTTCTCGAAACAATTTTTCTTGTGAGGAAAAAACATTCACCAAATGTTCGAAAATTATATCGTTTTCGTACTTTTGAAGAACAAAAGAACAGCGAGCTTGTGTACACACAAAAAACATTTGCCAAATAATAATATCAGCAACAGGAATATTGTAAAGGAATATTGTAAAGAAATACTGGTGATATTGTAAAGAAATAAGTTTTTTTAACCAAAAATCGGACAAAAAATTAAGAAAAAATCGATCTCGCTTAAAGACAAGATTTTTATCTATTTAATAAGCTCACCAAAATATATAAGCTATCGGTGGCAACGACTTCAAAAATGTAATTTCAAGAAAAATGCGTTTTAAGTTGCGTCTTTACTCACAAAACACATTTGAGCGGTTATATCTCGGCCAATTTTGCTCAGATCGCTGCTGTATTATGCAAAATGCATAAATTTTGCATATGCAAAAAATAATATGTGCATATGCAAAATGTATGCATTTTACATATTTTCTTATGCAACAAATATTTCAATAAAATAAATTTCTGTTTAAAATAAAAAAATAAAATTTCTTTTTAAAAATCTCTTTAGACCAGTCAATAAAATAGAGAAATCTATAACCACAGCCACAATCTTCAAAATACCGAAAATCGGAAGTTATCGTTCTATGGGGGCTATATTAAGGCCTGCACCTAAACTGACAAATTTTAGGTGGAAAGCTTTTTACCCCCAATTAAGACTTAATACCGAATGTCAGCCATTTCGGAGGGATGTTAAGGCCACAACCTTCAAAATACCGGAAATCTGGAGGTACCCTTCTATGAGGGCTATATGAAGAAGTGGACCTATGCGGACAAATGTCAGGTGTAAAGTTTCATACCCCCAACGAATACTAAATACCAAATTTCAGCCATTTCGGTGGGATATTCAGGTCACAAATCCTTGTATATGGGTTTGCATATGCTCATTTGTTGCAAATATGTCAAAATATGCACGATATGTAAAATATGCAAAACTTTCTGGGCCTAATTCAAGACCATCCTAAACATATATGCATTTGCGTAGGATTCCGCTGTCTAGTACATATCCAGGTCGTGAGATCCTCAATCAAATTACTTTTGAAATTTTTTGAATGTGCAGCTGATATATTTCAGCTTTTCAAGAATATATAGAGAATACGTGTGGTACAGTTATATGGATAAAGTGCCCATTTCGATTATAATCGAAATGTGGCAAAACCTTCATAATACAGAAAATGGGAGTACGATTTTACTGGGATTTTATCCAAGCATAGAAATAAACTACAAATTTTGTACCAGGAACTTTAAGTCAGCTCATTCGAATGGATAATGTGCCTACAACCTTTACAATACAACAGATCAGGCGGTATTGTGTTATGAACCTACATATATCGACAAATTTCAGCTCGAAGTTGCCTTCATCCATTTCAAATTGGCGGTATCGTTCTATGGTAAGCATACCAAACCCTCTGGAAAATTATCTGCTGGAATGTTTCAGACGTCAAATATAATCTACTAGCAAAGTGCCCGCTGCTTCGTATGCGGAAAGGATATAAAAAACAAATAAACAATATATAATATGAAAATAGCGAACACTGAAAATTTTATTGCACTAATACCAATTTTAATCAATATTTATTGTTATTTTAGTACTGTTCGCACCCTTACATATTAGCAGCGAGACCAACTTTGCACACCAATACTCACCCTAAATCCAAAGAATACAGATTCCAGCACTGTCACTACACCCAACAACAAGTTGAGTGCCATTAAGTACTCTTCGTACCATAAGTACGATTTTCCAAAACTATCTCAATCCTTCACCTTCAATCCAAAAAACAGGGTTTCAGCGCAATCGGTGCACTCAAATCCAAATTGTACCATTTGAACCATTTCGTGCCCATAAGTACGGATTCTAGATTCCAAATCCCAATTGTACCAAATTTAGTACTTTTCGTTCCCATAAGTACGAATTTCCAAAACTACTCCAATCCGTAACATCAGTCTTAATTCAAATTTCAGGATTCCAGTATCCGTTCGCCTAAATCATAATTGTACCAAATTTAGTATAATTTAGTACTTTTTGTACCCATAAGTCCGAATTTTCAAAAGTACCTTCGTTCTACTCCCCAACAGTAGCCTTAGTTCAAAATTTCAGGATCCCAGCTTCATCCGCTCCCAGCTTCATCCGATTTAGTACCATTTAGTACTTTTCGTACCCATAAGTACGAATTTTTAAAACTACTTCCATTCTACCCTCTAACTGCAGCCTATATTCTAAATTTCAGAATTCCAGCTCTATCCGTCCAACTTAAATCCAAATTGTACAAAATTTAGTACCGTTTAGTATTTGTCGTACCCATCAGTACGAATTTTCAAAACGGCTTACATTCTACTCTCTAATTCAAATTTCAGGATTCCAGCTCTATCCGTTCCATTTAGTATGTGTAGTACCATTTAGTACTTTTCGTACACATAAGTACGAATTTTCAAAACTACTTCCATTCTACTCTCTAACATCAGCCTTAATTAAAATTTCAGGATTCCAGCTCTATCCGTTCAACCTAAATCATAATTGTACCAAATTTAGTATCATTTAGTACTTTTCGTACCCATATGTGCGAATTTTCAAAACAACTTTCGTTCTACTCTCCAACTTAATTCATAATTTAAAAATTTCAGGACTTCAGGTCTTTCCGTTCAACCTAAATCCAAGTTGTACCAAATTTAGTACCATTTAGTACTTGTCGTACCCTTAGGTACGAATTTTCAAAACTACTTCCATTCTACTCTAACGGCAGCCTTAATTCAAATTTCTGGATTCCAGCTCTATCCGTTCAACCTAAATCCAAATTGTACCAAATTTAGTACCATTTAGTACTTTTCGTAGCCATAAGTACGAATTTTTAAAACTACATCCATTTTACTCTCCAACAGTAGGCTTAGTTCAAAATGTCAGGATTCCAGCTTTATCCGTTCGCCCAAATCATAATTGTACCAAATTTAGTATTTTCTGTACCCATAAATACGAATTTTCAAAACTACTTCCATTCTACTCTTACCGCAGCCTTAATTCAAATTTCAGGATTCTAGCTCTATCCGTTCCACCTAAATCCAAATTGTACCAAATTTAGTACCATTTAGTACTTTTCGTACCCATAAATACGAATTGTCAAAACTACTTCTATTTTACTCTCCAACAGTAGCTTTGGTTCAAAATTTCAGAATTCTGGCTCTATCAGTTCGCCCAAATCATAATTGTACCAAATTTAGTACCATTTAGTACTTTTGGTACACATGTGTGCACTTTTCCTAAACAACCTCCTTATGTGAACCCGACCTTTTATCCTTGATCCGTTTCAACCTTTAACCTTTATCCGTTCACAAAATACGAATTGGCACCAAATTTAGTACACTTTTGTACTTTTTGTACACTAATAGTTCGAATTTCTAAAAACCCTTTAGCACATCTTTCCTACACTCCATCAGTGACCTTCATTCCAAATTTCAAAGTTCTAGCTCTACCGATTCGCCAAATGCAAATGGTACCATATTTAGTACCTTTTAGTGCTTTTCGTGCCCTTCCGGTTCGAATTTCCAAAAACCCAGCCTTATCTAACCCCTTCGGCCGTTTCGTCTGGGCGTTGATGAATCAATCGGTCAGTCAGTCAATCACTTTACTCTTTTATTAATATAGATTTACATTAAACATTGGGGGATACTGTTCTACAACGAATATCCATCTCGAAAATGTTTCGCAAGAAAGTTTTCTAATACTGGTGAAGATCAACTGCCAATTTTAGCCATTTGCATTAAACGATGGGGCCAAGAACTTAAAAATACTAGAAGTCAGGGGCTTCTGTTTTATGGGTGCTGTACCAAAAGTATGACATATATACATTTTTTGTTTGTGTTGCTATACTAACCTTTACTCAAATTTTGATTGTATTGATTGATATCTGCATGGGAAGTATTTTTTTTTTTTTTTTTGGCATCTGATTTCATACATGTGTGACCACAGTATGCTTTAAACCGAGAAGCCGCTGGCGACAAGGGTTATTAAGCAAAGCCCCCGTTCCAACTGCCAGTAAACAAACTCCATACGAATATAAATAGAATTTGAAAAGTTTGCTTCAAACCAAACAAAGTGTGTTCCACTCTATCTATCTCGGTCCCTTTATACATTTCTGTGGCCCGGAAGCTTTTCCCAGCAACCGGATGGAAGTTGTGTCAAATTACGTTAGGGTAATTTGTATACCTAAACCTGACAAGGCAAGTTACACGATACTAAAGTCTTATCGACCGACAACACTAACATCATTCTTACTAAAAACCATGATTATCAGTAAGATTCCAAACGGGATGATAAAGTACAAACAATATCTGTACGTTCAAAGAAGATTATTACATGAATTACTAGACACATCGAGAGAACCTTCGACAAAGAGTTTGCCCCGGCCGTGCTCAGTCTTGGTGCAGTTCTTTTCCTTCAGAAGTAGGCTCGGTTTCGCCATCATAAAACTAAAATAAGGTAGCTCTTTTAGAAGAAGGAATAAAAATTAAAATGATAGCGGAAACTGGGAGTGGGAATTAAAGGAAGATGATGATGTTACTTTATAAGCAGTGGCAGATGTTATTCCACCGCTTCAGTTTACCCACACTACCATGGTGAAGTATATGTTTTCAGCCCAAAAAACACCTCTTTACTTAAACAACTTCACCTTTCGCAAATGAAAAAAATAACAGTTAACAGTTAACAATTCAATTTATATTTAAAACTCTAGTAAACAATAGTGTTCATATAAAATTAAAATTAGTGTTCATATAAAATTGAGTAATTATGGAATAATAGTACAATATTGAATCGTTGTAAACATAATGGAAAAATTGGAAAACAGATATACCTCTGCAGTACCACACTTTACTACTACCCCATACATTCTATGTATGGGTCACTAGAGCCAAGCTCAAGCGATATATGTCTGTACTGGACAGACTGGTGTCTTTGGAAGTCAAGTCCTTCTTAGGAAGGCAAGTCCTTCTTAGGAAGGCAAGTCCTTCATAGGAAGGCAAGTCCTCCTCCTCCTCCTCCGCTTCTTCTGCGATCTTTACGCAAAACCTTGTTACCATCACAACGTTGACAGGTGGTTTTGAGCTTTGTTTCCTTGCTCGCGACGACCATGATGTTTTGCCGACTCATAAAGTCCACAATTTCGCTGACCTTATTGCGGAGACTGTTGCAATTGAATTGCAGGAATGATGCATTATGTGTTTGTGTTCGTTTAAAATGTGTAGTAACCTTATGTGAAACATTAATGCAGCTCAGAGACATGTGGATCAATGGAACCCTAGCACAAATATCTGCTGAAAACTGCTATTGTACAGATGAGTAAATGATAGTGTAAGAACAAGAGCTGGGGCTCTGATGTTTTCCTTTCAATACTTCTTACACTCCGTGCTCCATTCAGGCTGAGCACTGTCTCTTTACCAGTTTTTATACCCTACACCACTATGTGGAAATGGTATTATAAGTTTGTTTTGGTAAAAATTCATGTAACACCGCGAAGTATTAGTCGGAGACCCCCCAATGTGGTGTACCAATCTGCATATCTCGGCGAGATAAAGCGATTTTGGGATGTGTGTCCGTCCGGCCGTGTGTCCGTCTGTCCATTATAAATTGTAATCAAACTCCAGGCCGCAATTATGGACCGATCGTCACGAAATTTGGTATGGAGCTCGGTTTCACAACAGAATAGATCGCTATTTTAATTGGTGACGATAGTGAAATATTTAGCTTAGGGATAGGTAATGGATAGCAATAATCGATTTTTCGACTTTTCGATTTTGGTCTAAAACTAAAAATCCGATTTTTCGGTCTGGCAATTATTTCAGTTGTCTTAAAAATCGACTTTTTTATAACCGCAGAAAATCTATTATAATCGACTTTTCGGTGATTTCCGAGCTTTCTTTTGAAACTGCAAAACCGCCAAAAGTGTAAAACCATCTATGAGCAAACTCTAAAGTCGAACGCAAGATAATCGATTATGCAATTTTCCCTCCAGACAAAAGTCGACTACGATTTTTAGACTTTTGACTGCAAAAAGTCGATTGATCGAAAGTCGACTTACCTATCCCTAATTTAGCTGGTGAAATGGACCAAAAACATAATTTTTATCCGATTTTGTAGCTGCTCTGTAGGTCGCAATAATAGTCCGATCGTCTCAGATAATATTTAGATCAGAGAGTTAAATGGACCACAACTTTTGTGTGAAAATTTTTAATATACAGCTTATATAATTTTTCCTGGAAGAGACATTCCGGGAAAGTAAGCTATACTTAGAAGAGGATTGATTGATTTCTATTGATTTCAATTGTGTTGGAGTACATGTTATGATAACAGAGTTACAACCTTATATATCCAGTTATTTGTTGGTAGTGTTATGATAAACACGATAGAGTTCGCAATTATAGCTCAATAATCACGAATTTTTTTACCAGGTAAAAGTTTAGGTAGAAGAAGACGCTTAGAATTTTGGATGATGATCTGATATTATTTAGCGGGTGAAATGGACCATTAATTTTGTATGAAAAATACAAAAAAATATTTTTGGTCTATATTTTATTTCCTGGAGGGATATGCCGGCAAAGTAGACTACATATGGAAATAGAACTACTGATCTTCCCCCTGATGCAAATTGCAATCACGTGTCTGCTAGATAACGGGCCTACTGCTTAATATATAATGTGGTTTGTGTAGAGAACCCAGTTCTTGCATTATTGCAAATTACATGGTGCCCTAACGTTTTTGTCCAATTGGATTTTTATACATACATTGCAGCATGGGTCGCTATGCCACCTTTTTGCAAAACGATTCCCCAACCAGGCAAAATCAAATTTTCAACGGTGGCAAAATAAACTTCAGTAAGGTTTGCGACATTTTCTGGGTATTTCAGCCGTATAAAACGTCTCTACAAGTGGTGTCATAGGGCACACCGTTCGGACTCGGAGATTAGCTGTGAGTACCATATCATTGAGCGAATATGAATCAGGCTACACTCACTCATTGATATGAGAGAAGTCTCCTTTGTCCCTTCTGAGATATTTGTGAAACAATTATTATTATATTATTATTTAAGCTTGGTGTAATACGGTACCAGAATCCACAAAGTTTTTTCATACAATAAGTTTATTTGTTCCATAAAGAAATTTTGATTTGTGAAAAGCTAATTCCCAGTGGTAAAGGTGTAGGGTATCACAGGGTCGGCCCGTCCGAATATAGCCTTGGCTTACTTGTTTAATATATTTTAGAAAGATGGTTTTATCTTTGCAGGTTTTAGGTAATCGATTAATACAATTTTCTCATAATATGTATTTCCTTTTCAAATTAATACATCTCGCGATTTCTGTATAAAAATTCTTAATTTAAATGTAACATGAATTTTAAATTAAAATATGCCTTTCTCCGCTTTTATACAGATTTATAGGTCATTCAATTATCCAAGCTGTCACATATTGGTTGTTATGTCATTTTTATTATTTTCTATTTCCTTTGTGTTTCGGTTCAATTGTTTATCATCATTTCCCTAGTCCATCAGCTAACATCAGATTATACAAATGTTCAAACTGTTCATTTGAGAGTGATTTAACAAGCTACAATACAAAACATATGTAGATCCATATTTATGTGGGTACATATGTATGAATATATCTATGCATCTGCAATTCATATTTTCCACTTGTTTTCTTGTTCTGCCTACCCGCCCACCCCTGAAGCTGACAATGCACAATATGGACATATTGTGTGATAGTAACCAGTTTATTTATTTTTTTTTTTTTTTGCTACTTCTATTTTGAGATTTAGTAGAGTCTATTGTCAGTTAAATGTCAATTATGTTTAATACTTTTATGATTCTGTTGCAGGCTTTACACAATGATTGCTATTGGGGACCGATGTTTTATTTTATTTTCTTTTCTCCATTTCTCTTCTTTTTTGTTCAATTGTTTTTTTTTTTTTTTGTATTCTCCTTTATGACACATAAATAACAATGAAGCCCACTAACACTTTTTAGTTCTATATGTCGTTAGTTGTCAAATGATTAGTTGACATTTAGTGTGACGAGCAAATTTAGCGTATGACGGCTAGCAATTTGTGTAATTGATTTTGAAATATTTAGCCCATTAAATATTGTAGAAGATTTATGCCAGAGAATGTGTAAAAAAATGGATGTGCAACTTGGTAAATTGTATTGGCTGAAATTGATATGAAAGATTTTTGAAATATATATATATTTTTTAACTTATTTGAATAATTTTATTGGAAGCCCTTAGAAAATTCATGAAAAAAATGAAAATTCAATCATATGTATATTAATACAACTTAAGTCAATCATATACAATTGAAAAGCGATAATTCGGGATTAAAATATAAAATAAAAAATTTAAGTAATAAAATATAAAATAAACAAGTAAGCAAAGGCTATAGTCGGACGGGCCCGACCATGTGATACCCTACACCACAACCTCTAAGAATTAGCTATGTGCAATCGCCTTGCACGCTGAGTGTCCGGGTTCGATTCCCAGGCCTGGTCATATCAAATTTTCAACGGTGGCAAAGTAACCCTTAGTGATGATGGCGATGTTTCCTTAGTATTTCAACTTAGGACACGCCGTTCGGACTCGGCGATGAAAACGAGGTCACATATAACTTAAAATGAGTCCACGTCTGTGGAACAGTTATATAAATTATACATTTCTAAAAAATATTCGAAAATTGGAAAATTCAAATTGATTAGCCCCACCTACTACATCTTTAAATTGCCTTTGAATGTCAGGTTCCTTTTCGGAATACACCAAAAATAAATAAATATATGTACAATGCAATTTGCTATGTATCTAATATTTGGGAAAATTGTGAGATTGTTGAAGATCTAACGTCCAAAAATTGTGCACTTGTACCTTACATATGCTTGATAACGCACGTAATTTTGTGTTTTTCAGGGTATTTCGAAAATAGTTCATTGTGAATATATATTGTGATATCAAACATATGTTTTATACCGGTAGAAATAACAAATAACGAATAGAGATTCAAATAATTTGCATGCAAACAAATTTATAAATCCCAAAATTATTCTTATTCAATTACACACCAAAGAAGTAGTGACCAAAAAAAAAAGAAACAAACACAATAATTACGCCGTATAAAAATATATTGATTTTATATCACGAGTTGCTTCAAAATATGTGGAATCGAAAAAAAGTTGAACTTTGGTTCGAATCGGTAGATCTGTTCGAAAGTTATAGTGCGCACCAGCCAGAAAGACAGTAAGAGAGACAGATGAACGGGCAGGGCTAAATCGACTCCAGCGAATTTCGTCCAAACATACTTGGGGTCCAATACCATTATTTCGATGAGAAATATCTTTGGTCGTATTTTGTATGTACCCGCTTTACCCTAAATCCTAGAATAGAATAGGTGGCGATGTGACCCCATGTTGCAATATTTGTGTAAGAAATCCAATTGGACAACTGAACTGAAAATTTCTCTGTCATGATAGAGACAATCCCATGTAGCATGGGAGGAAATTTTGGTTCTCTACACAAACCTCATAATATATTAGGCAGTAGGCTCGTTATCTAGCAGACTCATTATTACTATTTGCATCAGGGGAAAGGTCAGTCGTTAATTTTCCACATGTAGGCTACTTTGCCGGTATTAGGGTGGCCAAAAAACCGGTTTTTCCAAACAAAACGGTTTTCAGTTAACCGAAATTTTTAATTTTTTCAAAAACCGGTTTTCGGTTTTCAAAAATTTCAAAACCGGTTAACCGGTTTAAACCGGTTTTGTTAAATAGGTACAAATTTGCTCATAATTGATATATATTTGATTAAAAATGTGCGGCAAGGGGTAAATTAAGTATAATGACTTCGTTATTATATAATAATTATCTCATAATATCCTTGTTATTTGGCAATAAACCTCGAAGTGAGGACAGCAAAATTAAGATTGAAATTCGGCCCTAAGGACAGTAAAAGCCCTTACAAATATAAAATTGTGTACTAAAATTGTGTACTATAGCTCTAGTTCCTAGTTCACTGTATTAGTTCCAAAATGTATGAGTAACTTCATACAAACTAACGTGTGATATCACGTATACGCAAAATTTTCATGCAAATGGTGGGTACCATTGGAACTGCGTAGTGAACTAAATTGGCACAACTCTACATTTTACACAAAATATTTCTAAGATTTAAAGATATCTGACATTTAAAACTTTGCCGTACCTGGTGTTAGTTAAGTTTAGCTTACTTTTAAGAATACAATTGTAATGAAATATTTAAAATATTACTACTTTTTTAAAACCGGTTAACCGACACAAATAACCGGTTTTTTCGGTTAACCGAAACTGACGTTTTTGGCGAAAACCGGTTTTGGTTTTGTCACTCAAAACCGGGTAACCGGTTTCGGTTTTGGACACCCTAGCCGGTATATACCCTCCATGAATTAAAATATGGACCAAAAATAAAATTTTATGCATCTTCTTCGACCTAAACTCTTACCTCGTGCAAAATTTCGTACCTATTAAGCTGTAATTGCTACCTCCAGCGTGTTTATGATCACACTACAAACAAAAAACTGGATATATTAGGCTGTAACTCTGTTATCTGATCACGTACATCAATATAATCGACATCAATTGAAAGGTCAAGAAATCGTCTTCCAAATATAACTCACGAGTGGGGAATGTGTCCTTCAGGAACAAAAATATAAGCTGTTTATTAAAAATTTTCACAATTTTCACACAAAAGTTGTGGTCAATTTAACCCTCTAAATATTATCTGATCGCCAGCTCAAATTGCAAACTTCTTCTTTGTCCTATACTATTACCTTATTTAAAATTTCGAGGCGATCGGACTATTATTGCGACCTACAGAGCAGCTACAAAATCGGATAAAAATTATGTTTTTGGTCCATTTCAACCGCTAAATATTTCACGATCATCACCAATTGAAATAGCGATCTTTTCTGATGTGAAACCGACCTCCATACCAAATTTCGTGACGATCAATCCATAATTGTGGCCTGGAGTTTGATTACAATTTATAATGGACAGACGGACACACGGACGGACGGACACACATCTCAAAATCGCTTTATCTCGCCGAGATATGAAGATTGGTATACCACATTGGGGGTCTCCTACGAATATTTCGCGGTGTTACATGAATTTCTCCCAAAACAATCTTATAATACCGTTTCCACATAGTGGTGTAGGGTATAAATGTATACGCCATCTTGTACTCCTCTATTCCCGTTCAACGATAACATTAATTTCCTATATTAACGACAATGAGCCGATTCCTGGAGATATCTTCAAGATTGGTTCTGGATTCAATCCTATCTATTTTAATACCCTGAAGTTATCATCTGAACACACACTCTATACCACTGCTCAAACAGGTTTTGGTGAGATTTGTTTTATGTCTTTTTCATGTTACATTTATTAATATGACTGGCGACTAATAGTACTGATGTACACTCGTCTTTATTTGTTATCTTTGCTGAATATAGCAGCTGTCGTTACTTACCAATAATCTAAATTGGATATATCGGAACCTGAGTATAACCTGGCTACGTGAATCCTAGTGATCTCCAAATTTTCGTTCATTCCCCCAAAGGGGTCAAACAATCAATCAACGACAATGAAAGATTTATATTTTGGTTTCCAAATTTATAAAAATTAGATCAAACCCAAATCTAATACATTCCCCCTCTCACATACACCACTTCTATCACGAAATACCTCTTCGGTTGTGAAATATCTGATTGAAACGATAATGCATTATGTTTGTAATGTTATTGCATATTCCTAAAACAATAAATGGTTATTGACATTAATTTGAAATCGATACAACCAACCAACCGACCAACATACATGCCTAGAACCATTGTTGTCTGCAGATATGTTAAGTCTTATTGACAAACTGTGTAGTATATTTTAATTTCATTAAATGTTAAAATACAGTTCATTGGCTTTGATGCTAAGCCTCCGTCATCGTATATTCTCATTTGTTACATTATATTTCAGCTCATTAAATTGTATTGCTTTGTCATTTAGCTGCCACAAAGAGAAATTCCACATCTCCTTCCATAGCTTCGTTCAATATTTTATGCATTTATTATAATGTAGTTATGTATGTTGCTTTTGTTGGGGTTGTTTTCATTGCTCTTTCCCTTCTCTGTTGTATTTTGCAAAATTACCATTTGAGAAAAAAAGTCGTCAGGTTTGCTCATGTTTATTAAAGGGTAATAAAATTTATATTTAATTAAATGAAGCGAACACAATTAACAGCAAAAAAGCAAACAATTAAAAAAATATTCACAATTTGCTTGCATTTGCAAAATAATTAAATATTTATTGGGTTAATTTTGTTGTTGTTTATAATCACGCTTATTTCATTGGGGGCAGTTTTTCTGTTTTGCTTTTCTGCTTGAGTGAATGAGAATGGATTGCTTTATATATGAATGTGTGTATATTGTGTTAAAGCTCGTATATTACATTAGGTGTAGGAATATGTTCGTAAGAGTATATGTGTGTCAGTGGCCATAAGGTTGTGCAAAAATTAAATTATTTGACGCATTGATTAACTAAAATACAAATAAAATTACAATTAGCTAAATACGGTGGTGCTTTGTTCAGCTGGGTCGAAATTGGAATACACTCCGATCCGAAGAAAACTTTCAGATTTTCAAAGTATGTCGAATCCGCTGCTACGAGTACTTAATTCAATTAGAGATACTGGAATAAACACTAGATTGAGAGAAGGCAACATATATCCCAACCTAGGAAAAGTTTGCCAAAGTGCTACCGATGTTAATATCGCACCTGGTCAAAAAAGGGTAGTAACTCAAAATTTTGAAATGTTCACTTTTTTTTTTTAAAACGATAAATAATGATCAAAGTAAAATTTAGCCTCTAAATAACTACTAACTAACCCTCAGCCAAATTCACGTGTGATCTCAGGCCATCTACAATAAAATACGTCTCCTCTTGGTGGTATGGGGTTTGCTTGTTCCACCATATTACCTCTGTGGCAGTAACATCGGTATTGTACTTTACATAAACATCCGACAATGTGCGTGACATTTCAGGTGAAGAGTCACATATAATGGTCAATAAAACCTTTACTGGCTTGGGTTGCTAACCAATCGCCTAACACCATCGTTTCCGGGCTTAGAAGAGGCAATGGTGGATTATCTACCTAACCATTAAATAGGACATTCACAAAGTTTTGCCAATTAAGAATGTTATGTCTTAGTACTTGAGTTATTGTTTGTCCCCGGGAATTTCTTGGATGGCCTCGTTTCCGAGATCCTCAACGATTCCTTGTTATGCTTTCACAGTTTTGCTTAGGGTAGGACCAATACATCTCCATTTCCTTCGTTTAGTCTGCGTTCATTAAATTTATGTAAGCTTCTCCGCACAACTTGCAGTCGTCTAAATGCTGCTCTTTCTTTATTTGGCATATCAATATCATTTGTTTCTTGTGACATGACCCGTCTAGGGTGGAGTGGCACGACCACCTACCTCTGGAACTTCTGAGGTTCCCGCGGACAAAAAAAACTGACTACGGGGGTGTTCCCCTAAAACAAAAAACAAACATGGAGGACAAAGAAGGAATAAAAGTTACGGTGCAGGGCCTAAATAACCCAGTACCGGCGGGGAATAGTGATCTGCCTGCGAGTCACACCTCGTCGTCATCAAGCGATCGTGAGCAAACATCTCCCACAGATGTGGGTGCCTTGGCATCTGTGGTCGACGGTACTGCTACAAGCACGCAACCGAAAGGTAAAAAAGATGAGGAGAAAGGGAAGCGAAGGGGGAGTTTAATCTGGACCCAGCCATCCGAGGATGGAAGCGACCCTGACTCCGAATCAGACAGCAGTTGCAAAATCAACACCACCGTTGTGGAGAAGCCCGTTAACGAGGAGGTCCACAAGATGGTAGAAGAGGTAAGCGAAAGCATATCTAAACTTACAACGGAGAAAAAAGTTCGGTGGACTGGAGCCCAGAGACGTAGGTACCAGAGGATCCAGGCACAGCTAAACAAAAAACAGCGGGCCGCACCAAAAGAGATCAACAATCCCTCCACTTCCTCGGAAGCGGCGAAGAGGATTAGATCTCCAGAGGAAGAAAATACCGCTAAACCAAGTAAGAAGAAAATGAGCTTCCCACCATCAAATGCCCCAAGCAATTCCTCTCAAAACCCACGCGAAGGAGACTGCCCAAAGAACCCTTCGACGGAGGGCGAAAAGGAGTGCTCGGGCACGAAGAAGGTGAGCGCGACCGCGGAATCCTCTGGAAGTACCAAGGGCTCTGATAAGAAGCCCAGGGCCTTCCAGAAGAGGAAGATGGGCGCAGAGACTGGCTCGGAGCCGCCATCTTCTTACGCCAAGGTGGCCAGGAAGAACTACAGGGACGAGAGGTGCTATGCAGTGATCGATACCAGTAGAGGGTCCGGCAGATTACCTAAAGAGCACCAGCAGGCCATCGAAAATATGGTCAGCGATAAAATACTGGAACACATTCTAAAGAGTGGGCCAATAAAAATAGTCAGCAGCGAGCTCAAAGGGGACCTTTTAGTATACCACTTGGGACCGCACGCGAACCCGGCCGCTCTCGAGGAAGTCATCAACAGTGTGACAACTCCTTGGGAAGGCGGAAAATTGAAGCTGGTGAGGAAGGACGAGATACCTCATCTGACTAAAGCGACGGTTTACGTCAAAGGGTATGGCTGCAAGTTCGAGACAGAACGCATGCTCGAGGTCTTTGGCAAGCAAAATGAGACCTTGGAAGTGAAGAGGTGGGAAGTCTTCCACAGGGAGGAGAAAGAGGATGGCACTCTCCTTGTGGTTGGAATTGACGACCTCTCACTATCCAGTCTTACAAAGACAAAGGGTAAGGCGTACTACATCTGTAATGCAGTCACCTTTAAAGTTGGAAGGGCACGAGTCGGGGAAGAAGAAGAGGATGCCCACCAAACCAGCAAGGAGGACAAACCACCGAGCAATTCCGAAGAGGGGGTCGAAGCCATCAGCGACTCCCAAGAAGCACGATTACTGGATGACTCATGATTGAGGTCATCCAGATAAACCTCCATCGGAGCGAAACGGCAACTCAAGCCCTGATGGATAAAATAAACAAAGGTAAAATACACATCGGTTTAATCCAGGAACCTTGGACCGTAAAGAACAAGGTTTCCGGACTAAACCACATTAATTACCAACTCTTTTACGCTAATACAGGAAACCGACCGAGGACCTGTATTATATGCCATAAAAACTTATGCTTTCTTTTCTCCCCAGAGTTGTCAACCTCGGACGCCACAGTGTTGAAGCAAGGGAATGGTAATATATACCTCGCATCAATCTACCTGCCGTTCGACTCGCCGACATTACCACCTTCGTCGGAGCTACAGCAACTGGTGAGGAAAATCAAGCAAACAGGTAACGAAGTACTAGTAGGTAGCGATGCTAACTCTCACCACATTTCGTGGGGTAGTACTAATACTAACAAGAGGGGTCAAGCCCTTCTAGAATTTTTGAATACTAACGACCTGATAACCCTTAACATAGGAAATACACCAACCTTTGTTAACAGAGTTAGGGAGGAAGTATTAGATGTAACAATATGTTCAGAAAATCTAATAAACGAGGTACATGAGTGGAGAGTTTCAAAGGAACACTCCTTCTCTGACCATAGGTATATTAGGTTTAAAATATCAAGGCCACCGCCGAATCCGATAACTTTCCGAAATAAATCCAAAACTAATTGGGCTAAATTCGGAAAACAAGTTAAAGATAGACTAGGGCAAGAAGTTGAGGTTTGCCTAAGCAAAGAAGATATTGATAGGAATGTCAATAAACTAACAGAGGCTCTAGTAAGGTCTTTCGAAGAAAGTTGTCCACTTCGAGAGAGGAAATCTGCCTACGAAAAACCCTGGATGACAGGGGAAATTCGTAACAAAGGCAAAGAGGTCCGAAGACTTTACAATAGGGCAAAACGTAAAAAAGCAGCTGTATTCTGGGACAACTACCAAACAAAACTAAAAGAATACAACAAAATGACAAGAAACGCCAAACGGAACTCCTGGAAGCTTTTTTGTGAACAGGTAGATAGCGTGAATGACGTCTCTAAAATTAAAAAGTTTCTATCTAAAACTCACTCACAACCCGAGCTTCTGGTTGATGAGACGGGTAAAAAGATGGAAACAGCCGAGGAAACTCTAAGACTTCTGATGAGAACGCACTTCCCGTCGAGTACTACGGCACATACGGTGTCACCGATGGAGATAGCTTATGCATCAGAAGAAGCACCAAAAATCAACAACTTGATGATTAAAGAAGCAATAATGAGCTTCTCACCATACAAAGCAGCGGGACCAGACCAGATTTTCCCAGCCTTACTTCAAAGGGAAGTGGACTATATTTCGTCCAATCTGGTCGAGATTTTCAATGCTTGCTTAAACTTTGCGTATACTCCATTGGCCTGGCAAGAGGCAAGGGTAGTATTCATTCCCAAGCCCGGCAAGTCAAGTTATGCAATACCAAAATCTTATCGTCCGATAAGTTTAACTTCATTCTTACTCAAAACAATGGAACGGACGGTCGACACCATGATAAAGAGTAACATCCCTAACGATATGCTCAAGTACAAACAACATGCATACGTAAAAGGTAGATCAGTGGAAACCGCATTACATGAGGTAGTACACCACATAGAGAGAACCTTCGAGATGAAATTGTATACTCTCGCAGTTTGCATCGACATCGAAGGAGCGTTCAACAACGTCAGCACCGAAACGCTAATCCACTCCTTAGACGAGTTTCAGGTAAACCGGGCCTTGAGGCACTGGATAGACCACATGCTAAGGAATAGATGGATAAGCTGCGCGCTACAAGACGTAACAAAAAGAGACAAAGTTGGTCAGGGGACGCCACAGGGAGGAATACTATCACCTCTCCTATGGGTTACCACCATAAATAGTCTACTAAGGAACTTAACCGACGAAGGATTTGAACCCATCTGCTATGCAGACGACGTTATAATACTTCCTAGGGGAAAGAATCCAAATATACTCTGTAGAAGGGCCGAAACGGCTCTAAAAATAGCATACAACTGGGCTAGACCGAGAGGTCTAAATGTCAACCCGGAAAAAACAGAATTATGTCTATTCACTAGGAAAACGAAAATAGGAGCTTACGAAGAACCCGTTTTCCTAGATAAGATGATAAACATTTCTCCAACAATTAAGTACCTGGGAGTAATTCTAGACAGGAAACTTAAATGGAGAGACCATATTCAGGAAAGGGCTAATAAAGCCCACAGATGTTGGTCAACCTGCAGAAGAGCTATAGGCTCAAAATGGGGTTTCAATCCTAGGATGACACACTGGTTATACAGAAGCGTAATTAGACCGATTCTAACTTACGCTTCTGTGGTATGGTGGACAGCTACGGACAAGAAATGCAACGTAAAAGTACTGCAAAAAGTCCAAAGAACGTGCTGCTTAAGTATTAGCGGGGCAATGAGGACTACACCAACTAGGGCTTTAGAGACAATTTTATTTGTCCACCCAATAGAAATTCAGGTAAGGTATGAGGCAGCCATCGCAGCTATAAGACTTAAGTCGATGAGCGAGTGGATCGTAAGAGACCACCAAACATACCACCAAAACATATTACAGGTTACAACGGGTGAGTCAATAGATCATATTGTATCAGACCGTATACCTGAAACAATTGAATCCGCCTTGTGTGAAATTTTAATACCAGACAGGGACATGTGGATCGATGGAACCCTAGAACGGATGCCAACTGGAAGCTGTGGGTTCACAGATGGGGCCGTTCTAGGGGGGAGAACGGGTCTGGGTCTATATATCGAAGACCAGGAAACTAGAATCTCCCTTCGACTGCCGGATCATAATACGATCCTACAGGCCGAAATCCGAGCGATCACAGAGTGTCTGAACTGGTTTAAAGCTAACACAAGGCCAATCACTGTAAACATCCTAACGGACAGTAAAGCAGCAATTAAAGCAATAACAAGCAAGACGGTGAAATCAAAAACTGTCCTGCAGTGTAAAAAATCAATCAACGACTACTCCCACCATGGTTCTGTTAACATTATATGGGTACCAGGACATAAAGGGATTAGGGGTAACGAGATAGCCAACTCCTTGGCAAGGCAAGCCAGAGAGCAAGCTACGATAAGCCTAGATAATGCTAAGCCTTTAAAAGCGACGCGTCTAGAGTTAAAAGCATGGGCAGAAAACGCCCATACATCCCTCTGGAACACTGAAGAGAAAGGGAAAAATACAAAAATCCTCTGGGGAAACCCAGACCAGGATAAAACAAAGGAACTCCTGCAAATGAGTAAAAAAGACATTAGTAGACTGACAGGCATCTTTACAGGACACCTAGGGCTACAAGCACACCTGCACAAAATCGGTTGTGCAGAAAGCAGCGAATGCAGAGCATGCGGAGAGGACGACGAAACGTTGGAACACTATCTCTGTCATTGCCCAGCCTTCGCGACGCTAAGAAACCAATTTCTAGGAAATAACACTATACCAGAACTCCACCAAATTAGGGCAAGCGAGTTCAAAAACTTAAGAGATTATGTCAATAGCACAGAATTTCTTAACTGATAAATTTATTTTCTTTTCAATAAATTAAGCAATAAAAAATTTATTCCCCTTAGGCTTCCGAAATTAGAGCGCACAACAGGCCTATACTGGCTTAAGTGTATGCCCCATACGGGCATGTGGCGATTCTTATATTCGCCCCTCTTTTCAACCTAACCTAACCAAACCTAACCTTCTGCACCACCTTTCTTTGATACAGTGTTTCCTGCATAACAGGAGCTTAGTTTTGAATGTATGCCAGATACCATGCACGCACATATTCTAACTCTTCGTCTTGTCGTGAAATACTTCATGTTATTCCTCTTTTCTGTGATCAGATTTTACGCATTACTTCAACCAGGACAATTGTGGACAAAGGTTATGACAAAGGATATCTCCGATATAATTCCGCGTTCCTGTGGAATGGGTGGTTTATGTTCTCAAGATATGGTGGCACACTGTTACGGTTATCTAGGCTTTAATATTATGTAGAGATGGTCTGACCTAAGAGAAATGACGGGTGACACGACGGATCTAAGCTAAATTTTGGTGAAATTTGTACGTTGAACAACTCTACCTCGGCAGTTCCATACCTGACTTTCATAAATTCCATCTACGTGTGATTGGAGCCAGGCTCAATCGAGATATGTCTCTATTAGACTGATGCAACTTCCACTTCCGTTGTATCATTTTTCAGTACGTTGCACAGTGTTCCCACTTGTATGGAGAGTGCCAAAAATAGTTCTAATCGAGCTACCGCCTCGAAATGTTAAACATAGTTTTATAACAAACGCAAAGGAGAGAAAACGATTTTAATGGATGTAGGTCCACATTTGGGTGTAGCCCTCATATAAAGGTACCGCCCGATTTTTTCTATATTTTGGGCAAATTTTCAAATCGATTTGTCTGTAATTTTGAATTTTGTGTTCTGAGGGAACAACATACCTCCGTGCAAAAAATGTTCAATATAGCTCCACGTTTAGATATAGCTCCCATATAAACGTACCTACCGATTTATGGAATTTTGGGGATTTTACAGGTGTGGTATAAGGGGTATAACTTACAGTGTGGCAGATGGAGGCAGCTGTATTTTTTATCGTAAACAAGGGAATTTCCCCTTTATTTTTTTAAAAAAAAATATGGAGTTTCCCTTACGGGGCTAACATTACTAAAACTCAACATTTAATATCATTACTATAATATGATATTAAAAATAGCACAAACAAGTAAGCAAAGGCTATAGTCGGACAGGGCCGACCATACGATACCCTACACCACTACCCTGCGAATTAGCTTTCAGCAAATCAAGATTCCTTTTGGACAATTAAACTCATTGTAAGAAATAACTTTTTTGAGTCTGCAACCTTATCACATTAAGTTTAAATAATAATATAATAATAGTTCCACAAACATCCAAGAAGTGACAGGGAGTGCACCACGATTCATATTACATCAGTGATATGAGTCCTACTGTTGATCGCCGAGTCCGAAAGGCACGTCTGAAGACACCACCTGTAGAGAAATTTTACGTGGCTGAAATACTCAGAAAATTTCGCCAACTTTACTGAGGGGTATTTTGCCATCGTTGGAAATTTGATGTTTGCTGGCCGGGATCGAACGCCCTACCTTCAGCATGCAAGGCGGGTGTGCATACAATTGTACCACGGTGGCACCAATAAATAATTTTACCAAGGACATTCAGTTTGGACCTAATATGTTGCATATTTTGACATATTTGCATAAAATGAACATATGCAAAACCATATGCAAGACTTTGTGGCCTAAATATCCCCCCAAATTGACTGAAATTTTGTATTAAGTCTTCGTTGGGGGTATACAATTTTCGACCTGAAATGTATCGGTATAGGTATATGTCTTCATATAGCTCCCATAGGACGGTACCTCCCGATATCCGGTATTTTGAAAGTTGTGGCCTCAAGATTCCATTGAAATGGCTGACATTTTGTATTAAGTCTTCGTTGGAGGTAAAAAAAACTTTCCACCTGAAATTTGTCGGTGTAGGTCCACGTCTTCATATAGCTCCCAAAGCCAGTACCTATCGATTTTCTGTACTTTGAAGGTTATGGTCTCAATATCCCTCCGAAATGGCTAACATTTGGTATTAAGTCTACGTTGGGGGTATTAAACTTTCCACCTGAAATTTGTCGGTATAGGTCTAGGCGTTCATATAGCTCCCATAGAACGATAGCTTCCCATTTTCGACATTTTGAAGATTGTGGCTCTGGTTACAGATTTCTCTATTTTATTGACTTGTCTGAAGTGAATTTCAAACAGAAACATAAACATTTTCGAAGATATTATTGAAATATATGTTGCTTACGAAAATATGTAAAATACATACATTTTCCATATGCAAAAATAATATTTGCATATGCATAATTTATACATTTTTACATATGTGATATATTTCGATTGGAATTTAGTCAGAAGCCAAAAATATGCCCAGTCCCAAAATTTGACAAAAATAGGTGTTGCACAAAATTCCGCTGTCTACATACTATTGAGTTAATAAAGGGTGTTTTTTTTAAGCTAGATAGAACTTTAAATTGTAAAAAGTAACACAAAAAATTAAATTTTGATAAAACTTTTTTTATTTGTTTCAGTATACTCTGACAAATCATCATGAATAGACTCATGCTTGAACAACGCTACGAAATTATCCAAATTTACTTTGAAAATCAGTCGTCGATTCGCGCAACTTATAGACGACTTCGTCATTTATATGGCGTTCAGCGATGAGGCGCATTTTTGGCTTAACGGGTTTGTTAATAAGCAAAATTGCCGTATATGGAGTGAGACCAATCCACAAGAGATCCTACAGAATCCATTACATCCAGAAAAATGCACCGTATGGTGCAATTTTCACGCTGGTGGCATCATCGGACCTTATTTCTTCAAAAATGAGGCCGGAGCTCGCGTTACGGTCAATGGAGATCGTTACCGCACCATGATCAATGATTTTTTGTTTGAAAATATGGATGACATTGATCCGGAGGAGATGTGGTTTCAACAGGATGGCGATACGTGCCATACGGCGAACGCAACCATCGACTTATTGAAATCAAAATTTGCCGAAAAGTTGATTTCGAGAATTCGACCTGTCAATTGGCCTCCAAGGTCGTGCGATTTGACACCTCTCGATTATTTCCTGTGGAGCTACGTGAAGTCACTGGTTTACGCTGATAAACCAGCAACAATTGATGCCTTGGAGGCCAGCATTGTTCGTGTTATTCGTGACATACGGGCAGCAGTGCTCGAAAAAGTGACCAAAAATTGGACGTCCAGAATGCACTTCGTCAAGAACAGCCGCGGTGCCCATATGCCCAAAATCATTTTCAAATGTTAATGTCACGTATTGATCTTTCGAATAAAAAAAAATTTTGATTACAATTTAATTTTTTGTGTTATTTTTTACAATTTCAAGTTCTATCGGGCATAAAAAACACCCTTTATTAATCGGGGTGCACTCATTGATATGAGACAAGGGTCCCTTGTCCCTACTGGGATGTTTGTGGACCAATTATATGTTATACATTTTTAATAAATATTCTTAACCTGGAAAATTGGCGTTGTTTAGCCCCTTAAGCTACATGTTTAAATTTTGGACAAATGGACAAGTAATACGCTAGGCCTCCACGCAATTTGCAAAAACTGGGAATTTCTCAGTCATGATAGGGACAATTTGTGGCATCGGAGGAAGATGTGGTTCTCTTCACAAAACTCATTATATACTAGGTAGTAGGCCCGTTATCAAGCACACATATTATTACAATTATCATCAGGTTAGTAGTAATTTTTCGATATGTAGGCGACTTTGCCGGTATATGCCCTCCAGGAATTCAAATATGGACCAAAAATAAAATGTTTTTAAATTAATTCTCATTGAAAAATTAGGAGTCTACCGAAGTCCCACACATTCAACCATTACGCTACGTTTCGCGGGTGGTTAAGCCGATCTTCAGGCGTATTGAATTTTGTTTTTGTGGGAGACGAAGGCAAAGCTTGGGAAGTAGTATATATATCGCACTTCATTAGATAAATGCATATACGAAATTATGCCAGTTAATTTTAACTCCAAACTTTTCCTATAGTCCTGCTTGTTAATCCCATTTTTTAATGTTCACAAATACTATGGTAAGTTTTCTTCCTACTTCATTAGTAATTGCTCTCCTATATCAGAAGATTTTTTTTGATCATCAATTATTGTCTACTAAAGTTTTGACAAGTTGATGGTGGCTCAGAACGCTAAGACACCGGCAACCTTGACACTCAGTTGTCGGAGACCCAGGTACGAATCCCAGCCTGGCTCATGCTGAAATTATTTTTTATTTTAATAAGGCAAAAATAAGAAAACAAAATGTTTTTTTTGCATAGAAAAGTAATGGTCCATTACACACGCTAAATAATATCAGATCATCATCCAAATTTGTAGGCATCTTCTTCGACCTAAACCCCTACCTCGTGCAAAATGTCGTGACTATTGAGCTATAATTGCGACCTCTAGTGTGCTTATGATTACACTACAAGCAAAAAATTGGATATATTAGGCTGTAACTCTGTTATCTGAACACGTAAATCAACATAATTGGTATCAATGGAAAGGGCAAGAGGTGGCCTTCCAAATATATCTTTACGTGGGCGGAATGTGTCTTGCAGGAATAAAGATGTAACCGGTATATTAAAAATTTTCACAATTTTCACACAAAAGTTTTGGTCCATTTGACCCTCTAAACACCATCCGATCACCATCTCAAATTGCAAGTATCTTCTTTGTCATACACGGTTACCATGTTCGAATTTTTGGCGATCAGGCTATTATTGCGATCAACAGAGCAGCTACAAAATCGGATTAAAATTATGTTTTTGGTCCATTTCACCCGCTAACTATTTCACGATCATCACCAATAAGAATAAGCATCTATCTTGGTCTGAACCCGACCTCCATGCAAAATTTCGTGACGATCGGTCCATAATTGCGGCCTGGAGCGTGTTTACAGTTTATAATGGACAGACGGACGGACACACATCTCAAAATCGCTTTATCTCGTCGAGATATGAAGATTGGTATACCACATTGGGGGTTTCTGACGAATATTTCGCGGTGTTACATGAATTTTTCCCAAAACAAACTTATAATACCCCTCCCTACATAGTGGTGTAGGGTATAAAAATCATTTACAATGAATTTATTTTGAAGGAAGTTAGAAAACGAATTATGAATTTCTTTTTTCGTAAGAGTATTGTCAATGCCATCAACTATAAGTTTCATTTTGTAAATTGTACATTTAACACTTCAATTTTTTACAATTTCACTCAAAAGCTGCGAATGCTTGTTTTTGTTTTTAAGGCACCACATACAAATCTCAACTTCTTCGACTTAACTTGACATATTACCACTGTAAATTGGCAAAAATAATACTGGATATTAAAAATTTAATATGTTTAGAGAATATTTATTTCAATCGCATTCAAATTTGTCGCCATACATTTTTCGATTTTTGTCCATGGGGGGAACCACAGTGTGTTGTAACCATTGTTGTGTGCTGCAGTTATTTGATATTCTTGTGGCTCATGAAGTCCACTCTATCTTCGATCTTTCCTCGGAGTCCACTGCAATTGAATTTCAAATAGGATGAATTTTCGCAGGTTGGAACAGCAACCGTGAGCGATTGCTATTGGGAGTACTATGGGTGAGTCTCATATTGTTACGACGATTCACTAGAGCCAATTTAGTACAGCATGCGGCAATACCTGTCGTAAGACGAATTTCGGATGCTTTTTGGTCAATCAAATGCGAAGAACACGAGGGATTTCGATGAACAGGTGATAAAGGGGGTTTCTATGGATATATTAGTGTATAACTATGTTATCTGATCATGTACATTAACATAATTGGCATCAGTGGCAAGATCAAGAAATCTTCTTCCAAATTTGTCTTACTTTGGCGGTACGTGCCTTCCAGGAAGAACGCAATCTATATTAAAAATTTTACTAATTTTCAGACAAAAATGTTGTTTTTTTTAATCCGCTAAATTGGTTGGATTTTATGTTGTTTTGGAGATCATAAGATAATCGGGTCCTTTGTTCATGTCATTTTGTATTAACAGCATAAAACAATTCTTACCGTATACCCACTCCAGAGGGGAAAGGGGGTGAATGTTACGCTCATGGTTTCTTAAAACACTTTTCGCGGCAGCACAAAGCTGTAACCGGCGCATTGGCTTGATTTTTACACCGTAAATATTTTGGCCACTTTCTCCAACAAGTGGATCCACTGTGCATTGCTGCATTTTGGTATAGACCATATATAACGGTACCACCCTATTTTTGGTATTTTGAGGATTTTAGCCGCAATTTTTAACCGAAATAGCTGTAATTTGACATATAAAGTTCCCAGTGGTCACGAAAGCTCTCCACCAAAAATGGCCAACATAGGTCCACGTTTTGCTATAGACTCCATATAACGGTACCTCCCGATTTTCGGTATTTTGAGAATTTTAGCTACAATTTTTAACCGAACTAGCAGTAATTTGACATTTGAGGTTCTCAGTGGTCACAAAACTTCTTCAATAAAAATTGTCGATATAGGTCCATGTTTTGGTATAGACCCCATATAACGGTACCTCCTGATTTTCGATACTGTGAAGGTCTTAGCTACATTGTTTGACTGAACTACCCGTAATTTGACATTTTGGGTTCCCTGCAGTTACAGAACTGTTCCATAAAAATTGTCAAGATAGGTATACAATTTTATATAGCCCCATTTATTTATTTGATATCATTTTCCGAACGATACGCTTCTTTTGTAAATAATTGGGGAAAAAACATTTAAGATTTTGTAAAATTTATGAACCCAAACAACTTAGCCTAAATTACCCAAATCAAACATTTTTTCCAATAATTTCGAAAAAAATGTCTCTGCATGCCGCATATTAGCTATCAGTTCATTTAACACTCATTTATTTTGTAATTATAATGAATTGCTTTAGCGCGAATAACGAAAAACAATAACTCGAAACTATATCTGTACATTTGTATAAATATTGTACAAAAAGACATGGAATTTTCACAAAGTGCTATTAATTAAATGCTATTAATAGATAAAACAAATAAAAATTATACAGACAACGTATTAAATTATATATGCATTATATACATACATACACACAGACGCATACATTTACGCATTGTAGAATTTATACGCACAAAAGCATACATAAATAATTACATTTATTATTGTGAAATGTAAATAATCGCAAATACAATGTGTTTGAATGTTGTCATCGTTTGAATTTATCTGCATAGCTGTGCCTTTTTCCGGTTCACAATTGGACAAAAGATCCAGCTACATCGTCGGTTAAATAGCTTTCATAATTACCACATAATCTGTGCGAAATATTCATTCCAAAAGGAAGTTCAAATGGAAAGGAAATTGCGTCTAAAATCCATTTAGCCAATTTTCTAACATATTTTCTCATTTCTATTGTTTTCTAATAGAAAATCATATGGGGATAACGCTATTGCATTTAGTGGACAGCCTATATAAGGGGTTATCACAAGTTATACACTAGAAAAAGGCTTTTTCATACTTGTTATACCCTGAACCATAATATTGTTATGACAGTAACTGGTAGACTTAAGTAAATTTAGAAGAATTTCTGTTAATTTAAAAATTTGAATTTTAACGTAAATTTTTATTAAGCAATTATTTTATTCGTATCAATTTTGCAACAACAACTATTACTGCAGTCATGAAGTTTTTGCTTAGCAAAATTGTTTTTGTACTCTCTCTCTCTCTCATTCATTTTAACTATTCAATTATGCTTCTGCATTGTGACGTCATTGTAAACCCTCGTACTCCCACATATTTATTACCGCTTGCGCATTGATGCGTTGTTTACATTAATTCGTCTATTTGTATACGAGTATGTGTGTATGTGCATCTGGATATCGTTTGAACATTGGAGAACCTCCCAGATGAAGGGTGCTGATACAGGCTATGCATACGCAAGTGGGTATAAGTACGAGTATGTAGCGGGTGGGAGAGATAGTTATAAATCATATAGCGCACCATAACCGCAAGAAGTAACCTGAATAGAGTAAGGCTGTGTGCTTATTACTTAATAGAATTACCTGTGTGCTAGTGGAGAAATAAAGTCTTGCGTGCATAACGCCAATAAAGCCTTGTAAAATCGAACCCTGTTGTATTTGGTACAAATCGTATTGAGGAATAAAACAACGTTTACACGGGATTAAGTTCAAATTTAATTCCGTAAAATTGATGTCAGAAGTGGAATAACGAAAAATTTTACAATGAAGTTCAACGAATTCCGAGAGGAAGACTTAAAAAGGGAGCCTCTCAATTTAGATTTGCAAGCTACCGGAAATTAGACTGAGTTACAAAAACGTCATTGCATATAAGTTCTAAATTATGGATGAAAGCTTATAGTCCGGTCAAAATAGACATTGAAATAGCAAAAATTCCCACATAGCTGAATTTTGGTGGAGAGCTAGGGTTTGCCATTAGAAGCAACGTCCTAAAAGTCCCCATCGATCCCATGTGTGCAAAAAAAATATTCCGGGTCAAAGGCCAAAATTTAAGGGTTTTTAGGTTTTCGGATTTATTTTTTGAAAACGGTTGATCCAATCAAAAAGTAACTAAAGTAAATATTGTAGACAGAAAAATTATCTACAAGTTTGAGCCTTATAATTTTTTTCTTAGAAGGAACCATTCTTGATATATAGCTGTTCTAAAAAACACATGATTTGTATGCACTTTTAAGGGAAATATGCACATATTCAGACGAACCGGCTAAAATAAGCGAAGTAATCGGGTCTGTCCCCCAAAAAATATATATTTTCTTGAAGAGAGAAATTATAGCTATCTTCTAAAAAAATTCCAACAAAATCGGAGTGTGTTTAGTAGAGTTATTCAATGTTAGAGTCATATTATGCAATAATAGTCCATTTAACCCACATGTATAATCGAAAGCCCGACGGGAACGACCCCAACGAAAACTCTCCGATTTTTTTCAAGTTTTGTCCGAAGGTAGGGTTTGTTGCGCTGATTACGGAAAGGTATAATTTTCAACGGTTGCGGATCCGGTTCGCAGGTTATTCGACCCGAAAGGCCAAATTTAAAAACCGGTTTAGACCCGGTTCTACTGTACCGATTACTGCAAAGTGGATATCGTTTAAAAGCTTACGGAAGTATCTAACACATAGTGTCGTTACTTTAACCGGTTCGCATCATAATGTACTTACGCGAAATTCGATAAGAAAATGGAAGGGAACTCTAGGAAAAAGGAAGATAACTCCAGAAAACTGGACGAGGAATTGGGTGAAATATCTGTCAAATTCGACGATAAATCAGAAGAAAATCCAAAACAAATCGTATAGAGGAATAAAACAACGTCTACACGGGATTAAGTACAAACCTAATTCCGTAACAATATGGAGGGTATAATCAACTTTGTCATGTCGTTTGTAACACATCGAAATATTCGTCGGAAACCCTTTAAAGTACATATCAGCATAAAATCTAAAGTCGAAATAGCCATGTGCGTCTGTTCGTCTGTCCGTTTGTTGAAATTGCGGGCTGTGTCCGCAATTTTTAAGATAGAGCTTTGTAATTTATATAAACGTTTCTATTACTTTTTGGATGTTTGGTATTAAAAGTTGGACATATCAGTCCACGTTTTCTATAGCACCTATAGAACGGTACTTCCCCATTTTCGGTATTGCGAAGGTTTCATACCATGGAACGGTACCTCTCAAGATTGTGGCCTCAGTATCCCATTGAAACGTCTTCATATAGCCCCTAAAGAACGGTGTTTTGAAACTTTTAACCACATTATTCAACCGGAATAACAGAAATTTCGTATTGGTTCTTCACTAAAGGTACAAGGCATTTATACATCCCCTACAAAAAATCAAACAGTATAGGTTCACCATTTGGTATAGCCCCATATAAGCGTAGCCACCATTTAAGGCTATTTTAAGATTTTAGTCACATTTTTCTACCGAATTGGTCGTTAATTGGATTTTTGTGTTTCTATAAGATAAAAAACTTGCTCACAAACAACCTATCCATATATGGCGAAAAACAAAAATCCTTTGCAATTCCATTTGAAAAAAATTAAAAAAATTTTTTGCGAGCACATCTACAATTTTTGGTATAGAGTTAAAGGCAAAAATCTGGTTTCAAATCTGCTCGCGTTCACGAAATTGGCCGATGCGCGCAAAAGTTATAGCGGTTTTTATCCTCTTATAAAGAAAAAATATTTTAAAATTTCTTGTTTTTTGTATTGAGAAAATGTAAGCATATATCAGTAAAAAAAAATCTGGAAATAAATTCAAATTATACTAACTCAGAGTCCGTATAAACCTCTAAAAATTAAATTAAAAATACGTACAGAAACTAGACAACGCGTAAAAAATGTGAAACCAAAATTATAAACATTGGCTTTATAAATTGCATATTATAACAACAACAAAAGAGAAACAACTCACTGTTGGAAAATATTGTTACAAATATATTTTTTGGTTTGTTTCGAAAAATTAGAAAAAAATATTTGAGAGTTATCCAACTATTTCGCTAACATCTAATACATAAATTAAAGTATTCTGCTAAAACTTTTTCAAAATATATGGTTTACCATCGTGAAAGCTTAACTGCTTACTGTGATAACTTGTAAGGATAGGAAATTAAGAGTAATATTGAAATTACTATCATTTAAAAGATATGAAAATTAAAAAGCCTGTAACTCGCGAATTAGTTAAAGTTTTTTTATGACACGTGTTTTCGCAAATATTATAATCGCGAGTAAACGATTCCATTTATATAAAAAAATTTAAAGAAAATCGCGGTTTAGTACGCGGATTTATCAAAATATATTTTTGCTGATTTTTCGATTTTCAAGGTATCTATATCCGCGGTTTTAGTAGATGAATTCAAGCGCGGAAGGGTTCATTAGAACCGTCGCGTAAAAAGCTAAATTCACGCGGGTTTCAAAGGAAATTGAATGACAGTTGTAAATTTTTGCACGTAAAAAATATGTTTTGTAAGAAAATTCACGCATGAAATTTTGGCCTTTCGACTCCAATTACTAGGATGCTGTAAGGAGCACACTCATGAGATATGCACCAAACGACGTAAAATCACGAGTTGTATAATCGTGTTATGAGTTTGGAATATTATCTTCTTGCGCGTCCAGATTATTAAAAATATTCAAAAAACCCCGTAATTCCGGCTTCAAAATGTCAGCATCAATTTTAGGTGAATGCGGTGGATATATCGAAAAATCATACACAGCTATCTTATTGCCCATGGAGTATTCTGTGATTCATTCTTTGGGAATAGGTCTATAAAATGTAAGGTTACGCCAGAAATCGCATGGGAACATAAAAAAACTTGCTGGCTTCAACCCATTTTTACCCATTTTTCTACATTGATGCCAACACAGCTTCCACGAAGATTAATTTTAATGGTCGACATTATGGGATCCATCCTAAAATACTTCATTTTAAAGAATTGTAGTCATACTTTATAGAATATGTTAACAGTTCGCGAATTCTGAAAGGGTGAAACTCGGATTCATCGATTGCAAAATAATTTTGTTATTTACCATATATATATGGCGAAAACCAAAAATGTTTTACAATCGATGAATACGAGTTTCACCCATTCAGAATTCGCGAACTGTTAACATATTCTATATAGTATAATGTACATTCTTTAAAATGAAGTGATTTAGGAGGGATCCCATAATATCGACCATTAAAATTAATTTACGTGGAAGCTGTGTTGGCATCAGTGTAGAAAAATAGGTAAAAATGGGTTGAAGCCAACAAGTTTTTTTATGCTCCCTTCCGATTTCTGGCTTAACCCTACATTTTATAGACATATGCCCACAGAAAGACTCAAAGAATACTTCATGGCAATATGATACTTGTGTATGATTTTTCGATATATCCACTGCATCCACCTAAAATTTATGCTGACATTTTGAAGCCGGAATTTCGGTTTTTTTTTTTTTTTGATTTTTTTAATAATTCGGACGCGCAACAAGATAATATTCAAAACTAAAAATAGGATTATAAAACTCGTGATTTTACGTCGTTTAATGCATATCTCATGAGTGTGCTCCTTACAGCATCCTAGTAATTGGAGTCTAAAGGCCAATATTTGATGCGTGAATATTCTTAAAAAACCTATTGTTTGCGTTTAAAATTTACAAGTGCCATTCAATTTTCGTTGTACCCCGCGTTTTTTATGCGACGGATCTAATGAGCCCATCCGCGATCGAATCCATCCACTAAAACCGCGGATATAGATACCCTGAACATAGAAAAATCAGCAAAAATTTATTTTGACAAATCCGCGTACTAAACCGCGATTTTCTTTAAAATGTTTTACGTAAATGGAATACTTTATACGCCATTATAATATTTGCGAAAACGCGTGTCAAAAATAACAGAGGTTCGCGAGTAATATGGGTTTTTTACAAAAAATAGAATGTGGAGCCACATCCGTGTTCTTGAAGAATCTGTTTGAAATATGTGTATATAGACGTATTTTTGATGGGTGCTACTGAAACCGGATGCGCATCAAAGTCGTATGCAAATTGCGCGATTTTTACCCACTTTAATGTTTTTTGCATTGTGTGATGTAACTGGCGGCACACTTTGACCGCTGAGTGAAACATCGAAATATGCATATATATTGAAAGAGATTGATTCGCTGTATCCAAAAACGGATGTGCATCAACTGATTTTAACTAATTCGCGAATAATAGGTTTTTAATTTCCACATTTGTTGAATGATTGTAATTTCAATATTACTCTTAATTTCCTATCCTTATAAGTTAACACAGTAAGCAAATAAGCTTTCACGATGGTAAACCATATTTCTTGATGAAGTTTTAGCAGTACACATTAATTATTGTATGGGATTTTAGCGAAATTTATTTTATTTATTTATTTATTTTATTTTATTTTATTTTATTTTATTTTATTTTATTTTATTTTATTTTATTTTATTTTATTTTATTTTATTTTATTTTATTTTATTTTATTTTATTTTATTTTATTTTATTTTATTTTATTTTATTTTATTTATTCAATTCATTTTTAATACTAAAGCCTCCAAGGCCAATAAATAGTATTAACAAAAATTTTTACAACCTAAGTGGAAACTTATAAAAATTAAGAGCAAATCTCAATAAAATCAGTAATAAATGGCTCCCCAAAAAAAACTACAAAAATCATAAGGAATGGAAGACCATAACAAGCAACAATAAGCAAGTTACAAAACTGTCGACAGTAGTATGTCCAAAACCAATCTCCATAAATCAAACATAGTAAAAAAACATAGCAATTAACTAAAATGATACTTTATGAGATGTTGCATGTCAGCATCATAACAGTAAGTAAAGACTACAAACTACAGGAAATCGATATGATAAAGGGATCATAATGTGTGATTATTATTAGGATTCCGAAAATGGTGCAAAAGTTTTAACCTAAAAGCATTATAAGATTGAGAAAATACCTTCAATTCAATAGGTAGATAGTTCCACAATCTTGCAACGCGTATGACAAATGAGTTTTCAAAGGTAGCATTGTTTATCCTGGGTATAGTTATCTGCGTATTCCTCCTAAACATAGAAAAACTAAACATATTAGCTAAAAAAGCAGACACACCCTCCTTAATAATTTATGAAAAGAACACACAATTCTAAGAGAAAAATATTGCTCAAAACTAGATCCCAGAAAACTCACGACATAATATATTATATTATTAAGATATGTTCACGAGTTCTAATACCATAGGTAAAACGAACAATAGAATTAACTATCCGCTTATATCTTAAAAAAATTGCATTAATCGTACCAGACACAAGTTCTAATCCATAATTAACTTGAGGCATCAGAAGAGCATAGGCCATACGTCTTTTAACCCATGACGGAAGAAACAAATTAGTCGAGTAAAGTCTACGAATCACAGAAAACACTTTTCTTTGAATCAACATGCATTTCAAATGAAAGTTTGTTGTCTACCAAAACACCCAATATTTTATGGCAGTTTACAAAGCAAATTAGATTACCATCTAGATAAATATTTGGATTATAATCACGACAGCCGAAGTTAATAGCTTTTGTTTTGGAGGGATTGAAAGTCAAAAAGTTGTCTATAGACCATTGTTTAAAACGTGTAAGACGAAATAGTTGGAGAACTCCCAAATATTTTTTCTAATTTTTCGAATCAAACCAAAAAATATATTTCCAACAATATTTTTCAACAATAAGTTTTTCACTTTTGTTGTTGCTAAAATAGGCAATTTATGTACCCAATCTCTAAAAATTTGGTATCATATTTTTCTACGCATTGTCTAGATTCCGCATGTATTTTTTAATTTATTTTTTGAGGGTTTGCACGGACTCTGGGACAGGATAATTTGGATTTTCTTCAACTTTTTTGTATTATTTGTTGATTTTCCGCGAAAATAATAATAAATTTAATAACTATTTAAACATCTACGAATAGATATGGAATGCTGTTAACGATTTATGCATACATTTTCTCATAAAAGCAAATAAGATATTTTTAAATATTTTTTTCATTATATGAGAATAAAAACCGCTATAACTTTTGCGCGCATCGGCCAATTTTGTGAACGCGAACAGATTTGAAACCAGAATTTTTTTCTTAACCTCTATGCCAAAAATTGTAGATGTGCTCGCAATTTTTTTTTCTAATTTTTTCTCAAATGGAATTGCAAAGGATTTTTGGTTTTCGCCATATGCAGGTTTAAGACTACCTGGTATTACCCAATTTTATGTATTTCGAGGGTATTTTTTCTGTTTAATATGGTATGTTGCCAGGAATTCAAAAGCTCGGAAAATTGTAAATAATAATCCATATTTTGGAAAGAACTACGAAGACGTCCCATATGAGCCCTTTTGAAGGGAGTATTATCAGTTGGGGTATACTAAACCTGCAATAAGAGGAAGAGCTTGTTCTTGTTCTCTTCAATAAAGCTGTGGCGGAGGGTATAAAAATTTCGGCCCGGACGAACTTCGCGACGTTCTTACTTCTTTGAAAAAAAAAACTGCCAGAGTGATATATTTTCGGTGCCCTTTCAGAAATTAGTTTTTTGAAAAATATTAAATAGTTTGGTGTCAAATAGCCGTCTACGATACAGTTCATATTAAAGCGGTCTGCAGTGTCCAGTTTTGGAAAAATTGTTTATCAGTAGTACTAAATGTGATCGTCATCGTTAAAGAAGAGTACAAGCTAATCACTAAATGAGGTATTTTATATAATATATTAAAAAATTAACATTAAAATTTAAACGAGAATGCGGTCATGAGACTCTCTTCTAAAAGAATGATTTGTATGTACTTAATTCATTCGATTTCGAGAAACTACTATTTTAAGTTATTACGACTATTCCACAAACATCGTTTTCAACGCTCATTTGATCACATATTTAATGCTAATTTCTCTTCAAAAAAGGCAAGAAAACATTTTCCAATTTTTTGAAATTTGCAAGTGGTGGTAATCCCTAATTGAATATCATTTGGATAATTATAATGCTAATTTCTCTCCAAAAAAAGGAAAGAAAACATTTTCGAATTTCTTGAAATTTGCAACTGGTGGTAACCCCTAATTGAATATCATTTGGCTAATTATAACATAGGTCCAGGTTTTGGTATATGCACCATATAACGGTACATCCCGATATTCGGTAATTTGAGGATTTTAGCTACATGTTTCAACAAAACTTGCTGGAATTTCACATTTTTGGTTATTAGTGGCAACTTAGGTCCAGGTTTTGGTATATCCCCTGTTAAACCTTGTTTAACAAATTAGTATAAGCACCTGAATTTATATATGAACTTTGACATCTAATTTTGTCCTATTTAATTACAACCCAAGACCTAATTGGATTCGATCTGGTAACCTTTTAGTTCTGAAATAAAAAGAGCTTTCACTCATTAGTTTTATATGCAACCATTGTATCGAATTCCATTTGTTTCATATATTACAAAATACAAACATGTCTTCATCATTCACATATATTATATGAATACTTTACTTGTACTTTAACCGTTAATACGACAAGAAGTCAAAGAATAAAGCCTAATCACGATTACATTTATAGAAAAACACAAACTTTTCTTTTCTTCCTCAAATTTTCAATCAGGGGAATTGCCACCGCAAACTAACCATTTACAGTCCATTAGATGCCAATCCCCAAGATTGTACATCCCCCATGTAACGGTATATCCCGATTTTCGGTATTTTGAAGATTTTAGCTACAATGTTTAACCAAACCATGTTTTTGTATAGCCCCCATTAAAGGGTGCCATCCGATTTCCGAAATTTTGAGGATATTCGCTACAATTTTTAACCAAACTTGCAATTTGAAATTACTCCACCAAAAATGTTTATATAGATCCATTTTGAGGTTTTGTTCTCAGAGGTTGTGGTGTAGGGCATCACATAGTCGGCTCCTTTCGACTCTTACTTGTTTTAAAATACAACAATATATATTTTTCTTTGCTAGGGCACTGGTGAAGTACAACAACGTGAAGGATAAGCTCAGCCTATTTTAAAAATAGTGAGTGATTTGTATAGAAAGCTTCAGGGCATAGACACTTGCACTTGTGGTTGAACAGGATCTTGGTATGGGCATTTTGTGCTGTGTAGTATAAACCACTTATATACGATCTTCATGTGTCTAAAATTCTCTTCTTAACCAAAACAAAAAAAAAAAAATTTCACCATATCCACCCGCACTAATTTGTAAGCCATTTAATATCCCACATGATGTCATATTTTATTAATCATATGAGCATTTATTCTTCATATCAAATCCCATATGATATCAATCATAAAATAATAAAGAATATATACATACATATAAAATGCATAAAAAATTCAAAAATTTACATATGACCTCAACACACAAACACTCATCACAGGTATGACTTTTGTACAGACCTCACAAATGTACACACACACACAAATGAACAAATCACAATCCCCCACAGCAAAATATTTATCCATTCGGATGTATTTTAAATTCAAATTTTTGTATGAATTAAGTTACCTATTTGTTTGGATGCCATCACTTTGGGGAATTTTCTGTGGTATTAATCTGAGGCGTATGAGCGGGCAAACTGAATCAATAACACGTATATGCCACATAAGGTCAAATTATGGATATTTTACTACTAAATATTTCCAAAATCCTCTAATGTGTGTGATGGTTTCCATGTGTATTTGTGTTTGTGTGAAACAGTGATTTGTAGTATACGCTCCATCACGAATCACCGCAGACAAATTACAAGCGTCATTGCACAAATACAGCTACATGGCACGTTATGTCTCGGCCCATGCAATGCTGCTGCTACACTAATCGTATTCACAAACTATATTCACACATTGGGATTCATTTGGTGGTGGTGGTGGTGATGGCGCTGCCAGTGCCGCTGGTGCATGAATTAAGCGTTCATCTAAACCAAAGTTATATGAGTTAACAGTTTCTCCATATTCTGTCGAAATTCCTAGAATTCGGAGTGAGTGTGTGTGTGTGGTGAGGGGTCTATGGCATTACCGAGAGAACAAAAATATAATTATGATTAGCATTTTAAGCCGCAAATACGTGACTACAAATACGTTATTAGCCCAATAAAAAGAACACGCATACACAAATAGACACACACACATATACACAACTGCATGCATATCTCATAAAATTGTTTTATATGTGGTGCGCTTTGGCAGAAACATGAAATAGGTTGGGTTGTGTCAAACAGTGAAGCAATTGCTTAAATTAAACGGAAATGGAAATAAGTTTTAAACTTAATCAAATGATGAATACGCTTGAGTGTGAAACATGCAGAAGTGGTGAACGGGTCGAAGAATGGGAATGGAAAGGTTTTTTTTTTGTTCTAATAAATTACAGGGTTTTTTCGAAATCTGTAATATATCATCTTTTGTAGTGCGATTCTCGTAACTCATTTTTTGAGCTACCGAAAAAATCGGTAACATTAAAACGCACAATTGTGAATGAAATGTTGAAATATAAGTTGAAAACTCTGTTGGCATCGGTAGAGCTTTAAGACTACTTTTTATTAGTCATTAACTTACCGAATAATATCGTTTATTAGCGAAAATATAAGGATTTTAACTGATTTTGGTCGGTAAAAGAAGTGTATGTAATAATATCCTTAGACGCATATTCCTCAGGCCTTGTAAGCCATAGGGGGAAAATATATGGCAGGTTGTTGTGATCAGATCACTGATTATGTGGGTAAACCAGCGCTCTCAAGATAAACTGATGCTGGCGGAACTAAAATGAAGAGAGACTACGGTGCAGGTCTGCAAATATGCTTCCTATCAGAAAGTTGGATAAGGTAAAGGAAATCGGTGGCTTTTGGGACAAGCATCGTATTCCCGTTTTTATACCCTCAACCATAGCATGGAGTGTACATTAAGTTTGTATTTCCGTTTGTAGCGCACTGAAGTAATAAACCGTGGCCCTATAAAGTATATATTCTTGATCAATGCAAAATTATGAGTCGGGCCGGTAGTCCACCCGTCCGTCCGTCTGTTGTAATCACTCTTGCGTTCGCAATAATTAAGTTAAAACGCTACACCTTTGCACCCGAGTGTCATTCTGCCATAGGCAGGTCAATTTCGAAATTGGAATATATTGGTCCACGTTTTGGTATAGTCCCATATAACGGCATTTCCCGATTTTCGGTATTTTGAGGATTTTAGCTAAATTTGTCAACCGAACTAACTCTAGTTTGGCATTTTAGGTTCTCAGTAGTCACAAAACTTCTCCACAAAAAATCGTCAATGTAGGTCCATATTTTGTTATAGCCCTAATTTAACGGTACCTCCCGATTTTCGTTATTTTTAGGGTTTAAGCAACATTGTTTGACGGAACTTCCCATAATTTGACATTTGAGGTTCCTAGCAGTTACAAAATTGTTCTACCAAGATAGGTCTACACTTTTATGTAAACCGGGTAAAGGGTACCATTTGGTTCAAAAATTTTTATACCTTCTACACGGTGCTCTTGAAGCAATTTTATATGGAATGTGCTTACGCCTGTAAAGTTTTTGTAGATTCTGAAACTACATTGTTCATAGATGAGAAGAAAAAAAGAAAACAAAAAATTGCCAAAGCGCTTTTTAAATAAATCGCGATTCCAGTTTACATTTTTAGGGGTTTTTTAGGTTTTCACGATTTTCCTTGGAAACTGTAAGTTCTATCGAAATAGGAGTAAAGAAAATGGTTTCATCTGTGAACATTGTAGTTTCAGAATCCGCAAAAACTTCCTAGGTGTAAGCGCCTTCCATTTAATGTTGCTTCAAGAGCACAGTGTCTACCATAATATGGTGGGTAAATTAAATTTGTCATTCCGTTTGTAACACATCGAAATATTCATCGGAGACCCTATAACGTATTTATATTCTCGATAAGGATAAAATTCTAAGTCGATATAACAATGTCCGTCCCTCCGGCCGTCTGTTAAAATCAACATACAGGTCGTAAATTTTAAGATATAGCTTTGTAATTTGGTATAGATGTTTCTATTACTCCTAGGATGTTTGTCGTTGCAAATGGGCTATATGGGTCCACGTTTTGATATAGCCCCCATTGAACGGTACCATCCGATTGTCGGTATTTTTAAGGTTTTAGCCTCATTATCACATCGAAATGGCTGGAATTTTGTACTTAAACTTCGTTGGTTATATAAAACATTCCCTCAGAAATTTGTCAGTATAGGTACTTTCATATAAACCCCATAGAACCGTACCTCCCGATTTTCGGTATTTTGAAGGTTGTGGCCACATAATCCACCGAAATTGCTGACATTGGATATTTAGTCTTCATTTGGGGTATAAAAGTTGCCATATAAAGTTTGTCGGTTTAGGTCTACGCCTTCATATAACCCCATTTTCGGTATTTTGAAGGTTGTGGACACAATAATCCACCGAATTTGGTAGTTAGTCATCGTGGGGGGGGGGGGTATAAAACTTAGCTTTTGTTTTGTTTTTTGTAACGCTTTAAAATAATCATTTGTAATCTTATAAAGTATATATAGTTTTCATCAGTATAAAATTATGAGCCGATCTAGCCATTTCTCCAGTTCTAATAATGTGGCTGTTTCCATGATTTTTTAAGCACAGATGTACGGAGTAGGTTTGACAGGGCAGTTAAAATGTTGCATGCTAGGCAGATGTTTTGACCGGTGTCATCGATCCTTGCCCTATAGAAATTCAGCTGCGAGAGATTGGGGATATTCTCCAAGGACAGCATTCACACGATAGTTGTTTATGACATCTGCGACTGCATCCGTGTTAATGCTATTTAAACCTGCTTGGCTTGACTAATCTAACAACACAATCTGAAACTCAAATTTCAAAACTGCGGACCGGTGAGATAATTGATAAGAAGGAAGTGTGTATGTGCCGCGTTCTATTGAAATACTATTTGTATAATGGAACGTTTTCATTTTTTTATATCCTCCACCATAGTATGGAGTATAATATAATAAGTTTGTTTTTCCATTTGTTCGCTTTAAAATAATCATTTGCGACGTTATAAAGTATATCAGAAATATTGCAAATTATTTCATATTCCATTTCAAAAAAAGGATAATTTTCAAAATAAAGGTCAATTTATCGGGCGAAGCAAATGAGATATACAGATTGGTATTATAGTTTAGATGTTACAGCCACATATTTTGGTAAAAAAATAGTTTTTTGTTTGAAAAAAGATTTTTTTTTCACATGCATTATGTAGTAGAAAATATTGGAAAAATCAATAGGAATTCTTCCTTCATTTTGCTTAAATCTCCCAATAAAATAGACGGATTTTGCTTTATAGACATTCATATTAAAGCTTTACCATTGAGGAAGATAATTGGGTTTCAGAGGATATATCTCAATGCTACTGAAATGGAAACAGAGGTCAAATAACCCATTTTTATTTATATGCATTAAAATACTTGTAAATCGCGTAATTATAAAAATCATTTTGTCCGCATGTGATTTCCGTGTAAAGCAAGACCATATCTTTTGATTTGTATATATTTTTCGAAATTTTATTTGGAGGCTAAGATGTAGCATCGATTGCATCTTAGCATTAAAACCCCTATAAAATATAGTTAATGTAAGCAAAGTTCATACAATTTTTTGTCCGCAACCAGTTTCAGTGTCACCATGAAAATCTACATCGATATATATATCTATTTCAAGGCGATCAATAAAGAACCGCGGATGTAGCATCACACACTACTTTTTGGGATAAAATGAATTTAGCTCCCTTATCAGGCAAGTTCTAAAATCTTTGTTTCCGCTAACACGAAGATGCTGCAGTACTTTTTTCATTGCAGTGGAAACGACCCGTAAAAAACGCGATAAAATACGCGATATTTTCAAAAACAATTTTAGGTGTTTATTTTTTACTTTGGAAGTTCTCGTATCTCGAGTTTTAGTAGATGGATTTTCACGGGGAATCATTTATTGGATCCGGAAAGTAAAAAAGTAAAATGTGCAATGGAGTATGAGGTATTCTAATCACAATTGCAAAGATTAGAACCAAAAATATTATGTTTATAAAAATGTTCACAAAATGTCCGCATTTGGATGCAGATTTTTATGAAGCTGTGCAGACTGCATTCACTATAAACGTATCAAATAACTCAGAATCGCAAGTACTACAATCCTATAAATGATTTTTTGAAAACCCTGTTTGCGGAATTATCTAAGAAGAAAATTTCAAAAACATTGTAAATCTGGCTTCAAAATGTCAGCATCAATTAATGGTAAAAGCAGATCAAAATTTAAAAAGTAATACGTTAGTTAGATTATCCTCATTTAGATTGCTTATACTTTTATTCTGACAGGAAAATTGTAAGAAGTGTGGTTTTCTCACAAATCGAGAAAAAACAAAAAAGACAAGTTGGCTTCAACCCATTTTTACCCATTTTGTAACATAAATATAGCCACAACTTCCACGCAAATTATCTTTTAAGGCCAATATATTTTTGCCACGTCCAAAAACATTTAATTTTATCCAAAAATACTTAATTTGTAAGTAATAGTGTAAACCTTGGCTTCAGCTATTTTAAATGTTCAAAAATATTGGTGATATATAGTTTTGATCAGGATGAGCCGATCTAGCCATATCTCTAGTTCTAATAACACTGTGCAACATATTCAAGGTAATTTTGTGCAAACAATTTCTACTGTGGATTTTATAAAAGTACAGACCCAATCGACAAAACCCGTATTTTGATTTTTGTTGTTAGATCAGGTTTAGATTTTATGGCCTCAACTAAACATATCTAAATATCTCCGAAACCAATTCGAATCTTGTTTAAACCTCTGAAGCAAACTTGTAGATAACAGCATGAAGAAAATATCTGGGCAAATATTCGCCTCGAAAACTGCATTTGTTGCCACAAAATGGATAATATATCTAAAAATTCCTTTATATCGTATATTTCGCACAATATCTCCAAAACTGTTACATTTTTCGTTAACTTTTCTTTGAAAAAAATATCGGCTGGAATGTAGTTCACAACCCTTCAGAACATTACATTCTTGTTAAATGCCTCTATCACACTCTTTCTAGCATATTTTTCAGAGGAAATTTGATAAATATATTAACAATGCATTGCAATTCCAAATATGAAAATGAACATTGTTTGAAGTATGTCTTGTAAAAGGTATGATATAAAATACAGCCTAAACAACATGAAATAAGTATTTTAGAGTTTCAGAATGTTCTGAAGAAATACTGAGCACATTGTTTCGAAAATTTTTGCAAAGGTTTACTTGGTTCAACTCCCAATAGTTTAGCTGCTACTGACCATAACTTCAGAAATTATGTAAACTTCAAAAAATTTTATCGATTTTGATGCGCTAGATGCAGTTTTTCCTAGTTCTTCCATTTGACACGTAAGTTCTTCTACTTAAGGGCTATAATGTTGCTGAAGACTGCTAAAATTCTTTTTAGTTTCTGAGATAAAGCCCCCAAAAAGTAGAAAAACATATCGTTTTAGCCAGGTTTAGATGAGGTTATAAAATACAAACCCGCTCTAACAACACGAAATCCAAATATGTCTTTTGTAGCCTCAAAAAATGCCCATTAGAAGTTGTTTGAATTTTCAGTGTTGCACAGTGGCTGCTTCGGTGATCCCTTTTGACATCAAGGCCTCAGGTCTTTGGGGCCCACAACCGCGAAAGTCGAAGTGATAGGAAAAAACACGTGTCTTCTTAATTTTGGTATTCTATCACGCTGTGGTGTCAAAATATGGTTAATAAACCATGACATACAAACAGTGTATGTAGCCGAACACACTACACACTATGCCACGCACAAAAACATTAAGGGTTGTTTAAAGGCTTACATGTGTACCACCAACTGGTTTTTATATTTTTAAGAAAAAATTCGTTTGCGAACTGTGAGCGTTGAACACACAACCCTAAGATTTGTATTCGGACACTAATGCTCAGTGCCACCATACTCATAACTTAGTAAGAAATAATATAAGTAATTATTTGTGTTTACATTACTTTGTAATGGCTTACATAATAACCAACGGATCCAAAATTTTGCTAAGATTAGGACCTTATTCCTACCAGGGTTTCGGAGTCGAGGTAGTTTTGGCTAGACTCCGACTCCAGGAGAGTTTTTTTCACGACTCAGGGTCGACTCCGAGAGTGAATTCCTATACCACAAAAAATGAATAAAATGTGCACAAGATTGTAATTTTTTCCTATATGTTGGTCTATATAGGCTAATGTGTTTGTTTTTCCTTACATATTCATTACAAAGGGCATTCGTTCGAATACATTCAAACAAATCAATACTGTTTCTGCCGAATCTTACATTGACAAATAGCAAAGTTAGAAAGTTTTTGTCGGGTTTCCTTTTTTGCACGAGTATATTCTGGACGGAATTCTTACGCGTGAGAAAATCTTTAAGCTTTTAAAATACGTGAAAATGAAGGTGCAATATAAATCACAAGGACTACATGCAATAAAAATTATAAGCAATTCATGACCAACTTTCAAACTGGATGTAAGCCAACATTTTAGTGTACTTAGCCTTATAAGGAGTTGTAAATCTCAATGAAAGCCATTTTCAAGATTTTTTCCTATAACACTGTGTGTAATTTTTTGTGTCATGGAAAATTAACCATATTCTGACACCGCAGCGTAATGGAAGACGAAAAATAAGAAGACACGTGTCTCGGCGTTTTTCCCTGTTACTTCGAATTTCGCTGTTATGGGCCCCCAAAAACCTGAGGCCTTGATGTCAAAAAGGACCATTTTGTCAGGCTCATATCTTCTAAACCGCTAAGAATCTTGGTTTACTCGTGGAGGCACAGTTGTAGCTCTCATCTTAAAGAATAATAATTGTGAAGACATAAAATCCATTCAACCTTATCTTCAAGGTCAAAATCGTTAAGGTCAAGTTTCCGTTATAATTTTTTCTCAGATTTTGGCCTACAGATATCAAACCGATCAAAATTGAATCAAACAACCAACTACATAAATGTACCTTAGATCTCAATAAACAACATTCTAGAACATACGAACCCTGTAGAAATGGTTCTTAAAGGTCAAAATAGCAAAACAAATGCAATTTTTATTTTCTATTTTCGGTTTCTGCTCCATAGAAATTAAACCATTCAAAATTCAAGAAAACATTAACCACAATAATGTAGCGAATATATCAGTATACAACTTTATTCAACATCAGAGCCCACTACGAACTGTTCTTAAAGGTCAAAATAGCAAAAAACATTAGAAAATATTCGATTTTTATACTTTTTTCTCCGATTCTGGTCCATAGATACCGAACCGTTCAAAATTCAAGAATACAAGCAACTACAAAAATGTACCTAAGATCTCAGTTAACAACTTCCTAGAACATATGAACATTCTAGGAACGGTCCTTCATGTTCAAAATGCACTAACAATTATATTATGGTTAATGCTCAGGTCTGGAAATAACAAACTGTTCAAAACTCTAGAAAATTTGAAAGGTTTGTTATTTACGGACCTGACCAGGAAAGAATGGGTAAAACTAATGGAATTTTGAGCTTAAAGGGCCGCTCCTAGAATGTTTATATGTTCTAGAAAGTTGTTAACTGAGATCTTAGGTAAATTTTTGTAGTTGCTTGTATTCTTGAATTTTGAACGGTTCGGTATCTATGGACTAGAATCGGAGAAAAAAGTATAAAAATCGAATATTTTCTAAAGTTTTTTGCTATTTTGACCTTTAAGAACAGTTCGTAGTGGGCTCTGATGTTGAATAAAGTTGTATACTGATATATTTGCTACATTATTGTGGTTAATGTTTTCTTGAATTTTGAATGGTTTAATTTCTATGGAGCAGAAACCGAAAATAGAAAATAAAAATTGCATTTGTTTTGCTATTTTGACCTTTAAGAACCATTTCTACAGGATTCATTTGTTCTAGAAAGTTGTTTATTGAGATCTAAGGTACATTTTTGTACATGATCGGTTTGATATCTGTAGGCCAAAATCTGAGAAAAAATAATAACGGAAACTTGACCTTAACGACTTTGACCTTGAAGATAAGGTTGAATGGATTTTATGTCTTCACAAGTATTATTCTTTAAGATGAGAGCTACAACTTTGCCTCCACGAGTAAACCAAAATTCTTAGCGGTTTAGAAGATATGAGCCTGACAAAATGGTCCTTTTTGACATCTAGGCCTCAGGTCTTTGGAGGCCCATAACCGCGAAATTGGAAGTAACAGGGAAAAACGCCGAGACACGTGTCTTCTTATTTTTCGTCTTCTATCACGCTGCGGTGTCAGAATGTGGTTAATTTTTTTCGTGTCGCACATTATAATGTTTTCTTCATCTGAAAAAAAATATTACGAAGTTTTGAGGCCGTCTACGAAACCCTGTTTTTATTAAAGCATTTTGCGGTGCCAATTCTATCTCGAAAACCAATAAACCAATTGTCATACATTTTTGGTCATATATTTCGAGAAAAACACAGTTTATATACTGCATCCAAAATCAGCACGAAGGCAGATGGATGTTTTCTGGAACTGAAAAATTAGCACACGATGAGATTTCGTGCATGAAAATATTCTACAAAAATGTTGCTAGGAAAATTTTATGTAGGGTTGGTCCACTAGGACAAGAAATCGATATTGTCATGTTTTCATTGTCCTTTATCACTTTTACCCGATCCGTTCTCATGAAAAACCTATGATTATGTATTTCATTGAATTTCGTATATGCAAGTGATTGTGTAAAAAACTCGGATACACATGAACTATATCTGTTCCTGGCGGACAGATCCGGTTATTTGAATGTCTACATCTAAAGCCCTCATTGAGTATATAATACTAGAAGAAAGATTCGCCGTTTGTCAGACTTCTGAGTGATTCTGTGATTAACTAACCACGAATTTATGATGCGTAATTCAGACGCGTAACCATCCGAATTTGATATATAGTTAATAGATTATGCGAAATTTACCGAAATACATAAACATACGGTTTTTTGAGAAAGGAACTGATAAAGGACAATGAAAACGTAACAATGTCGATTTCTTGGATATGGGAAACCTACATATAATTTTCGGTGGAACATTTTTGTAGAAAAGTAAATTTTGTTTTACTTTTTGAGTTTAAGAACAAAAAGGACATGGAAGAAACTGAGCTAGAAGGACAGCATGTTTGACAGAAAGGTTCCTCATTCCATTTAACTGAAAACATGTCATCTAAAAATGACATATCTCGAAACAGAGGTATAAAACTATTTTCTCAATGTTTAATCTTAATTCGATTGTCATAGAACTTCACTTTTGTTTGCAAAAATGTAACGAATCAATTGGATCAACAAAACAGGGATGAATAGACTACACTTCAAAGCGACTCCTACTCCAGGCCAGTTTTTTTCACGACTCCGACTCCGGAGTCGACTCCGAGGGTAATTCACTATACCACTAAAAATTAAGAAAATATGCTAATTTTTTTAAATTTTCCTATACTAGGACCCTATATGCTTATCTGTTTTTTTTTCTCAAGGAAATTTGTAATGCAATGCGATGTAAAATAAATGTTCCGTATTGAAACTGCTGTATCTTATATCAAAAAGAACCAACAGAAAGAATTTAGAAAGTTTCAGTAGATTTTGCCGAAATATATGTACGTGTATACCCTCAGATTATCAATTTAAAAAAAAAAAAAAACAAGTAGAACTGACGAGTTTGATTAATTTTTTTTGGACGGACGGGTCACATTGCTTTTTCGTTTTATTTTGTCGAAATATGAAGATAGGTATCCAAAAGGGGGGTCTACATTAATTTGTTACTTACAGATTTTACGAAAGCTAAAATTTTTTGCTAACTCGATCGGATAAAAATTAGCTGAGATATGAGCGTTAGAAAGAGAAAATTCATTGTGATTTGTATGTAACATCGAAGTTTGAAACACGGTTTTCTCAAAATAGCATTTTGGGATTATTATACGTATAAAAAGATTGCGCATAAGCAAGAGACTTTTTTAAAAAAAATTTTGACGGATTTATGGTGAAAAAACTATCAACTTTTTTAGGTAGAATCGAAATTTTGACTTTTACAGTTCAATTTTTTTTTAAAAGGATATTTTTTAATCCATTTCGCTTAAGTACAAGATTATTATGTTCTTAATGATCCCACAAAAACATATGCTGATCGGTTTATTGGTTATCGAGCTACAGTGGTAACCGCAAACTGCTTTAGCAAAAACAGTGTTTCGTAGGCGGCCATTTGTCAGAAAACTGTGCAATATTTTTCAACAAAAAAATTCTGAAAGTAGCTCAAGGTATAATAAATCAGATGAAAACAATATCTTTTGGAAAAAATTTGTAGATTTATTGTAAAAATTCATGAAAAATTTCATTTTTCGTGCACAATAAGTGACCATAACCCCTTAGTTGTGGACAAAATAAACTTCTAGATTTCCTATAAAATGATTGAAATTTTATTAAAGTTCATCTCTCTATCATAAAAAAATAAAAAAATCTTTTGATAAATGTAGAAAAAAACATTTTGCCCGGAGTCGGAGTCGAGTTTTTTTCACGACTCCAGAGTCCGACTCCAGACTCCGACTACGACTACAAAGCCCTGCTTCAAAGGATAGTAAATATCCTATGAATTGTCCTTTTACTTAGTATAATATATAATTTGCATATATATTTAATTATACCTTTCTTTTAAAATAAATAATGATTTAAAAAAAAAAGTTCTTATTCCCAATTTAATGTTATATTTCTATAAGGTGAAAAAAATTTTACCCGGAGTCGGAGTCAAGTTATTTTTTTCGACTCCGACTCCAGCAAAATTGCTCCACTCCTAGACTCCGACTACGACTCCGAAACCCTGGTTCCTACATCTCAGCTTGTCGCAGATAGCTGTGGTATGCGCGGACGACATGAACGTGTTTGGCGAATTTCGGCGTTGTTTGTGGTCGGAATTCTGCTAACATCCACCATGAAACACAACTCTGTCCTCATGTGGTGAAGAGAGCGACCGTCGATTTGGTGGCGGATATTTGCATATTCCTCGCATGGGAGAAGGTGGTAAGATCCATGTCCGTCTTTCCGTCTGTTGTAGTCACTCTAGTGTCCTTAATAATTAAGCTAGACCGCTATATTTTTGCACCCTTGCGTCTCATTTAAAGTTCGAAGATTGGCTATATCGGCACAAGTTTTTATATAGCCCCCATACAACTTTCCGATTTAACGTATTTTGAGAGTCTTAGCTAAATTTTTAAAAAAACTACCAGTAATGTAACCTTTTATGTTCCCTGCAGCCACGAAACATCTCCACCAAAAATTTTCAAAACAAGTACATATTTAGGTACAGTCCCCGTAAAACGGTACTTTCCGATTTTAGGGATTTTGAGGGACTTAGGTACATTTTTAACTGAACAAGCTATAATTTGACGTTTGAGGTTCTCAGAGATCGCAAAACTTCTTCACCAGTTTTCAATTTTCGTATAGCCCGCATATAACAGAACCTGCCGATTTGCGGTATTTTGAGGATTTTAGCTAAAATGTTTAACCGAACTAGCTGTTATTTGACATTTGAAGTTCTTAGTAGTCCCAACACTTATCCTCAAAAATATTGTCAATATAGGCGCATGTTGTATCGTAGCCCTCATATAACGGTATGATTTTCGGCATATTGGGAGTTTTAGCTACTTTTGTTATGACAGAACTTCCCGTTCCTTAAATTTCCGTGCAGTCATGAAACTTCTCTACCAAAAATTGTCCTTATGGGTCCATGTTTTGGTATAGGCCCCATATAAAGGTATATTCCGGTTTTCGGTATTTTAAGAATTTTAATTACATTTTTTGACCAACTATCTGAAATTTGATGTTCTTAGTGCTCATAACTGTTCTCCACTAAAAATTGTCAATATGTGCTTAGCATCTTTATACCTCTTACGTCAAAATTTACTAAATGGTTAACTCTTTTGTCATATGACAATTGGTAAGAATTTACTACATGTAAACAATATTCAGTCAATTGTGGTTATATTTGCGTTTGATAAAATAACTTCACATTTCAACTAACACATTTCTAACTACAAATCATCCACTGTTTGTGATAAAGCGAGAGCTCTCTCTTTTCCTACCTCCCTTCCATCCCCCTATATATTAAAAGTTTCTATTCAATTGGCTCAATGTCTGGCTAATGGCATTTGGTACTACCATAACTAAATGGACTGTGTTCGTTGATACTAAATTTTAATTATGTTTAATGGAGTTGGTAACAAAACTAAAAAAAAAACCAAAAATAAATTGAATGCCAGCAAAGGCATTAGGTTGCAACACCAGCATTGAAACCAATTTCATTTTCCAGCAATTGTTGCAACAAAGAGCTAAGACCAGCTAAGGGGGGGCTGCCTTACAAATATTAAATAATTTCCATAAGTTTTATCAAGATTAATTTATCTTCATCTGTTGGAGGGTAGATAGCGACAAAAGAAGGAGGGCCAAACCTAAGTATGAAGTTAAAGTTTTTTTTTGAGGGTTTAACAGTTGTCAAGCAGGAACCCTATAATAAGTACATTATTTTTATGCGCAACTACAATACCAAATATTAAAGCAAGTAAGCAAAGGATGCAGTCGGACGGGGCCGGCCATGTGATACCCTACACCACTGCCGCTGGGAATTAGCTTTCACCAAATCAACATTACTTTATCGATTCTGCCACCTTATCACAATAAGCTTGGGACCTACAGTTTATCGCCGAGTCCGTGCGTAAGACACCACTTTTAGAGAAGAGACACCACTTTTAGAGAAGTTTTATATGGCTAAAATACTCAGAAAATGTCGCCAACATTACTGAGGTGTATTTTGCCACCGTTGAAGGTTTAATGTTACCTCGCTGGGAAATCGAACCCACGACTTTCTGCCCCCAAGACGGATGTGAAATTAAAATATAGCTCCACTCTATGGAATAATATTAGAAACGAAGATACGTAATGATGTTTTTGCTTTGAGCGTATTAAATGTCTCCGAAGTCTATTCTTCAAAAATCAAAAAAATGTAACATTTCCATGTTTTGACATATCTAATAGGGTGCCATCGTGGTGCAATAGTATGCACACCCGTCTTTCACGCTGAATGCCCGGGTTCGGTTCCTAGGCCAGGCCACATGAAATTTTCAGTTGTGTCAAAATACCTCTCAGTAATGATGGTGGCATTTTCTAAATATTTCAGCCATGAAAAACTTCTCTACATGCGGTACCTTAGGATACGTCGCACAGTGTTGCCGCTTCCATACAAAGGTGGACAAAAATAGAATGGGTTGACCTAGGATGATGAAATTTTGCAACTTAGAACGGAATAGGAATGAAAAATTTCAACTTTGGTCCATATCGGTTCACATTTGGGTATAGCCCCCATATATATCTTTCCCCGATTTTGCCATAACTCGTTCAATTTTGATTGAGTAGCCCTAAAATTTAATATGTGATACTTTTTTAGGCCCCTGAGTAGATCTACCGATTTTCACAAAAATCGGTTCAGATTTGGATATAGCCCCCATATATATCTTTCCCCGATTTTGCCATAACTCGGTCAATTTTGATCGAATAGCCATAATTTAATAAGTGATACTTTCCTAGGCCCCTGAGTAGCTCTACCGATTTCCACAAAAATCGGTTTAGATTTGGATATAGCCACCATATATATCTTTCCCTCAATTTTGCTCGAATAGTCCTCAAATTTAATATGAGATACTTCCTACTTAGCTAGTCTGTGTGTATAACTCACAAAATGTTGTTCTACCAATTACGAATAAAAACATTTTTTTTTCATTTTCATAAATATTTAGTTCATCACATTATTGTTACTTAAAACATATTAACTTAAAAATAAAATAAATATAAATTTTAGTTTTAGTTTTTTAAGAGAAAACCACTTCTTATATATATCTCGGACTTTCGTTTTACTTAATATTTAAGTCAATGTGGATGCACTTTACTGAAAATGTGACACTGTATCTTTCAAAGGTCAGAACACGAATGTGTTTTGTGCGTATTTATACCCTACACCACTATGTGGGGAGGGTATTATAAGTTGGTTTTGGCCAAAAAGTTTGTAACGCATCGAAATAATGGTCGTAGACCCATACTTATATATACCAACATGAATGTCTCGACGAGCTGAGTCGATCTGGCTATGTGTGTCCGTCCGTCAGTCCGTCCGTCCGTCCGTCTGTCCGTCTGTCCATCTAAACCTTGTAATCACGCTACAGGTCACAATTTTGATCGGATCGTCACGAAATTTGGGATGTTGATGGGGATCCCGGAGGGGAAGAAGCCTATTGATTTTGGTGATGGTCGGATAATATTTAGGGGTCGGAATGGGCAAAAAACTTATGTGGATAAAAAGACAACGTTTTCTTCCAAAGCGAATATCTCAACTTCTGTATGGGGTATACCAAAAGTACAACCTGACAATGAAAGTAGAAAATATCGCCTTTCTAATGATGTAAAGTAGGTTCTCGTAGATGATGAAACAACGAAGATATGACAATAGTCGCAAATAAAACCCAAATTTTCAGTTTTGCGATTTTAATTATAAAGACGAATATCACAGCTTTGGTTGGGGACTTTCCAAAAGCAAAGCCTGCCCATGAAAGTAGAAGATTCCATCTTTACAATAATGCAAACTAGGTCGGCGTAGGTGACCAAATAACGGAGATATCGCAATAGTCGGTAATACATCCCATTTATCCATTTTTTTGGAAATCACGCTACAGGTCGCAATTTTGATCGGATCGTCACGAAAATTTGAGGGTTAATAGGGGTCTCACAGATTAAGAAGCCTATTGATTTTGGTGATGGTCGGATAATATTTAGGGGTCGGAATGGGCAAACTCTTATTTTGAGAAAAGTCAACATTTTATTTCAAAGCCAATATCTCTGTTTCTTTAAGAGGTATATCTAAAGCAAAACCTGGAAAGGAAAGTAGAAAATACCACCTTTGCAACGATGTGAAGTAAGTTGTCGTAGGTGTTCAAATAGCAGAGATATGACAATACTCGATAATGCATCCCATTTTCCGATTTTTTTTGTAATCACGCCACAGGTCGCAATTTTGATCGGATCGTCACGATATTTTAGGGGTTAATGAAGGTCCCACAGAGGAAGAAGCCTACTGATTTTAATGATGGTCGGATAATATTCAGGGCTCGGAATGGGCAAAAACTTATTTGGAGAAAAGGTCTACGTTTTATTTCAAAGCCAATATCTCCGTTTCTTTAAGAGGTATATCAAAAGCAAAACCTGGCAAGGAAAGAAGAAAATATCACTTTTACAACGATGTAAAGTAGGTTGTCGTAGCTGCTCAAAGAACAGAGATATCGCAATAGTCGGTAATGTATCCCATTTTCTGATTTGTTTGTAATCACGCTACAGGTCGCAATTTTGATCGGATCGTCCCGAATTTTTTGGGGGTGGATGCGGGTCCCGCCGAGGAAGAAGCCTATTTAGTTTGGTGATGGTCGGATAATATTCAGGAGTCGGAATAAGCGAAAAGCTTATGTGGAGAAAAGTCAAGTTTTTTTCTTATGGGAATATCTCCGCTTCTGGTTGGAATATTCCAAAAGGAATACCCGTCAATGGAAGAAGAAAAGATCTCGTTTATATTGATGCAAAGTATGTTGGCGTAAGTGAGCAAACCGAGATATTGCAAAATTCAGTAATATACCCAATTTTTCCATTTTTTGTAATCACGCTACAAGTTGGAATTTTGACCGGATAGTGACGAAATTTTGGGGGTAGATGGGGGCCTCACAGAGGAAGAAGCCTATTGATTTTGGTGATAGTCGGATAATATTTAGGGGTAGGAATGGGGAAAAACTCATTTGAAGACAAATTCAAAGTTTTATTCTTAGTGAATATATCGGCTTCTAGTAGGGGTATTCTAACCGCAAAGCCTGCCAATGGAAGAAGAAAATATTACCTTTACATTGGTGTAGAGCAGGTTGGCGAATGTGGTCAAACAAGGGAGATACCACAATAGTCGGTAATGCATCCAATTCTTCCATTTTTTGCAATCAAGCTACAGGTCGTAATTTTGATCGGATGGTCACGAAATGTTGGTTGCTTTTGGGGGTCCCAGAGAGAAAGAGGCATATTATTTTCGGTGGTAGTCGGATTATATTCCCTAAAAGAAATGTTTACCAGTGAAAAGCTTATGCACAGGGGTAGTGGTGTAGGGTATCACATGGTCGGCCCCGTCCCGACTATAGCCTTTGCTCACTTGTTTTATTAATATTGTTCCTTTTTTTACACATTATTATAAAAGGACCCTATGAATGAAACAGGTATGTTATATGGACGTTCATTCATTAATTTTATAGATTCAGGTATAGTAATAAACAATAATGTCCCAGCAAAATGTTCGATGCCAAGGATGCTATTGAATCATGGGTGCAAGTGATCTGTCATGTCATCTTTTTAGTATTTTCACTCATGAATTTTATATGAGCGTGACCACCATAAGATGACATTCATTTTCGGATTTTAAGATGATATTCATTGTCGGATCCTAAGCATGTCATATTGACCAATGCTTTGACATGTCATTTTCACCAACCCTTTGGCATGACATTTTCATGTCTTGTTTGGAAAATGGAAAATTCTGTATTGAAATATGATTTTCATGACAAACCAAACTCTTTATTAATTCAAACTAATTCATAAAATAACTAGAACTAATTTATCAGCATAAAGTTTACACCCAAAATTTCAATTTAATCACCGGCGCTGCACCGCAACAGAGTTTACTTCGTCCACTCTCAGCCACTGATTTTGTTTCATCTTACAGAAGCTTTTCTATTATCTTCGCATCACCAGTTCAGATTTTGACATGGTCTTTAACAGCACTCCTTTAGGAATTTCTAGTTCGTGAACCTACATTTAATTTGTAATTTTGTAATTTTATTACAAAAATTTTGGAAATGTATACTCTTTTGTTTTGATGTCGCTACTTCTAGGGGTGTACAAATCGACTTGTTTTTTTAGTGATCTGTACAAATGATTCAAATGCTGATGAAAAGATCGGATCTTTCACGACTTGCTTTGAACCAATGCAAAATATGTCATAAAATCACGTCATCGAATAGAACCCCTTCCTTCAAATTTTGCTGGGGTACCATTGGGTGGGCGAGAGCCATGCGGTTGTGTGAACTCGTGAAAGAAGCATGTTGCAAAAATTGTTCAAAAAATTGACGTAACACTCGATATTTGCGAATATTTTTTTTTTATTTTCTTATAGTATTGTCTGTCATCTGTCGCTCCACGTTTATAGTGTTTCATTTGGCCTATATATTTCCTCACATTTGGCCTAAGACGTAAGCAGTTCTAAAAAATGTTTTTTTTTTAATTTTCGATTTTTGATAAAAAAATTTTAAAGAAGGCCCGACTTCAGGAAAACTATACGAAGGTTGCTGGGATGGGCAGAAAGTTTTTGCACATTTTTATTTGGAAGAGATGTCCAATTAACGGAAAACAAGAGCCGAGGTGGCAATAGGTGGCAATCAAAAGATCTGCTCTACTAAATAATAAGAATTTGAATTTTTTTTTATCAAATTTAAAAACGGTACATTGCCCACGTGTAGTTGATATCAACTTTTTGTACTAAAATTTTGTATTTATAGCCCACCCATCAAATCCCCATCCAAAACTTTTAATATTATCTAATATTATCTAATTTTCATATGATTACCGCTTTAGATTACCTGGGAAATATTTTTCATATATAAAGAGCTATAACTTGGATGGATGCACATATCGACAAAATTCTCTCAGATCCGTTGTATGGGATGTGTTTACTGTAGGAAAAAATCATAAACATATGTAAAAGTTAACATCGTTCGGACTCGGCGATAAACGGTAGGTCCCTTTTCATTCAGCTAGTATGAATTGGGGTGCGAGAAGCCTCCCTTGTCCATACTGGGATGTTTGTGGAACAATTATGTATATTATTATACATTTCTAATAAAAGTTCCAAAATTGGAAAATTGACATTGGTAGCCCCCTCTGATACATCTATAAATTTGGAAAAGACCTAATATAAATAAATATATACGCCGCTGCAAATATACCCAATTACGATGTAATTTGTCATATCAGACCATGAAATTGTCGACAGACGGACACTGCTCCAATTTTATTGAACACTACAAATGCTATATGAGGCGCTCAGCGCCAAAACGGCCTAACCCACATTTTCAAAAAAATCAAACTGACTATGCTGGACGAACCGGAACCCTTTGTAATACATACTAAAAAAATCCCCAATTACATAGATTAACCCTATGTTATTCTACATGCCGAAAACCGTTTTTCCTTTACTGAAAGTTTGAAAAAATGTGGACGCCAAAATGGCCTAAGCCACATAGGCAAAATCGAATACTGGAAAAAAATACGTGTGGGTTAGGCATGTTACGTTTTAGTCAGGAGTATATTTGAAAAATAATAAAAAAAATAAATTTTCGAGAAGATTTTGTAAGTAAAAACCAAAGGTTATGTAATAAAGTTGACTTACGCCCTGGCGTCAATGTAGAATGTAAGAAGTTAATAATGTATCGCGATCAATGTGGTGGCCAAAACCGTAACATAAGAATGAACACTATTTGCACATTCATAGTCAATAATTCGACCTTCTCAGTGGAACGGATAGACCACAAATTTTTAGTGTCTGGCCATTCATGCCTACCATGCGATCAAGATTTTGGTCTCATTGAAAAGGAAAAAAATATTATAAGGGCATTTTTACGCCTGATGATTGGGATCGTGTAATCCTCACGGCAAAAAGGGAACCATGTCACTTGGTAAAAATGACGACAGATGAAATAAAAAGCATATCCTCAATTGAGAAACTAGTATCAAACAGAAAAATCTCCGAAGACAAGACTTCAAAAGTTGAATGACTTAGGATTCAGTGCCTTCGATTCCAAAATGCGAAGCCATTTATAATTCAATACAAATATTCAAATAACATAAATGTTTTATTTCAAGAAGTTAATATTTCAAGTACGTAAATTTGGAATTGGAATTTAATAAATGGAGACAAAATGGCCTAACCCTCAGTTCCTATCAATATATATTTTTTAAATGGATGCCAAAACGGCCTATGCCACTTTAATTTTTTTTATTAACTGATTAAAACAGTCTTTATCTATGTAAACTAATACCTAATGATTAACCTAAAACAAATATTACAACTAAAATGTATTTATGATTAATAACAAGTAAAAAAGCGTTAAGTTCGGCCGGGCCGAACTTTTCATACCCTCCACCATTAAATATTCTGAACTAAAATGGAATAATTAGTTTTCATTCCTGTCCCCAACTTTAAGTGGGTACGTTAAAATGTCAGATCATTTACATAAAATGCTTCATTCGGGAGGCCCTTTTTTATGGTGCCTATACCTAACTATGTATGTTGATAATTTTTGGTGGGCTAGAAATTGGGAGGTACCGTTATATAGGGGTTATAATAAAACATGGACCTATGTTGACAGTTTTTGATCGGAGCCTTTAATGTCAAATAAGTCCTAATTCGGTTAAAAATTGTAGCTCGAATCCTCAAAATACCAAAAATCGGTACATAACGTGGGAGCTTCAAATGTCATTAACAGCTAGGTCGGAGGTATGTGGTCTATACGAAAATATGAACGTAAATGAACAATTTTTGTTGGCTTTTAAATTTCAAATTACAGAAAGTTCGTCCAAAAATAAAGCTAAGGTACGGAAAATCGGGAGGTTTGTTTTGGGGCTATACCAAAATATGGACCTACGTTCGGTTAAACATTTTAAGTAAAATCCTCAAAATACCGAAAATCGGGAAGTATCGTTATATTGGGGCAATATTGAAAATTGTTGATGCAGATGTGTGGTGACCACTACAACCTTCAAATGTCAAATTACAGTTAGTTCGGTTAAAAATTGTAGCTAAAATTGCCAATTACTGAAAATTGGAAGGTACCGTTATATGGGAGCTATATCCGAACATGGACCTATGTTGACAATTTTTTATGGAGAGGTGTTGTGACCACTAAGAACTTTAAATGTCCAGTTACTGCTAGTTCGGTTTAATATTGTAGCTAAAATTATCAAATTACTGAAAATCGGGAGGTACTTTTATATGGGAGCTTTATAAATACATCGACCTTTCTTGACAATTTTTGGTGGAGAGGTGTGGTGACCACTAAGAATTTCAAATGTCAAATGTTCAAATTACAGATTATTCGGTTAAAACTTGTAGGTAAAATTCTCAAAATACCGAAAATCCGTTATATGGGGATACCGAAATCCGTTATACCGAGGTACCGTTATATATGGCTATACCAAAACATGGACCTACGTTCATAATTATTTCGAATATAAGTTTTTTGGTCACTAAGAACCCTAAATATCAAATTATAGCTAATTCGGTCTAGAAATGTGAATTTAAATGTCAAAATACCTGAAATATGGCGGTAACGTTATATGGGGGCTATTCCAAAACATGGACCTATGTCCACTAGTTATACAAGTTAATTGACATTTAAGAACCCTAAACGTCAATTTATAGCTAAATCGGTCTGAAAATGTAACTAAAAACGTCAAAATGCCATAAATCGGGGGTACCGTTATATGGGGGCTATATCAAAACGTGGACCTATGTCCACAACTTTTGTTATATAAGTTTATTGACACTTAAGAACCCTAAATGTCAAATTATAGCTAAATCGGTCTGAAAATGTAGCTAAAAACAGCAAAATCCCGTAAATCGGGGGGTACCGTTATATGGGGGCTATACCAAAACGTGGACCGATGTCCACAACTTTTGTTATATAAGTTTATTGACACTAAAGAACCCTAAATGTCAAATTATAGCTAAATCAGTCTGAAAATGTAGCTAAAAACAGCAAAATACCGTAAATCGGGGGGTACCGTTATATGGGGGCTATACCAAAACGTGGACCGATGTCCACAACTTTTGTTATATAAATTTATTGACACTTAAGAACCCTAAATGTCAAATTATAGCTAAATCGGTCTGAAAATGTAGCTAAAAACGGCAAAATACCGTAAATCGGGGGGTACCGTTATATGGGGGCTATACCAAAACGTGGACCGATATAGCCCATCATCGAACTTGACCTGCCTGCAAACAAAAGACGTATTTTCCCAAAATTTCAGCGTTCTATCTCCATTTTTGTGGATGCTAGAGTGATTACCACAGACGGACGGACGGACGGACGGACGGACGTGCACCAATCGACTCAGAATTTTACCCTGATCAAGAATATATATACTTTATAGGGTCGCAAATGAGTATTTCAATGCGTTACAAACGGAAAAACAAACTTAATATACCCTCCATACTATGGTGGAGGGTATAAAAAAATTATAAAAATATTTTAAAAACTTGTTTTCTTTGAACTTCGTTTTTCTCAAAACCATCTCTATGTGGGTTAGGCCGTTTTGGCGCTGAGCGCCTCATATACAAATTTTCAAAGGGAAACTTGTGAGTTTATTGAAGATCCAAAAAGGTGCACTTGCACTTTTTAGGGTATTTCGAAAATAGTCCATTGTGGATATATATTGCGATATCAGAAATATATTTTAACCTGTATGAAACAACTAATAATGAGTAGAAGTTCATGCAAACAAATTTATGATTCAAAAAAATATTCATATTTAATTATACGAGAGGAGGAGGTAGGTATCTTCACCAAAATTAATATTTCAGAAAAATTAAGGTAGCGACACCGAGTGTATTTTGAAAAAGGCGGCGAAGCGACCCCATTCTGCAATATATGTACATATGTATAAAAAATTCAATTGGACAATTAATTGTAGCATGGGAGCAAAATGTTGCATTCTACACAAAACCTATTATATATTAGTCAGTAGGCCCCTTAGTTACACAGGAGACACATTATTGCAATTTGCATCAGAGGAAAGGCCAGTAGTTCTTTTACCATATGTTGGCTACTTTGCTGGTATATGCCCTCCAGGAAGTAAAATATGGACCTAATTTAACATTTTTATATTTTTCATACAAAAGTAATAGTCCATTTAACCCACTAGATAACACTATGCAGCACTAAAAATGCAAACAACTTCTAGTATGCATTTTTTGAAAGTACATATTTAGACTACAAAAACCCTAGTAATGTTTTGTTCTGTCATATCCAGTTCGGATTTTATGGCCTCATCTAAACCGGACTAAAACTACAGTTTCTTATCTCAAAAACGATTAGGAATTAAGGCTTGCTGTCTTTGTCAATATTGTAGCCCTAAACTAGAAGATTTTATCTTTTGAACAGACCACATAAGAAAAACTCCATCTAGGGCATCAAAATCGATAAAATATAGAAAATTTTACATAATTGCTGAAATTCTGCTCAGTATCGGCTAAACTACTGGGAGTTGAACCAAGTAACCTTTTGCAAAAATTTTCCAAATAAAGTTCTCAAAAATTTTTTAGAACATTCTGAAACTGTAAAATGCTTACTTCATGTTGTTGTATTTCAAACACAGTTCACACGAACAGTTTATTCTCGAATTTCGGATTTCACTACATTATTGACATTTTTATTAAATCGTCGTTGAAAAATGTACTGAAAACAACGGGATAGAGGCATTTTACAACAATGACATGTTCTGAAGTATTGTGTATTACATTTCAGGGAATATATTCAGAAAAAATTAACGGTTTTGGAGATACGGTGCGAAATGTATAAAAATTGTGACATTTTTGCATATATTTTGAAATTTGAGGCAATAAATGTAGTTTTTCGAATTCATTATTTCTCCAAATATTTTATTCTTGTTTTTATCTACAACTTTGATTGAGAGGTCAGAAGAAGATTCGCATTGGTTTCAGAGATATAGCCACGAATTTCTTTAAAAACTCAATATTTAACCATGTTTAGATGGGGCCATAAAATCCGAGCTGGATCCGACACAACAAAACCCAACTAGGTTTTCTTGTCGTTTGGGTCTGTACTTCAACAAATCCTCAGTTCGAATTGTTTGCACAAGATCACCTTAAAAATGTTGCACAGTATAATATGAGATCATCATCCAAAATTGTAGGCATGTTCTTTGACCTTAACTCTCACATCGTGCAAAATATCGTGACTATTGATCAATAATTGCGACCTCTAGCGTGCTTCTGATTACACTACAAACAAATAACTGGACATATTAGACTGTAATTCTGTTATCTGAGCACGTAAATCAACATAATTGGCATCAATGGAAAATGAAATACACATATAAGATGTATATTAAAATTTTTCACACAAAAGTTGTGGTCCATTTAACCCTCTAAATATTATCTGATCACTATCTCAAATTGCAAGCTTCTTCTTTGTCATATACCTTAGACGATCGGACTATTATTGCAGCTACAAAATAGGATAAAAATTATGTTTATACCCTCAGCATTTATGATAACGAGGGTATTTACACTTTCACACGGTCAAAATATGCCTTATCGAAATAATGGTTTTAGACCCCAAGTATGTTTGGACGAAATGTGTTTTAGACAATTTGGAGTTGATATAGTCATGTCCGTCCGTCAGTCTGTCTGGTTGGAGCGCACGATAACAAAAATTTCCGAAAAGTGCAGTTTAAGAGCTGCTCTCGAATCCCTTTGATTTCTGTTGTAGCAATTTGTATTCGTTGTCCCCATTACGACGGAATAAGTTTTTTCAGGGGCAAGTCTATAATTTCTGAGAAAATGACCCGAAAGCTGTAAAACCCCCACGACATCAGTAGTTGAAGCGGACGGTAAGTTTCGAACGGATCAGCCTACTCGGTCCAAAGTTTGGCTTTCGTAATATGTTGTCCAAACTTGGTTTACGTTCGACGGTGAGCCATATTGGTCCACTCCTTCGGGAACCTCCCCTACAAAAGTTTAAAAAATGTCACTAAAATGGTACGCAATATATCTCTAAAATGGGCATGCCGATTTGGTCCAAGGGGATCCAAAGATCTCCTAATATTTTATCCAAATGTAGTTAAACTTCCAAAATGGTCAATATCGATCATATCTTTAGGGTACCTTCACACAGGCTGAGAGTGTATCTCTGATACTTTTTTACTTGTTTTGGTCCATTTCGCCCGCTAAATATTTCACGATCATCACCAATAACAATAGGTGTCTATTCTGGTCTGAACACGACCTCCATGCAAAATTTCGTGACGATCGGTCCATAATTGCGGACTCGAGTTTGATTACAATTTTTAATGGACAGACGGACGGACGAACATCTCAAAATCGCTGTATCTCGTCGAGATATGAAGATTGGTATACCAAATTGGGGGTCTAGGACCGATATTTCGCGTATAAAAGATCAAGAAAATTAAAGAGTACAATTATTTTAAAAAATTGATTTTAAATATTAAGTCGCGAGAATTGCATCCATGCCCACTGTGCAATTTTTTTTTTTTATTTTTTATTAAATAGCTGATAAAACAACAAAACATACAAAAATATTTTTAAAAACTGGAACAATATTATATCATTTTGGAAATGTGTATGTTTGGGTGCCACCGTGGTGCAATGGTATGCACGCCCGCCTTGCACGCAGAAGGTCGGGGGTTCGATTCCCCGGCCAGGCAACATCAAACATTTTTCAACGGTGGCAAAATACCCCTCAGTAATGTTGGCGACATTTCCTGAGTATTTCAGCCTTGAAAAACTTCTCCACAAGTGGTGTCTTAAGACACGCCGTTCGGACTCGGCGATAAACAGTAGGTCCCATATCATTGAGCTAAATATGAATCGGGGTGCACTCATTGATATGAGAGAAGTCTCCCTTGTCCCGTATGGGATGTTGTGGAACAATGTTTTTTTTTGTGTTGTATGTTTGGAAATATCACTTCACGTAAAGTATGGACTAAACTCCGCACATCATTCCAGAGCTATCGCGTTTACTACCCATTTTATGTTGGGCTTGAATGCTTTAAAAGCTTTGGAATCAATATTTCGGAAAATATCGATTACTTCGAGAACATTTGTCTGTTACAGATTTGTTCACAACATATGTAAGGTTTAAAGCATTTATCAATGCGGCACTTTTTTCATCGATTTTTGATCAAAGTGTATTTACCTTGTTTAGTAACAAGGTTGTTAACCACTATGGACAGTTGAACATTGTCTTGTCGGAGATCCATCTCACGTCTCTCTGGGTGCTAGGCTCGCATGTTAATATTCAACTGTTCTTTATTAATATCTTCGTAAATTTTTAAGTGCTAACTACCGAGTATTTATTAGTAAATGAATCTCGGCGCTACCCTGATCTTCTTTCAATAGCCTATATTTTTAACATTTCCCTCATGAAATCTGTGTGTAGGTATAATTCTTTACAAACTTTTCCATTTAATGACTTCTTGTTGAGCAGCTCCATATATTTGCCAATTTGAATGCCAAGTCTTTACTTTATTTCTTCTTAGAAGTACAACGAATTGCTATGACCTTATGTTACAAGCATATGACCAAACTACATAAATCCTTCAAATCCACTGCTATCGTATTTCAACATTAACGAAGTTTCTTTCTTTTTTTTGATTTTTTTGGCAACAAAGAAAAAGGAAGAGAAAAAATGTTACCTTCTGAACTTTTCCCAGCTGCCAAGCTGCAAAGGAAACGGCAAAGTTTTCAACTTCTACAAGAGGAGTGAATATCTAAAGATGAAGATGAAGAAGTAGAAGAAGAATTTTAAGAGATTTTATTTGTTACTCTGCCTCTGTCTTAAACTACAGAAAAACGACAAATGTTCTTAGCAAATATCCACCATAAGGCAGAAGTATTACCATTAAAGGAAACTTTGTGATTATAGTTCCGCTAAAGTGGGTAGACTGTAGTAGGAAGGTGGACAGACTGAAAGAGACAAACAAACACCCATAGACTATTGAAGATATAATGTACACAAAAAGGCAAATGAATGAAGTGTGCGACCATAAGGCAAAGTCCTTGACTATGACGGCGACGGCAGGAATGTATAAGAAAGTTATAATAGTTAATTATTAATTTACACTTTATTTACGTGCAGATATTAAATAAATTTTATTTTTTCTTCATCTTCTCCCCCACCTCACTTCGGATAACGTTTCCTTGCTCATTTATTTAAAACACTTGGTTTTTCTGTTGAAAATTTTTACTTTTCTTTGTTTCAGCCACTTGGCCAAGGCTATGCGAAGTAAAGAAATTCCTGAAACTTTTCGGTTGTAAATCTAAAAAGAAACCATTACGGGACACATAATTTGACACCAAACGGGAAGTTTTGTTATTCATAATAAATTTAATATAGCACCTCATTCAAGCGTAAAACAAATTAAAAGAGGTTCTTTGCTTCTTACAAAGATGTGTAGCAAGGTTACGTTTTCGTCATAATCATGCGGGAGCAGAAAAGTTTACTGACATAAATGTTAAGATTGGTTTAAAGATGGCATTTGTTTTGGTTGTTGGTTTTAAAATAGATTTCTCACACATAAATATGGGATTTTGTGTGGGGCAGTAAAACGTTTTATGGCAATTTTAGGATACCAAAGATTCTTTATTAGCATTCTAAGGCAATATGCTGTTAAAATGTTAATGTTTACGTTTTAGTACCGATATGGGCAATTTTAGAAGTTAAACTAAATTTTGACAAAATATTAGGAGATCCAAAGTTTGGACCAAATTGGTTGCCCCATTCAAGTGATATCGTCCTAGCATTTTAGTGACATTTTTAAATATTGGGGAAGACCATATGTTAGATCAAATTGGTTGAACAGTTCAAGAGTTATCGTGCTCTCCGACCGCCACATATGGTGACATAGGGATTTTTTACACCTTTCGGGCTATTTTCCTAAGAAATATAGACTTGCCTGAAAAAACTTTTACCGTCGTAATGGAGGTAGCGAATGCAAATCGCTTCAACAAAAATCAAAGTGATTCGAGAGTAGGTCTTAAAGTGAACTTATCCGAAATATTCTGTGGGAGGTACCGGATGGAGTGGACAAATATAGTCCATATTCGAACCTGATCTATATCTGGTAGATGTATTAGGATGTACAAAGTATGGACTACATCGGTCACTCCATTCAAGATTTATCGTGCGCACAATTTTTCCGAACATTTTTGAACTTTTGTGGGGGAGGTACCTGAAGGACTGGACTGATATGGCTTATCTTCGAATTTAAACTATGTTTGGACAAAATATTACGGTGGCCAACATTTGGACCGAATCGGAAAATCCGTTCGAGAGTTATCTTGCGCTCCATCCACCACACACGGTGTTATAGGGGCTTTTTGCATATTTCAGGCTATTTTCTCAGGAAGAATGGATTGCCCCTGATGAAACTTGTACCGTCGCATGGAGGGCAATGAATACAAGTTGTTGCAACAACAACCAAAGCGATTCGAGAGCAGGTCCTAATCTGAACTTATCCGAAATTTTGTGTGGGAGGTACCCGAAGGAGTGGACATTTTGGAACCTCATCTAAGTTTAGTAGAAATTTCACGATGTGCAAAGTATGGATCAAATCGGTTACTTCTTTCTAGTGTTATCGTGCGCACAAATTTTCCGAACATTTTCGAACTTTTGTGGGGGAGGTACCGGAAGGAGTGGACCTATATAGCCCATATTCGAACGTATACTAAGTTTGGACAAAATATTACGAAAGCCAAATTTTGGATCGAATCGGTTGGCCCGTTCGAGAGTTATTGTGCGGACCAACCAGCCATACAGACATTGATAAATCGACTACAAATTGTCTCAAACACATTTCGTCCAAATATACTTGGGGTCTAAAACCATTATTTCCATGAGGCACATTTTGCCCGTATGAAAATGTATATACCCTCGTTAGCATAAGTGCTGACGGTATAACAAAGATTGGTCCATTTGACAGTGTTTTAACGGTGTTTTATTTAACTTGCATTTCAAATCTAGTAAGTCATTTTCCACACAGTTGCAGTTGACCTATCGAACTAAAACTTTGCACACTTTTCAGATTTGGATGACAATATATGAATATTAAATTAATACAAGGATTGGTTAATTTTACAGTGTTTTTTTTAACGGTGTATTATTTAACTTGCATTTCAGATCTGGTAACTCGTTTTTGACACAGTTGCAGTTGACCATTCAGAGTAAAACTTTGCTCACTTTTCAGATTTGGATGAAAATACATGAATATGAAATTAAAGCGAAGATTGGTCCATTTTGCAGTGTTTTATTTAATTTACATTTTAAATTTGGTAACTCATTTTCCACAAAGTTACAGTTGACCAATCGAACTGAAACTTTCCACACTTTTCCGATTTGGATGACAATACATGAATTATGGGTCCATTTTCTCCTATAGCCCCCATATAGCGGTACCAGCTGATTTAGTTAAAATCCAGTAACTCATTTTTAACGCAGTTGACTAATCGAACTGAAATTTGCACACTTTTCAGATTTGGAAGACAATACATGAATATGGGTCCATTTGTTCCTACAGACCCCATATAGCGGTACCACCCGATTTCAGGTATTTTGAGGATTTTATCTTCATTTATGCTCGAATTAGCTGTCATTTTGGCATTTGGGATTTCCAATGATACAGACATTTCCCCACAAAAAATTGTGAACATAGGTCCAGGTTTTGGTATATCCCCCTTATAGTGGTACCACCCGATTTCAAATGTTTTAAGGATTTTATCTTAATTTTTAGGCCGAAGTGGATGTATCTTAGCATTTGGAGTCGCCAATGGTACAGAAACTTCTCCACCAAAAATATAGCGGTACCACCCGATTTCAAGTGTTTTAAGGATTTTATCCTCATTTTTAGGCAGAATTAGCTGTAACTTGGCATTTGGAGTTCTCAATGGCACAGAAACTTCCCCATCAGTTATGTTATCAGTGGTCAAAAAAAATGTATTTACTAAAAAGTTAAAAATAAGAAATAATTAACAAAAATTATATTTCTGCGTTTTATTTAGAAATGCACTTAAGACTAGAAAACAATTTTTCGCTTAGCCTCAATAAATACATCTTTCTCATGATGGAATCTCTCAAATAAAACGCTTGCATTTAAATTATAAATGGGTGAATTTAGCAGGTGAAATGGTCCATTACGGCAAGCGTTTTATTTGAAAGATTCCATCATGAGAAAGAGGTTAAGCTACAAATGGCAAAACAGTCCTTTCAGGTTCGTCATATTACCTTTATCGACATTCATCGCCAAAAATAATTTTTCACCCCCAGCCTTTGATCTCCATAATTGCGCGTACTGATATTTTCCTTAAAAAATGGTTTAAAAAACGGTTTTTTTTTGTTCTAGAACTGCAACTAGCAAAGTTTTCATAAGCGAATTAATTTAATTTAATTTTCAACTCTATAATTTTTTTAATGGTATACATATAAGTTTAATCGGTTACTTAAAACCGGTTCAAAAATCGGTTACAAAATAACTAGATACTTCGCGCGACATGCCCTTGTTAAAATAATGGGTGGGAAAGGAGGTTTGTAATGAGGATTTTTGCTGGGATATTTCGAGGTATTACATTACTTCTAATCAATTATAGCATAAAAATTTCAAAACCCCGTAAAGCATCGTAATTTGCATCAATTAAAAAATGGGAATTCCTGTAGCATGATAGAAATGTATTAAATTTTCTATCATGGATGCGAAATTTTGTAGCATGGAAGGTAAACGTAGTTCTTTACAAACAAACTATAACTATAGAGGAAAAAAACACTTATATGTCACCGTGTGCCTGAACCAATTTTAAATGGAAGATGCTTACACCTAGGAAGTTTTTTGCGGATTCTGAAACTACAATGTTCATAGAAGAGAAAAGATGAGCGCTTTTTAAATTAATCGCCACCAAAGTTCACATTAAAAGGTTTTTTTTTATGTTTTCACGACATATTGAAATGGGATTAGAGCAAATGTTGTAGCAGTAAAAATTTTCTACAACATTTTTACTGCTATGTCAATAGGGCTTGCGGTTTCTATGCAAAATCCTGAAAACCAAAAAGAAAATAGGAACTTTTACCACGATTTATTTAAAAATCCCTCCAACCATTTTTTCATGTCCTTGGATTTTTCTCATCTATGAACTGCAAAAACTTGTCAGGTGTAAAAGGTTTTCTTAATTCTCTATCGAGTTGAGCTGTTAGGCCTTTAGAGATACATTGAAAAATTAGGAGTTTCACGGGTGGTAAATCCGATCTTCAGCAGGACTATAGGAAAAGTTTGGAGTTTCAATTAACTGACATAATTTCGCATATGGGCAATACTGCCAATTATTTCATATTCCATTTCCAAAAAATTGAATTTTTTCTTTTCGCGCTACATCAACGATTTTTGGTACATAGGTTAAGAAAAAATTTCCATGTACAAATCCGCTCGCGAGCAAATTTTTGGTTGTTGCGGACAAAAGTTATCGCGGTTTTACTTCTGCTTTTAAGAAAAAAATATTATAAAAACGCTAATTATTTTATTGAGCACAATTGTCACTAAAAAGTTATCACGAAGTGACGTCATTAAGTAGATTGCATAATATTTGTAAAATGTTACTCAGCATTCGCGGAATTTACAAAAAATTGACAAAATTTTAAATGTAATCCGAATTTTTTGAAAATATAGGTCCATTTACCCGTCAAAAATTACATAAAAGTAACAGTTTTAAATAAAGACTTCACGGGGAATCAAATGAGACCAAACTTAAAATCATCGGGATAGTAGTTAGGATATTATAGCCATAATAAGCACATATTTGTGTTACAAAAAACAAATTTTGGTTTGGAATAATAGTTTTCACATGCATTCTAGAGTTTAAAATATTGGAAAAATTCTATAAGAGTACTTCTTTTATTTTTCTTGAAACTCCCAAGAAAATGGACGGATTTTGCTTTATCTACATTCACATAGAAGGTTTCCCATTGAGGAAAGTTATCGGGTTGTTGAAATAAATCATTAGACTTCATAAAGGGAAATAGAGTTCAAATAAACCGCTTTAACTTATATGCATTATTAAAATATGTGTAAATCGCGTAATTATCAAATTCGTTTTGTCCGCATGTAATTTTCATGTACAGCAAGACCATATCTTTTAATTTGTATATATTTTTCGAAATATAATTTGGACGCTAAGGTGTAGCATCGGCTGCATTTTAGCATTAAAAAACCTATAAAACATCGCTAATTTGCGCAAAGTTCATACAATTTCGTTCCGCATCCGGTTTTAGTGTCACCATGAAAATTTGCATCGATATATACCTATTTCAAGGCAATCAGTCAAGAACCGTGGATGTAGCATCACACACTATTTTTGGAATAAAATGACTGTAGTTCCCTTATCAGTGAAGTTTTTAAATCTTTGTTTCCGCAAAAAGGAAGATGCTGCACTAGTTTTTTCATAGCAGTGGAAACGGCCCCCAGAATACGCGATAAAATGCGCGATATTTTCAAAAACAATATTAGGTGATTTTCCTACCTTGGAATTTCTCCTATCTCGCGTTTTAGTAGATGGATTTTAACGAGTAATGATTTATTAGATCCGCAACGTAAAAATCCAAAATTTGCAATCATGCACGAGTAAATCGAATGCCAATTGTACAAATTAGACCCGAAATATATGATTTTTAGACATTTGTTCGCACAAAATTTTCGTATTTGGATACAGATTTCTCTGAAGCTGTGTAGGCTACATTCACGACACATATATCAAATAAATCAGAATCGTGAGTTCTTCATTCCTATATATGATTTTTTGAAAAACCTGTTTGCGGAACGAAATTATAAGAAATTTTCAAAAAACAATTAAAATCTGGCTTCAAAATGTCAGCATCATTTAATGGTAGACGCAGATCAAATTTTGAAAAGTTATACATTGGTGGGATGATCCTTATTTAGTTGGCTTCTATTTTCACTTTGACAGGAAAATCGGGAAAAATGTGGTTTAATCACAAATTGAGAGAAAACAAAAAAAGTCACGTTGGCTTCAACCCATTTTTACCCATTTTTCAACATAAATGTAGCCACAGCTTCCACGCAAATCAACTTTGAAGACCAATATTTTTTGCCAAGTCTAAAAACATTTCATTTCATCCAAAAGCATTTAAATTGTACAATATACAACCACTATTCGCGAGTTATAAAGGGGTAAACCTTGGCTTCAACGATGTTAAATTTTCAATAATATTGCCCATATACATTTATCTAATGAAGTTCGATATATATACCAGTTACCAAGCTTTGCCTTCGTCTGCCACAAAAACAACATCCTAATACACCTGAGATTTACCACCCGTGAAACGTAGTGTAATGGTTGGATGCGTGGGACTTCGGTAGACTCCTAATTTTTCAATGTATCTCTAAAGGCCTAACAGCTCAACTCGATAGAGAATTAATTAAATATCACTATAAATGGCCTTCGCCTTAATAAGGCAAAAATAAAAAGTAAAAGGTTTTCATTTAAAGTTAGTTAGAGCTCACCCTACATGACATTGTTTTATAAGGAGGTGATACAATCACTACATTGTCCCAATTTGAACTTCTATATCTCAAAAAAGTGAAACCTACGAAAATATCATAAATGACAATGCAAGCAAAATTGTGGAAACCTAAAAAACCCTAAAATGTGAACTATTTTGGTTTTTTTTTTATTTTCTCGTCTACGAACATTGCAGATTCAGAATCTGCGAAAACTTCCCAGGTGTAAGCACCTTCTATATAAAGTTGGTTTAGACACACCGTGATTTTAGCCTGTAAGTTTTTTATCTATTGATATAATTTGCATCAAGTGAGAGTTCAAGCGTTGCTTTTAACGTTTAGTTTTCGTAAGTTGTCCAAATATGCCCCCAGAATTTAAATTACTAATAAAAAATTAATTTGGATATTTTCCCACAAAAGTTTTGGTAAATTTCACTCGCTAAATACTATCCGAACATTATCAAAAACTTTTGACACTATCCTTGACCAAAAGTATTACCTCGTGCAAACATTTGTCAGTATTGAACTAAAGGGTGTTTTTTTAAGCTAGATAGAACTTTAAATTGTAAAAAGTAACACAAAAAATTAAATTTTGATGAAACTTTTTTTTTATTTGTTTTAGTATACTCTGACAAATCATCATGAATAGACTCACGCTCGAACAACGCTACGAAATTATCCAAATTTACTTTGAAAATCAGTCGTCGATTCGCGCAACTTATAGACGACTTCGTCATTTGTATGGCGTACATAATCGTCCATCTGAACAAGCGCATTTTTGGCTTAACGGGTTTGTTAATAAGCAAAATTGCCGCATATGGAGTGAGACCAATCCACAAGAGACCCTACAGACTCCATTACATCCAGAAAAATGCACCGTATGGTGCGGTTTTCACGCTGGTGGCATCATCGGACCTTATTTCTTCAAAAATGAGCTCGCGTTACGGTCAATGGAGATCGTTACCGCACCATGATCAATGATTTTTTGTTTGAAAATATGGATGACATTGATCCGGAGGAGATGCACAGTGTCACGACCGTGGCCAAAAATGGTAAAAACTAAATACTTCGTTGAACAAATTTATTGATGTGGAGTGATAGAAAACATATTAATTAAGAAGAATCTGAATTTTGGTACTGATACGTGAAGTAGTTTTTGCTATATGAGGATTTAAATCCGACAATTTTAGTTAATACCTATTTTTGTGTGTTTTTTTCTAAAATTAATAAATTATATTATGCGTTAATATTTAAAATTTAAAAGTAGCGGTCGCTGCAAAAGTGGTTCCTAAGTTCTCTTGGGATGTTATAAACTTGGCTACACCTTTGTTTGCATGTAAATATTAATCATATGGTGTTTACATTTACCCAAACATGTATTACTAAGTTTATTAATTTTCTGAAGCAAATTTTAAATTGAGTGGAGTGGGAAAAAATTGTATAAAAGTGTATATCGATATTTTTTGCTGTATGAGTAGTAAAAAGTGAGTACTTCAAATATATAAAGGTCCCAGCTGCAGAGGTTTGCAGACGAATGTGTCACTTCTCTTTTTCAGCGACCACCTCACTGAGAGGATACCCCCTTTTTTAACAAATCGTTTTGCGGTGTTGGCTATAGCCCGAAAACGAATGAACCGATCATCATATATTTTTGTGGGCTTATTAAGTACGTAATAGTCTTGCTTTAAAACGAGGGAATTTTTAAAAATATAAATTTTTAAAAAAATTGTGAACAGCGAAAATCAAAATTCGATTTTTTACAAAAAATTGACCGTTTTTTGACCACTAATCGGTCAAAAATTTTTTTAAAGGAAATTTCTCATATATAAAGACAAGAGTTTGATATATTCAATATGCTCACAAACAATATGAAGACTAAACACCAAATTTCAGTCATATCGGGTGGATATTGAGGCCACAACACTCAAAACACCGAAAATGAGGCGGCACGGTTCTATGGGGGCTATAGGAAGACGAGGACCTATACCGACATATTTCTGGTGGAAGGTTATAAGTCCCCCAACGGAGACTTAATACCAATTTTCAGCCATTTCGGTGTGATAATCAGGCTAAAACCTCAAAAATACCGAAAATCGGGAGGTACCGTCCTATGGGGGCTATATGAAGGCGTGGACCTATGCAGCCAAATTTCATGGTGAAGGTATAATGCCCCCTGCGAAGACTAGATACCAAATTTCAGCAATTTCGGTGTAATAATGAGGCTAAAATCTTCAAAATACCGATAATCGGGAGGTACCGTTATATGGGAGCTATATCAAAACGTGGACCTAAGCACACAATTCTCTGTTGGAATGTTTGATACCTCTGCCGAAGACTAACCACAAAATTTGAATACTTTCGGTTGGTCATTGTGTCTTAAACATTCAAAATACCGAAAATCGGGAGGTACGGTTCTATGGGGGCTATATCAAAACGTGGACCGACCAACCCAAATTTTTGTCATGAAGATTGTAAGTCAATAATAGGTACGTGTACCAAAATTGATGCACCTACGACAACTCCTTCTATTTTTGGCCACAGTTAATATGAACTCGCGACATAGTGAGATGTGGTTTCAACAGGATGGCGCTACGTGCCAAACGGCGAACGCAACCATCGACTTAATGAAATCAAAATTTGGCGATAAGTTGATTTCGAGAATTGGACCTGTCAATCGGCCTCCAAGGTCGTGCGATTTGACACCTCTCGATTATTTCCTGTGGGGCTACGTGAAGTCACTGGTTTATGCTGATAAACCAGCAACAATTAATGCTTTGGAGGCCAGCATTGTTCGTGTTATTCGTGATATACGGCCAGCAGTGCTCGAAAAAGTGGCCAAAAATTGGACGTCCAGAATGCACTTCGTCAAGAACAGCCGCGGTGCCCATATGCCCGAAATCATTTTCAAATGTTAATGTCACGTATTGATCTTTCGAATAAAAAAAAATTTTTTGATTACAATTTAATTTTTTGTGTTATTTTTTACAATTTCAAGTTCTATCGGGCTTGAAAAAAACACCCTGTATAACCGCGACCTCGAGCGTGATTAAGGTTACACTACCCACAATTAAAAATGCGTATATACTAGACTGTAATCCTCTTATCTGAGGACGTACATCAATATAACTGGCATCACTGTAAAGATCAAGCGTCCCCTTTCTAAATATAACATACATGGGTCCCCTTTCTAAATATAATCTACATATTTTCCAGGAATTAAGATATAGCCATTTCACTACAAATTTTACCAATTTTCACACAAAAGTTTTGGTCCACTAGATAAATATTACCTGACCGTCATGTCAATTGGCAAGCATTTTCTTTTTCGCAAACCTAAACTTTATCGTGTCGATCGTACTGTCATTGCGACCTACAGAACCGCTAGAAACGTGATTAAACATTTGTTTATACCCTCAGCATATATGCTAACGAGGGTATATCACGAATATTGTCAATTATTTCATATTCCATTTCAGAAAAAAAGGTTAAATTTTTTCGCGCTACATGTAAAATTTTTGTATATAGGGTAATAAAAAATTTCCCAGTACGAATCAGGTCGCCAGCCAATTTTTGGTTGTTGCGGACAAAAGTTAGGACGGTTTTATTTCGGTTCTTTTTACTAAATAAAATATTATAAAAACTCTAATTATTTCAATGAGTACAATTGTTACTAAAAAGTTCTCTCGAAGTGACTTCAGCAAGTAGATTGCATAATACATGTTAAATTTTACTCAGAATTCGCGGAATGTACATAATATTGATAAATTATTGAATATAAGTAAACTTTTTTCAAAATAAAGGTCCATTTACCGGTCATAAAATTACATAAAAATTTTTAGTGGATCAAAACTTAACGGCGAATCAAATGAGTCTAAAACCATACAGATTGGTATTATAGTTTCGATGCTACAGCCAAAATAAGCACATATTTTGGACAAAAAATATTTTTTTGTTTGAAAAACATTTTTTCACATCTTTTATTTAGTAGAAAATATTGGAAAACTCTATAGGAATACTTTCTTCATTTTGCTTAAATCTCCCAATAAAATATACGGATTTTGCTTTATAGACATTCATTTTAAAGATTACCCACTGAGGAAGATAATTGGGTTGCGGAGGATATATCTCAAGGCTTCTGAAATGAAAATAGAGGTCAAATAACCAATTTTAATTTATATGCATTTTAAAATACATGTAAATCGCGTAATTATAAAATCATTTTGGCCGCATGTGATTTTTAGTACAGCAAGACCATATATTTTAAGTTGTATACATTTTTCGAAGTTTAATTTGATGGCTAAGATGCATTAAAAACCCTATAAAATATCGCTAATTTGCGCAAAGTGCATAAAATTTTTGTCCGCATCCGATTTCAGTGTACCACATGAACATCTATATCGATATATGTATATATATATATATATATATATATATATATATATATCACGAATATTGTCAAATATTTCATATTCCATTTCAGAAAAAAAGGATAAATTTTTTTCGCGCTACATCAACGATTTTTGATATGTAGGTTAAGAAAAAAATTCCCAGTACGAATCTGGTCGCGAGCCAATTTTTGGTTGTTGCGGACAAAAGTTATGGCGCTTTTATTTCGCTTTTTAAGAAAAAAAAATATTATAAAAACGCTAATTATTTTAATGAGCACAATTGTTACAAAAAAGTTCTCTCGAAGTGACTTCAGCGAGTAGATTGCATAATACCTGCAAAATGTTACACAGAATTCGCGGAATGTACATCAAATTCAGAAATTATTGAATATAAGTCAACTTTTTTCAAAATTAAGGCCCATTTAGTGGTCATAAAATTACATAAAAATTTGTTGTGGATCAAAACTTCACGGCGAATCAAATGAGACTACTATCATACAGATTGGTGTTATAGTTTCGATGTTACAGCCAAAATAAGCAAATATTTTGGTCAAAAAAAAAAAATAATTTTTTGTTTGAAAAATATTTTTTCACATGCATTATGTAGTAGAAAATATTGAAAAATCTATAGGAATAGTTCCTTCATTTTGCTTAAATCTCCCAATAAAATAGACGGATTTTGCTTTATTGACATTCGTATTAAAGCTTTCCCATTAGGGAAGGTAATTGGGTTGATGAGGATATATCTCGAAGCTTCTGAAATGGAAATAGAGGTCAAATAACCCATTTTAATTTATATGCATTCTAAAATATGTGTAAATGGCGTAATTATCAAAATCATTTTGTCCGCATGTGATTTTTATGTACAGCAAGACTGTATCTATTAAATTGTATATATTTTTCGAAATATAAATTGGACTCTAAGATGTAGCATCGGCTGCATCTTAGCATTAAAAAACCTATAAAATATCGCTAATTTGCGCAAAGTGCATACAATTTTTGTCCGCATCCGATTTCAGTGTTCACCATGAAAATCTACATCGATATATATCTATTTGAAGGCGATCAATCAAGAACCGTGAATGTAGCATCACACACTATTTTTTGAGATAAAATAAATGTAGCTCCCTTATCAGTGAAGTTTTCAAATCTCTGTTACCGCTAAAGCGAAGATGCTGTACTAGTTTTTTCATTGCAGTGGAAACGAACCGTAGAAAACGTGATAAACTACGCGATATTTCCAAAAACAATTTTAGATGATTTTTCTACTTTGGAATTTCTTGTAACTCGCGTTTTAGTAGATGGATTTTCACGGGGAATGATTTATTGGATCAGGAACGTAAAAAACTAAAATGTGCAATGAAGTACGAAGAAATCGAATGACAATTGTTAAAATTAGGCCCGAAAAATACGATTTTTAGAAAATTGTTCGCACAAAATTTTCGCATTTGGATGCAGATTTTTATGAATCTGTGCAGACTACATTCACAATATTTATATCAAATAACTCAGAATCGCAAATACTACAATCCTATATATGGTTCTTTGAAAAACCTGTTTGCGGAATGAAATTAGTAGAAATTTTCAAAAACCACTGTAAATCTGGCTTCAAAATGTTAGCATCATTTAATGGTAGAAGCAGACGAAATTTTGAAAAGTACTACATTAGTGAGATGATCATTATTTAGTTTGCTTCTACTTTTACTTTGACAGGAAATCGACTCACAAATCGAGAGAAAACAAAAAAAGACATGTTGGCTTCAACCCATTTTTACCCATTTTTTAACATAAATGTAGCCACAGCTTCCACGCAAATTATATTTTAAGGCCAATATTTTTTGCCACGTCCAAAAACATTTCATTTTATCGAAATATATTTAATTTGTATAATATACAATCACAAGTCGCGTGTTCTGAAAGGGTAAGCCTTGGCTTCAGCTATGTTAAATTTTCAAAAATATTGGTGATATATATATATATATATATATATATATATATATATATATATATATATATATATATATATATATATATATATATATATATATATGTATATATATATATATATATATATACATATTTCAATGCCATCAATCAAGAACCGTGGATGTAACATCTCACACTATTTTTTGGGATAAAAGCTCTCTTTTCCGTGGAGTTTTCAAATCTCTGTTTCGGCTAAACCGAAGATATTGCACTAGTTTTTTGTTTGCCGTGGGAACGATCAGCAGAAAACGCGATAAAATGCGCGATATTTTCAAAAATAATTATATGTGATTTTTCTACTTTGGAAATTCTCGCGTTTTAGTAGATGGATTTTCTCGTGGAATGATTTATTGGATCCGGTACGTAAAAACCCAAAATATGCTATGGAGTACGAGGTATTTCAATGACAATTGAAAATATTAGACCAAAAAAATATGATTTTTAGAAAAATGTTTGCCCAAAATTTCCTCGTTTGGATGCAGATTTCTATGAAGCTTTGTAGACTACATTCACAGCACATATATCAAATAACTCAGAATCGCGAGTTCTACAACCCTATATATGATTTTTTGAAAAAACTGTTTACGTAATGAAATTCGAAGAAAATTGCAAAACACACTGTAAATCTGGCTTCAAAATGTCACATTATTTAATGTAGAAGCAGATCAAATTTTGAAAAGAAATACATTTGTGAGATTATCCTCATTTAGTTGGCTTCTACTTTTACTTTGACAGGAAAATCGTGAGAAGTGTGGTTTACTGACAAATCGACAGAAAACAAAAAAGACAAGTTGGCTTCAACCCATTTTTTACCCATTTTTAACATAAATATAGCCACAGCTTCCACGCAAATTCTCTTTTAAGGCCAATATTTTTTGCCAAGTCCAAAAACATTTCATTTTATCCAAAAATATTTAATTTGTATAATATACAATCACAAGTCGCGTGTTCTAAAAGCATAAACCTTGACATCATCTATATTAAATTTTCAAAAATATTGGTGATATACACTTTCATACGGACAAAATGTGCCTCAACGATATAATAGTTTTATGTTTGTACGAAATGTGTTTCAGACTTCGGGAGGTACAGTCCTATGGGGGCTATATGAAGGCGTGGGCCTATACAGACAAAATTCTGGGAGAAAGTTGTATACCCTCAATGAAAACTAAGTACCAATTTTCAGCCATTTCGGTGAGATAATGAAGCTAAAACCTTCAAAATACCAATAATCGGGAGGTACCGTTCTATGGGTGCTATAGGAAGGCGTGAGCCTATATAGACAATTTTATGGGAGAAAGTTTTACACCCCCAACGAAGATTAAATACCAAGTTTCAACCATGTTAATGGGGTAATGAAGCTAAATCCTTGACAATACCGACCATCAGGAGGTACCGTTCTAGAGGGCTATATCAAAACGTGGACCGATATACACCCTTTTCAATATCAAACATCCTAAGAGTAATATAAACTTCTGTACCAAATTACAAAGCTCTATCTTTAAAATTACGATCTGTATCTTGATTTCAACAGACGGAGGGACGGACGGACATTGTTACACTGACTTAGAATTTTACCCTGATAAAGAATGTATATATTTTCTAGGGTCGCCGATGAATATTTCGATGTGTTACAAACGGAATGACAACTTTAATTATACCCTCCATATTATGGTAGAGAGCATACAAATCTTCAGAAATGTTGGTGTCAATATGCAATTTGAACATACCGCCAAATAACTGATGACTTGAGGCATACCGACTCTGTCGTCCTTTTACCTTCTTATAATGTATCTTATATACCTGGTGAAGCTATAGCTATCGATATGTTGCCTTCTAATCTAAACACTTGCTATCCAATAAGACCAAAGCTTAATTATGCATTACATCTGGTATTTCCATTGATTTGTAGCATATTTAAGAAAGTGGGAGTGGTCGGGTGTCAACAAAATATATAGCCTACTACCACCAAGGGACATCTCTGCGCATCATCTGAAAATTACATGGAAGTCGGTTTGGAAGATTCGTAGATATAACATATTTGAAAAAGTGGACGTGGTTGTATCTTTAGGCCCGGAATAATTACTTAGGGTCAGAGATTGAACCACCGTTGCCTCGTAATTAATTTTTTAACCTATACGTTCATAATTTTTGCGATGTTTGCAATGTTTAAGATAAATGTACTAAAAACAAAAAAATAATAAAATAGATACAGTCGTGGGAATTATAAACATATACATAGACTAGACTAAAATAAAACCGTGGGGCACGTCAATTGTCTACAATCGTTGATTAAAATGTTTGTTTTGTAATGTTACACTATAATTAGGCAGTTGTTCAACCGACAACGATGGACGTGTGATAAGTAGGGCTAGAATGTGGAAACAAGCTAGCAAGCTCGATTATAAGCGAGTTTTAGGGTTTCATAGTGGTGAGCGAGTAGTACTTTGTCGATTAAAGACAAACTACGAGCAGTGAAACGCTTCCTCGCCAGGCAGCAGTGTGAATGTCCAACGATAAACTAGTTGAAACATCTCTTTTATTTACATGGAGTGTATAACTATTGGAATTTCCATGAGCAAGAAATAGTAAGTAATTTCCTCACCGTCTGCGGGCCAACTGCCTAACGACGAATTAAACGATTCTTCTATCGCACATTAAGTCGATAATTTGTAGACAATTGACGTGCCCCACGGTTTTATTTTAGTCTAGTCTATGCATATGTTTATAATTCCCACGACTGTATCTATTTTATTATTTTTTGGTTTTTAGTACATTTATCTTAAACATTGCAATGTATGTTTAACATAAAACCGTTTAACTTAAAAAGTTTTTGTACCTATTTTTATTTTCTAGTTTTTAGTTTTTATTTCGCATTCTGTTTAATTCGTTTAGTGCTTCATTATTGCAAGGTTTCTTGCCCGTTAGTTTATTGCAGTCCAATTCCTCTATACGTAGTCCCTGCAAAGATCTTACTCTACTAAGAGCCACGTAGGCTTGACCTTCTTCAAACAGTTTCGCACCTAAGTATACGACTGCGTGATCCACAGTGCTGCCCTGCATTTTATGTATAGTAGAAGCCCATGATAGTATTAAAGGCAACATTCTTCTTTCAGCCGTCCCGTAATTGTACTTAACTGGAAACTGTATGGCTTTCGGGTGTATAAGATGTACTGTATAGTGCACTGTATTCTTCTTGTCAAGCCCTTTCATTTGATACCCATATTGATGGGATTGATAAAACCTACGTTATCCGCCATTTTGTAGCGGCCGCCATCTTGAATTTATAATTATAATGAATAAATATAATTGTATTGTCACCTAAATCCAAAGTGTATACAAAATTTCAGATTAATCGGTTGACAGGAAGAGGGTGAAATTTGAATTACTAAATTTGACCCAAGAATAAATAATAAATAATAAAACAAACGGGGTGAGCTAAATAAAACCATTTAAAAATAGGGCCTGTGAAGGTACCCCTCCGAAATACAAAGTAATATAAAGCGTTTTTTCACCTCTGTTGTTCCCTGTATATCCTCTGAAATTTTCAAAAAAATCCGTTCAGCCGTTTTTGTGTTTTTTAGGCATGGAGTTTTATTACAATTCTTAATGGGCAGATTGACAGGCATAGCTAGATCATTTTATCTCTCAAGATAGGAAACAAAGTCAAGGGGGGTCAACGACGAATACTTCGCGATAGTAGACAAAACAAACTTATAATACCCTTTCCACATTGTTTTGTAAAGTATAATAATTTTATTTTAAAAATCCGTAAATTGTAGGAAAATGTCGTAAGTCCAAAGACATCCAATTAACTCCCATACGCGACAGAATTTGATCAAACAAAGTAGAGGTATTAAATTGGAATAAATAAACGAGGAATATTGCCTTTACCACCATAATAAAATCTTTAATTCAGAAAGGGACTTACGACCTTTTCCGATGGAGCAGACGATATGTCATTATAGCAAATAAAATAAAATAAAATAAAATAAAATAATGCATTACTAAACTTCAATGCATTTGGTGCGGAAACTTTTTTCGCGATAGAGAAAAAATTGCACCGTATTTCATAGTAGTTTTTCATGCTCTACACGGCTATGCGGTGGTATATTTTTGATATTTGCCAAAAATTGCAAAAAAATATAACCCTAATGGGCATGTTCCTTTAGTTCCTATAATATTAGATTTTGACAGATTTTTTGTTAGACCTAAGTGCTAACACTTTTTTTCATTCATTACTCAAACTATCTGGATGATAATAAATAAATTCCACTCTGTTTCTATACAAAATTTAATACCAAAAGAAACGGATACAAATTCTTTAACTTTGCCGCTATGATACAAAGTTTTCGCAAAACTTTTGCTTTTCGCGGTTTTTATTAGCATTGAACGCCGTGAGATTATAAAATGCATTCAGCTTTATTGTTTTGTTTATACAAAGCAAAAAAAACAAAAAAACACAGCAACACGCAAAAAGCAATACCAACACACAATAGTGCGGCGTATTGCATTCCATTCCACTACACAGTTATTGTTTGCACTTTTCCCGTGTGCTTTATTTTCTTTTTTTTTTTTTTGATAATGGCATACACAAGGAAATGAAATTTTGCTGGCAAAGTTGGAATTTTGTTTAAGGTTTCACTTTTGTTTCTTTCTCATATTCTCGTGTTATTTTTTTAGCAGCAATCCTCTGTTGTTTGTTCATGGAGTTTATTTGACTTGTGTGTATAAATGAATGAATGAACGACGAACGAAAGAATGAAAGCGAAAGTTTAACGCAAAGATTAAAAAGTTTTTTCGCTTCCCCCCACCTGTTTCGCCTACTTCTTCGTCTTCATTTGAGTTAAATTGAGTTATGCGAAAAAGTTTGCAATTGAAAATCAAATAAATCATTAAATAATACCAGAGATATACAGATTTATATTTTAAAAGCATTGTTGGAAGGAAAACAAAAACAAAGCAGAACTTGCATTTAAAATATATTTGTTTATAATGGATCATATTATTTATATTCAGTGTCTGCTTGACAACCATAACGAGTTCCTTGAAGAATTGTAAACACTTTAGGAGTATTACAGTTTGTATTAAAACCAATAATTTTAATGATAACTGGCGTATTTCAAAGCTATGGTGAAGTGCTAAGACAACTCCTGCCCTGACTGCTTCCTTGAGAATATCACAATTAACATCAATTCGGAATAATATTCGCATCTATTTATTACATGTTATTTATATATAACACATGTAAATTCATTTATTTATTTTACCATTTATTATTCATATATTTTTAATTACTTAAATTGCTCAAAAATTATTATTTGTCCTTCTTCTTTGATTCTTAATTTACTGTTTAATATGCAATATTATTGAGGTTACAAATTTCCTTATTGTACTGTACCATCTTTTACATAATTCTTTGCCATTCGAATAATTTATTGTTCTGAGCCTAATGTGTAATTATCCTGAAATGAAAGTAAATTTATTCAACTTGTCGATTATTGAGTGATTAATGGAAGTGCTCAACAATGTTGTCTTGGTAATAGCAACAGTTAAGTGCTATTATGGTGCACATTTCATCCTATAAGTTCGAGGGGCAAGAATGTGGAAATTAAGAAGCAGAACAGAAATATGAGAATATATTGCATTTATATGATATCATCAAATTAATGTGAATATTTTCATTGGTTAACCTGTGGGTAGAGTCTCGGAGTAAACTCCCGAATACCTATGATCCTTAGAATGAGAGAGGTGCTTTGTCGCTATCTAAAGAAGTAAAAAAGTATCAGCCGGCTTTGCCGACAGAGATATACCCTCAGCCTATGTGAATTGATAATTGCATCTACGGACAGGGTCTTTTCAGAATTTTATGGCCCGTTTTGGACATTTGAACTTGCCGACAAAAATGTGGATTAAGATTAAAGTTCAAAAGTGTTGCGGATGAAATGGACCGACATAGTACATTTTGGAAGTGGATCGTATTTTAATGTCATATCTTTTTGATAGATATCGCGCCCATTATCACTACACTTAGACACAAATGTTGATCTTTTGTGGGGGAGGTAACCAGAGGAGAAGATCGATATCGGCTATTTTAGAAGTTAAACTGAATTTGGACAAAATATTAGGAGATCCAAAATTTAGACCAAATTGGTTGCCCCGTTCAAGAGATACCGTGCATAACATTTCAGTGATATTTTTTAAATATTGGGGAGAAGTACCGGAAGTTGGTGTCCATCTTCGAACTGAAACTATGTTTGGACCAAAATGACGAAGTCCAAATCGGTTGATCAATAATAGTGCTCTCCAGCGACTACATATGGACTACATATGGGGTTTATACACCTTTCGGGCTGTTTTCTCAAGAAGTATGGACTTGCTCCAGATAAAAACTTTTGCGTCGTAATTGAGGCCGCTAATTTATGTATGTTGCTTCAACAGAAATCAAAGTGATTCGAAAGCAGGTCTTATAGTGAACTGATCCGAAATTTTGTGTGGGAGGCACCCGAGGGAGTGGACAAATATAGTCCATATTCTAACCTGATATACATCTGGTAGATATAATATTACGAAGGCCAAAGTCTGGACCGAATCCACAGATCCGTTTGAGAGTTATCTTGCGCTCCAACCACTACACACGGTGTCATAGAGGTTGTGAGTTGCTACACAAAAATCAAAGCGTTTGGAGAGAAGGTCCTAAACTGAACTTCTCCGAAATTTTGTGTAGAAGGTACCCGAAAGGGTAGACCGATTGGGTTTATATTGGAACCTCAAAAAAGTCTGGTAAAAATTTCACGATATACAAAGTATGGACCAAATCGGTTACTACCTTCAAAAGTTATCGTGCTCACAAATTTTCCGAACATTTTTGAACTTTTGTAGGGGAGGTGCCGGAGGGAGTGGACCCATATAACCCGTCTCGAACTTAAACTAAGTTTGGACAAAATATTACGAAAGCCAAAATTTGGACCGAATCGTTTGAGAGTTATCGTGCCCTATAGCCAGCCAGACAGACAGATGGACGAACATAGCTAAATCAACTCTAAATTGTGTGAAGCGGATTTCGTCCAAACATACTTGGGGTCTAAAACCATTAATTCGATGAGGAACATTTTGCACGTGTGAAAGTGTATATAGTAAAAACCAAAATTCCTTTGCAATTCCATTTGAAAAAATTAAAAACATTTTTTGCGAGCACATCTACAATTCTTGGTATTGAGTTTAAGGAAAAAAAATCTGGTTTCAAATCTATTCGCGTTCACAAAATTGGACGATGCGCGCAAAAGTTATAGCGGTTTTAATTCTCATATAAAGAAAAAAATATTTAAAACTATTTTATTTGTTGTTATGAGAAAATTATGCATAAATCGTTAACAGCATTCCATATCTATTTGTAGATGTTTAAATATTTATTAAATTTATTATTATTTTCGAGGAAAATCAACAAATAATAAAAAATTGGAGTAAATCCAAATTATCCTGTCCCAGATTCCGTACAAAACCTCAAAAAATAAATTAAAAAATATATGCGGAATCTAGACAATGCGTAGAAAAATATGAAACCAAATTTATAGAGATTGGGTATATAAATTGCATATTATACCAACAACAAAAGGGAAAAATGTATTGTTGAAAAGTATATTTTTTTGGTTTGGTTCAAAAAATTAGAAAAAAATATTTGGGAGTTCTCCAACTATTTTGCTAAGAGCCCATACAATAAATAATGTGTACTGCTAAAACTTCATTAGGAAATATGGTTTACCATCGTGAAAGCTTTATTGCTTACTGTGATAACTTATAAGGTTTGGAAATTAAGAGTAATATTGAAATAACAATCATTCAAAAAGTGTGAAAATTAAAAAGCATATTATTCGCGAATTAGTTAAAATCAGTTGATGCTCAACCGTTTTGGATACAGCGAGTCAACCTCTTTCAATATTTATGCATATTTCGATGTCTCACACAGCGGCCAAAGTGTGCCGCCAGTTGCATCACACAATGCAAAAAACCTTAAAGAAGATTTTTAACCCCTGAGAACAAAAATTCCTTAATTGAAATGTCTCGCGCTCATTAATTAACATATCTTGAATAAAGGTTTTCTACTATTTGATATCACAAATTACAGCTGCTTCGGTTTGAAAACCCGAGTCCCTAAACCGGGTCTCTGAACATTTAAAGTCCAAATTCGCAGCCAATTGGACAATGTAGATTTGTTCTATTCATAAAATACTCAATACCCGATATACAGAAACGTGGACTTCTATGATAATTTTGAATACTGAAAATTTAAGAACATATCCAGGTTCTTGTGTGTATCTATGATACGAAATAGCAGATTTGAGTATTTGCATTAAAATGGTATTAAATGCGTTGCAGTATTTAGCGAACACCCGAAAAGCAATAAATCTTAAAATTAAAAATGTGGATAGCTGGACCGATACAGTCAAATTTTTTTGAACTAAAAGGTTACGAACAGTATTTAAATGAAATTAAATACCAATTAAAATTGGTAGTGGTACAACAAAATTACCGTTTCCATATTAAATATTTTTTATTTGATAGAACATTGGTGGCGTTATTTAATTGGGATAGCTGTTACAATTTTGATTTTCAAAATAGTCTGGCTTAATCCCTTTTGTTGTTTTAATATTTAAAACAACAAGTTTATTAGTGGAGAAGGTTTGGCATTGTTCGCCAAGGGGTAAGGCAAGGAAGACTAGTTTCGATCCACGCCACTGGATCTCATCAGTTCCCTTTGTTTCTTATTTGTGGATATTCTCCACCGAAGTTATTTTTCAATAACTTCTTCAACAAGAAACTTTTTATACCCAAACATCAATCGTCAGCTCGAAGTATAAACGTTAACAAAGAAAAGCATTCAATGAGAAGTTTTTCTTTGGTAACCTAACACAACTCCGACGAAAGTGTTTACGAAACAAAGCAAACCTTCTTCCACTCGTATGTGTCGTTGATTTTTCAACAAATGCACATACCCAAATGCTGTTTGGTAGCTTATATACCAACAACACACAAAACCGTGCCAGTGTTTCTCAAATAGAACATTGGTGGCGTTTATTTAATTGGGATCAAAATTGTAACAGCTATCCCAATTAAATAAACGCCACCAATGTTCTATTTGAGAAACACTGGCACGGTTTTGTGTGTTGTTGGTATATAAGCTACCAAACAGCATTTGGGTATGTGCATTTGTTGAAAAATCAACGACACATACGAGTGGAAGAAGGTTGCTTTGTTTCGTAAACACTTTCGTCGGAGTTGTGTTAGGTTACCAAAGAAAAACTTCTCATTGAATGCTTTTCTTTGTTAACGTTTATACTTCGAGCTGACGATTGATGTTTGGGTATAAAAAGTTTCTTGTTGAAGAAGTTATTGAAAAATAACTTCGGTGGAGAATATCCACAAATAAGAAACAAAGGGAACTGATGAGATCCAGTGGCGTGGATCGAAACTAGTCTTCCTTGCCTTACCCCTTGGCGAACAATGCCAAACCTTCTCCACTAATAAACTTGTTGTTTTAAATATTAAAACAACAAAAGGGATTAAGCCATACTATTTTGAAAAATCAAAATTGTAACAGCTATCCCAATTAAATAAACGCCACCAATGTTCTATTTGAGAAACACTGGCACGGTTTTGTGTGTTGTTGGTATATAAGCTACCAAACAGCATTTGGGTATGTGCATTTGTTGAAAAATCAACGACACATACGAGTGGAAGAAGGTTTGCTTTGTTTCGTAAACACTTTCGTCGGAGTTGTGTTAGGTTACCAAAGAAAAACTTCTCATTGAATGCTTTTCTTTGTTAACGTTTATACTTCGAGCTGACGATTGATGTTTGGGTATAAAAAGTTTCTTGTTGAAGAAGTTATTGAAAAATAACTTCGGTGGAGAATATCCACAAATAAGAAACAAAGGGAACTGATGAGATCCAGTGGCGTGGATCGAAACTAGTCTTCCTTGCCTTACCCCTTGGCGAACAATGCCAAACCTTCTCCACTAATAAACTTGTTGTTTTAAATATTAAAACAACAAAAGGGATTAAGCCAGACTATTTGAAAAATCAAAATTTTGAAAAATCAAATATTTTTTATTTGTACATATATTATTCCTTTTCCGAAGTAGCGGGCATTTTGCTAGTATATGTATATGAGAAGACGAAGCTTTTTCCAATACGGCAACACCATATAAAACTTGGTCAGGGATACCATAAACAACTATCGTGTGATCGGTCCATCTCCCAATAAACAGATATAGGTTAGTGGACCTAAATTGACGAGGAATATGTTGAGAATAGGATGGTTAAGTCATTTAAGTGCCTAGTACCTGTATTGTATATAGAGTCAAAACGTAGAGTAGTACATAAATCTATTGTACGTAAAGTGATATTCATCTAAAGGAAATATACATTTTATACAAAATTTTAAATCCGTCTCTATCTCTTTATCATAGAATTACTTCTTCCGAAAAAGACATATAAGCCTATAGAACGGAACACACCCAATATTTAAAGCAAACACAAGAACATAACTGAATGCCAAGCGCAACTAATTGCAATAATAGTGTGCAAATAATTACTATTATATAAATCCATAAAAACATCTCTCAATATAACTCTACAAATATTTTCCTTACTTTATTAAATAACTTTAAGTAACCCGCATAGAAAGCGAAATGTATTTTTGATCCACTAAATTATTTAACCAATTTAAAATATATCCCTCTTTTGTCCCAAATGGCTTTTGCTTGTTACATTTTTTCCTCCGTCGTTTTTTTTCTATTTTATTTTCAGTTAATTTTATCCTTATTTATCAAATGTCAATCATTTTTGATTTTTGCCATCCAATTCAAGAACTCTGACTTGCTTTCACTCTCTCTCTCTCACCCACTCTCTGCTAGTTGTTCAACGAAAATATATCCCTGTTCACAATGAAACCATTATCATTTAAAATGAACTTCCATTGATTATTAGCGAACCATAACATTGGCAACGAAACGAAAAAAAGAATATTTTCAAAAGAAGTTAAGGCAAATAAAACCCAATAGATGTTAGCATCTCCCTGTGGGTAGTGAGCGTTGCTACTAAAAAGTATGTTCATTTCCCTCCATACCATTGTGCTTGTTTTGTGTGTTTTGGTTTCTGTGCATCATCCATCGTTTCGTTTCATTAAATTTCCATTGGCTGTACAAGCTCCAGCTTCTCCAATCATTCGCTATGCCAAGGACTCAGAGGGACAAGGACTTGAGCGTCATCAAAGAACGACAACTGTCAGCCACACAGAGCGCATTATTCCTACACTCAATTCATGTATAAGTATTTTGACGTTAAGAACTGTCAACTGCTTATTATGTTGGTCGTTTGATATTTGCCATGCGGTTGGCGCTCACCAACAGAAACTGAAAAGAAAAATTGGACAAGTAAAGTTTCTGAATTCAAATCAATTTAAAGAAAATTTCCATCATTTGTAATGGTTTATTTGATAGTTGGCCGAGAATGAAAATAAAATAAATCCACTTAAGCTATTAACGTCTCTGTGAAATATAAATAAAACGGCAACGGCACGACAACAACAAAACTAAAAGCAAAAAAAATAAAAATACAAAAATGAAGACTTTTATTTTGTTATTTACTTAATTTCTTTGGTGAAGGACGAGCAGGACAGCAAAAGGGAATTAGTAAAATAAAGTTAATAAACAAGCACAAAAAGGATGTGGTCTTCAGGGTCCTACAGCATTATTATGACAACAAAAAAGTAAGAGGTTGGGTTAGTTTCAGTGAAACTGAATATATTTACATTCCGTATATATCATCTTTTTCGAAAAATTCTTAAATAGTAAACACAAAGTTAATTTCAACATGTTTTATTTAAAATATTCATTAATGACACATTTCTTAAAAGCAATACGATTCCAAACTAAAACTACTGTTACACTGTACAACAAAATTCAACTTTTTTTATACCCTCCACCATAGTATGGAGGGTATATTAAGATTGTTTTCCGTTTGTAACGTATTGAAATACTCATTTGCGACCCTATAAAGTATATCGTCTGCTCCGTCGGAAAAGGTCGTAAGTCCCTCTCAATAAATTTTTCAGGAGGAAGAAAAAACATTCCAGCGCTTTCTGCATTAAGGATTTTATTATGGTGGTAAAGGCAGTATTTTTCGTTTATTTATTCCGCTTCAATACCTGTACTTTTTTGATAAAATTCCGTCGCGTTTGGGAGATAACTGGATGTCTTTGGACTTACGACCTTTTCCTTGTACAGTTTTGTATTTTTGTAGGGACTTACGACCTTTTCCTACAATTTACGGACGTTTTTAAAATAAAATATTTATACTTTACAAAACAATGTGGAAAGGGTACTATAAGTTTGTTTTGTTCAATATTCGTGTAACATCGCGAAGTATTCGTCGTAGACCCCCTCTCCTTGCCATTTTTTCATATCTTGACGAGATAAAGCGATCTAGCTATGTGTGTCCGTCCATCCATTAACAATAGTAATAAAACTCCAGACCTCAATTTTGGACCGATCATCACGAAATTTTGTGGAGAGGTCGTGTTCCGACCAGAAGTGACCCCATTAGGTGTTAGTTATGATCGAAAGGTGTGAAATGGACCAAACCCACAATTTTTACCCGACTTTGTAGCTGTCCTGTAGATCGCTGTAATATTCCGATCGGCGCGAAATTTTAAGAATGAACTGAGTTTAAGGCAAAGAATAAGCTTGCAATTTAACATGCTGATGAGATAGTTATTAGCGGGTTTAATGGACCAAACTTTTGTGTGAAATCTAATATATAAAAGACAATGTGAGTATGTTTGTATGTTTCGCATAGATTCAAAAACGGCTAAACCGATGTTTTTTGAAATAGGCTTTATATTTTTTGAATTTCGGAGGGGGTGGGGGCAGGCCCTATTTAAAAAAAAACGCTTTTTGCAAAAGTTATGAAAGTATCGGTCAGAAAATTAATTTGCGAGCAACGGTTGTTGAATCTCCGACCATAAGTACTTATTCCAAGTAATTTTCAGATTATGCACAGGGACGTCCCTTGGTGGAAGTAGGCTATAAATTTTGTTGAATTTCGGAGGAGCGGGTTACACTGTGCTTCGGCCTGGCCGCATTTAACGACGTTCTTACTTGTTATTAATAGTCACTTGTATATTCCAACTAATTTGCGATGCAATAAAATATAATTGACATAAGAAAAGGTAACATAAACTGTTTCAAGGGCAGCAAAGTGGACCGGTTCGGCTAATATTTAAAATAAAACATGACACGTTGTACTTACGACCTTGTATTTTCGCCTTACGACCTTTTCCTTCAATTAAATTTCATGATTAATTCCGTTAATGTACGCGGTTTCTTAGCTACATCGTAATCCCAAATAGTGTCCATTTTTGTCTTCCCAAGTATTTTTGCCCCAAATCCCTGCATCTTTGTGTTTGTCTGCAAACCATGTAGAATTTTCAGCATGTAATGTCTTCCTGCGTTTAGGAAGTTTATCATCAGAGCTTTCAGAATCACCGTGAAAACCATAGGGAACTAGACCCATGACATCTAATTCCATTCCAAATTCATACTGCTCTTTGTTAGCAAAAACATGACGCCTTCTTAGTTTAATAACATTTCAATAAATTATTTTTAAATTTTAGAATCATTTAATAATATAAACATTGATAAAGTTAAGTAAGATATACGACAGTAAAAACAGTAAAATTTTGATTTTTTTTTTACAAATTCTTCAATATATGAGGTATTTGAACACATAAAGCATCTTAATTTGTATCAATGAAAAGGCCAGAAGTCCATCTTTCATAATCAGTTCGCTTATAGGGGAAAATAGATTTCAAATGTAAGTTTTCGTTGCAATATAAAAATAATCACATTTTTGTTCAAAAGTTTGGTCCACAGGCTCCGCCAAATGTTATCCGATTATCATCCAAAGGTGTGGGCTGGTTCTTTACATTGTACCCCAACCATGGATGACGTTAAACATTATATCTGAACTACATCAGCTGTAGTATTCTTTTAAAGTATACATTTTCCTGTGGACTTACGACCTTTTCATACTCAAATTTGTACGTTTTGTGGACTTACGACCTTTTCCGACAAGGGCAAAACATATAGAAAAACGCGACATACTACCATTTTCTTTGTAGCATACGACGTGTTTTGACTTGTACTATCATCCTGTAACAAAAACGCGATTTCCCAAAAAAGTGGACTTAAGACCTTTTCCGACGGAGCAGACGATATATATTCTTGATCAGGGTAAAATTCTGAGTCGATCTGTGTCCGTCCGTCTGTGGTAATCACTCTAGCATCTTTTGGGAAGATGCGTCTTTTGTTTGCAGGCAGGTCAAGTTCGATGACGGGCTATATCGGTCCACGTTTTGGTATAGCCCCCATATAACGGTACCCCCCGATTTATGGTATTTTGACGATTTTAGCTATATTTTCCGACCGATTTAGCTATAATTTGACATTTAAGGTTCCTAAGTGTCAATAAACTTATATAACAAAACCTGTGGACATAGGTCCACGTTTTGGTATAGCTCCCATATAACAGTACCCCCCGATTTACGGTATTTTGACGTGTTTAGCTATATTTTAAGACCGATGTAGCTATAATTTGACATTTAGGATTCTTAAGTGTCAATAAACTTATATAACAAAAGTTGTGGACATAGTTCCACGTTTTGGTATAGCCCCCATATAACGGTACCCCCGATTTACGGTATTTTGACGTTTTTAGCTACATTTTCAGACCGATTTAGCTATAATTTGACATTTAGGGTTCTTAAGTGTCAATAAACTTATATAACAAAACCTGTGGACATAGGTCCACGTTTTGGTATAGCCCCCATATAACGGTACCCCCCGATTTATGGTATTTTGACGTTTTTAGCTACATTTTCAGACCGATTTAGCTATAATTTGACATTTAAGGTTCTTAAGTGTCAATAAACTTATATAACAAAACCTGTGGACATACATAGGTCCACGTTTTGGTATAGCTCCCATATAACAGTACCCCTCGATTTACGGTATTTTGACGTGTTTAGCTATATTTTAAGACCGATGTAGCTATAATTTGACATTTAGGATTCTTAAGTGTCAATAAACTTATATAACAAAAGTTGTGGACATAGTTCCACGTTTTGGTATAGCCCCCATATAACGGTACCCCCCGATTTACGGTATTTTGACGTTTTTAGCTACATTTTCAGACCGATTTAGCTATAATTTGACATTTAGGATTCTTAAGTGTCAATAAACTTATATAACAAAAGTTGTGGACATAGTTCCACGTTTTGGTATAGCCCCCATATAACGGTACCCCCCGATTTACGGTATTTTGACGTTTTTAGCTACATTTTCAGACCGATTTAGCTATAATTTGACATTTAGGGTTCTTAAGTGCCGATCAACTTATATAAGAAAACTGGTGGAAGTAGGTCCACGTTTTGGTATAGCCCCCATATAATGGTACCCCCGATTTACGGTATTTTGACGTTTTTAGCTACATTTTCAGACCGATGTAGCTATAATTTGACATTTAGGATTCTTAAGTGTCAATAAACTTATATAAGAAAAGTTGTGGAAATAGTCCGCGTTTTGGTATAGCCCCCATATAACGGTACCCCCCGATTTACGGTATTTTGACGTTTAACGTTACCGTTGACGTTTTATGTCACATTTCTAGACCGAATTAGCTATAATTTGATATTTAGGGTTCTTAGTGCCCAAAAAACTTATATTCGAAAAAATTATGAACATAGATCCATGTTTTGGTATAGCCCCATATAATGGTACCTCCCGATTTTCGGTATTTTGAGATTTTACCTACAAGTTTTAACCGAATTATCTGTAATTTTAACATTTGACATTTGAAATTCCTAGTGGTGGCCACACCTCTCCACCAAAAATTGTCAAGAAAGGTCGATGTATTGATGAAGAACCATATAACGGTACCTCCCAATTTTCAGTAATTTTGCAATTTTAGCTACAATTTTTAACCGAACTAACTGTAATTTTACATTTGAAGGTTGTAGTGGTCACCACACATCTGCATCAACAATTTTCAACATAGCCCCAATATAACGATACTTCCCGATTTTCGATACTTTGAGGATTTTACTTAAAATGTTTAACCCAACGTAGGTCCATGTTTTGATATAGCCCCAAAACAAACCTCCCGATTTTCCGTACCTTAGCTTTATTTTTTGGACGAACTTTCTGTAATTTGAAATTTAAAAGCCAACAAAAATTCTGCAACAAAAAAGTTCATATTTTCGTATAGCCCCCATACCTCCGAACTAGCTGTTAGTGACATTTGAAGTTCCCACGTTAGGTACCGATTTTCGGTATTTTGAGGATTCTAGCTGCAATTTTTAACCGAATTAGGAGTTATTTGACATTAAAGACTACCATCAAAAACTGTCAATATAGGTCCATGTTTTATTATAACCCCTATATAACGGTACCTCCCAATTTCTCGCCCACCAAAAATTGTCAACATACATAGTTAGATATAGGCACCATATAAAAGGCCCTCCCGTATGAAGCATTTTATGTACATTATCTGACATTTTAATGTACCCACTTAAAGTTGGGGAATAAATGCGTGGGGGAAATTCACACTATTTGAACATGTTTGGAAATATTCGAGCTAGGATTCCTTGGAATCTTTGCATTTTAGGCATATAGTGTCTTCGGCAATATTACAGTAAACAATGCGAGGAATCTTATAGTTGAAAAACTTAACCCTCAAGCGAGTCCTTAAATGTGTATTTTTGGCTCCCTTTTCCAAAAACATTGTAAATCCCCGTTAAAATTTATTCGAATCGGATCCGAATATTCCACACAAATGTTCGCCATAAAAGTTCACTACATGCCCTAGAATATATCAGAACTCTAAATCTTACCTGAAAGACCAGAAGCTGTACAAATCAAGAACACGTTTTAGGGTTAATGCTGTACTTTATCTGTGTTTATGCCAAGTTGTCCCACAAAACATTATTATAGGTGGATGACGTCAAAGACAAAAATTTCTCCGTTAAATTTATAATAACAATTTTGCCAACAAAACACAGAAATACATACTTTTTAATGAAATGTTTATACCCTCAGCATTTATGCTTACGAGGATATATACACTTTCATACGGGCAAAAGGTGCCTCATCGAAATAATAGTTTTAGACCCCAAGTATGTTTGGACGAAATCCGTTTCAGACAATTTGGATTCGATTTAGCAATGTTCGTCCGTCTGCTGTCTGGCTGGCTGGAGCGCACGATAACTCTCGAACGATCAACCGATTATGTGCAAAATGTAACTTTTGTAATATTTTGTCCAAACTTACTTTAAGTTCGAAGATGGTTATATCGGGCCACTCCTTCCGGTACCTCCCCACAAAAGTTCGAAATTTTCGGAACATTTGTGCGCACGATAACTCTTGAATGGAGTGACCGATTTGGTCCATACTTTACATATCCTAATATGTCTACCAGATCTAGATCAGGTTTGAATATGAACTATATTTGTCCACTCCTTCGGGTACCTCCAACACAAAAATTTTGGATAAATTCACTTCAAGGCCCGCTCTCGAATCACTTTGATTTCTGTTGATGCAACTTGCATACGCTGCCTCCTTTACGTCGGCAAGAGTTTTTCAGAGGCAAGTGCATACTTTTTGAAAGGTGCAAAAAACCTCTATGACACCGTCTGTAGTGGTTGGAGTGCAAGATAACTCTCGAACGGATCATACGATTTGGTCAAAAATTTGGTCTTCGTCATATTTTGTCCAAACTTTATTTAAAAATATTTAAAAAATGTCACTAAAATGGTATGCACTTACTTACTTAGCTGCCCCATTACAGAACATTTGTTCCGTAGACCGAACTAAGAAAAGATATCCAATCATCTCTGTTTTTCGCTTCGCTTTTTGGAATAAATTGCTTACTTAGACCATAGTAGCATTTGTTGGCCAATACAATTCTTCTTCTTATTTCACAACTGATGTTGTTTGTTGTGTTTATGGCAGTGCCGAGGTAGACGAAGTCTTTAACTACCTCAAAATTATAGGTACCAACTTCCACGGTTGGACCGAGCTCTATGGACGCTTTGCGCGTCGACACCATCAATTTGGCCTTTTCGCCGTTTACCGCCAGACCCACATTCGCAGATTCTGCTTCGACCTTCCAAAAGGTATCAGTTACTTCCACTACTGATCGTCCCATGATGTCTATGTCATCAGCATAAGCAAGTAACATGTGACTATTGGTGTAAATTGTGTCATTTCTTTTGACATTTGCATCTCCTATTACCTTTTCCAGCAAAATGTTGAATAGGTCACACGAAAGGCTGTCTCCTTGTCTGAAACCACTTTTGGTACTGAATTGTTCAGAGAGGTTCTTTCCAATTTGAACTGAGGACATAGTATCAGTTAAAGTCATCTTACAAATCCGAATGAGCTTTGAGAGGATACCAAATTCAGACATGGCTTAGAATATCTTTGAACGTAGCGGGCTGTCGAAAGCTGACTTAAAATCGACAAAAAGGTGGTAGGTGTCGATCTGCATCTCTTGGGTCATTTCCAGGATTTGCCGCAGGGTAACTATCTCGTCGATGGCGGACTTGCCAGGTCTAAAGCCTCATTGGTAAGGTCCAATTATTTCGTTCACCATGGGCTTTAGTCATTCGCACAATATCCCTGACACTATTTTGTATTCGGTAGGGAGAAGACTTATGCCCCTATTGTTGGAGCAAAAAGTCTTATCTCCTTTCTTATGGACGGGACACATGATGCTCAGGTTCGAATCGTCGGGTAAGCGTTCTTCCTGCCAGATGGAGCTAACTAGCTGATGCATACACTTTATCAGCCTGTGGCCTCCGATTTTAAACAGCTCGGTGTCTTTATCTCATCTTGACCGGTTGGTATACATACAGTACCATCTTCTCGGATTGGATCTGTGGTATCTTCGTCGACTTCGCTACTATTGGATACCAACAGTTTGGAAAAATGTTCTTTCCATATCCTTAGCACACTTGCTGGTCTCTACAGAAGGATGTGCCAGTGCGAAAGCCATCAGTTTGATGTTTCACTCTTTGGTAGAATTTTCGGACTTCATACTGTCTCCTGTAGATCTCGATTTGTTCACACTGGATGGAAACTCTCTTTTTTTCCTGCGGAAAACACGTTTCCCTTTTCTCCCGATACATCTCTCGTGCTCTACGGGTTGCTACTGATTATAAAGTAGCACTATATGCCGCATTTTTCTCTTCGGTAGCATCACGACTCTCCTGGTCATACCTTGGATTAGAGTTGGGCAATCTAGCTCACGGAGCGGATCGATCTTTCTAGTTCCTTTTCGCAAAAGGAACTAGTTCCTTAAAGTAGTTCCAAATAGTTCCGAGATCGCTATAGTTAACGAATCTTTCTCTTTCATCGTTCTTTTCATTCCAAATAGTTCCGAACCCGCAATAGTTTAACGAATTTTTCTCTTTCGTCGCTCTTTTTGTTTTTTTTTTCGTTCCAAATAGTTCCGAGACCGAAATGTTTTCATTGCTTGGTGGATGAATTGACATAAAAATAAATAAATTGCAGCGAACAAACAGCAACAACGAAAGATCGACGCACAGTGGTTCAGAATGGGTTTTTCCTGGTCAAAATTCTGTAACTTTTGAACGGATAAAAATATTTTCATAATTCTTTTTTTGTTAGACAGATAACACAATCAGCTTTCAGGCGAATCATAGCCGGTCAATTTCGGTCTGGCAGTTGCAGAGAAATTCAAGGTCAAAATTAAACTTTGGCGTTTTTTAAACTCAAAATATGGGTGTTTTTGTGGTTTTTATATTTTCCTATGTATTAATGATGGTCAAACACCAACAAATAAACAATAAAATTACCAAAAAACTAAAAAAAAATCAAAGAAAAAAATTTCGAAAAAACATTTTTTTTCAAAAAAATTGTAAAGGAAAAATTTACAAAAAATGTTGAATTTTTTCAAAAATTAAAAAAAATACTCCTTGGGGTTTTATAAAACTTATATAAGTCGTATAAAAACTCATATACTCAAAAAATTTTTAATTTGTATCAAAAAGCTGTAATTCATATGGAAAAAGTATAGAAAAACACACAATTTTAACCATGTAATTTCAATAAATTTAAAAAAGTGTTAAACGGACGGAACGGGACGGGTACAAAAGTATATATGGGCTAAAAGAGGAGACTCTCTGTCGAAACAGAACTTTGTTCCATGTTGTTCCACAAAAGTTCTAGTCCACTAAATTTGGAACTTCATAAAATTTAGTATCGGAGGAAAAATAAAGTAAATCATGTTGTGTAAACGCTACGGTTATTTTTAAAGGCCACAATCCTGCCTACCTTACAAAAAAAAAAAACAATGAACACAACATATGTTATAGTTTCCGAGAAATAGCTACGTCTTTCTCCAGAAATTTGCAAAAATTACGTATTTCCCAAAAATGAGGAAAATGTTCGTCCTTAGGGGCACGCCACGCCCACACCTTGCAATATTTTGACCTAATTTTTTGGCTTCCTTAGTTTCAATATATTTACTATCGAATCCCATATAGAAAATAAATATCTTTGACAAACCAAAATTTTGATTTTTGGCCAGGAAAATCGATTCCTGAACCACTGTGCGACGTAGGCGTTAAATTGAAGGAACGAGAAAAACGAAAGGAACTATATGAACTAAAGGAACTATATAAACGCAAGAGCTGGATATAGTTCCAATAGTTTCTTGTCCGGAATAGTTCCTTGGAACTAGTTCGTTCCGGAACTACACAAATCTACCTTGGATTCCTTGGTGGAGGTCTATGGTATCCAAGTACTGATTTTGCGGCTGTTTGCATGGAGTGGGCCGTTTTGCCATTGTCCTGATATGTTATCGCTACGAGAAGTGCTTTGATTAAGCAATTGAGCCAGTTGAGTGGAATATGCTGTGGCTATCTGTTGTGATTGCAGCTTACCGATGTCCAACTTCCATCTGGTCGCAATTTGTTTGCTACATTTAATCTGGTACGTACCTTTGATGCAACCAAACTCATGGTCCGAGTCTATTTTTGTCTTCCACCTATCACAACGTGATCAATTTGATTACTTGTTCTTTGATCTGGCGATAGCCAGGTGCCCTTATGAAAATCGAGATGCTTAAATCTGGTACTGCTAACCACCATGTTTTTTGCAGCTGCAAAGTCTATCAGCCTCCTACCATTGCCAGATGTTTCGCTGTGGAGATTGAATTTCCCAACTGTTGGGCCAAAGATATTCTCCTTTCCAATTTTGGCATTAAAATCGCCTAGAATAATTTTAATGTCATGGACAGGCAACGGTCATAAGTTTCTTCTAAGCGCTCGTAAAATATATCTTTGGTCTGTTCGTCCTTGTCTTCAGTGGGAGCATGAGCGCAAATAAAGCTGATGTTGAAGAATTTTGCTTTTAATCGAATTGCAGCGAGTTTTTCATTCACTGGTGTGAAAATGGAGACCAGATGTTTAAACCTACGACCATCTACAAATCCGCAACCAAACTCATGCTTTGTATTATGGCAGCTATAATACAGTGTGTCACCTTTAGGTGTTGTTGTCACGGCTTTCCCAATCCATCGAATTTCCTGTATGGCAGTAATGTCGGCCTTGTGCTTTTCAAGGTGCAGATTCGCAGATCATGGTCCTTAAAACATTTGCTGGGTTCGTCAACTTTAGAGGGATTTGTTTTTCTTTTCTTTCGTTTTTTCATAGTAGGCAGTTTTTCTCTAGGGGAGGATTACTAACCCGACGCCCAAACCCAAGTTTTTAACGTTGTTATGGGTAAATGCAAGGCACATTTTAGCTCACTATATTTAACAGGTGTTAGAGGCAGCTTCCCCAGGTGACACCACGGGGAGGTCAGTGTCCACTTGAGATGAGGGGGACCAAGATAAATCGTGGACTTTCCCCTGTTAAAGCCGGTCAGGACCGTTCCTTGGTATCTTTCATCCCCTACGTCACCCAGTTGCAGGTAAATATTTCACTTTATATTAAAAGAAATTAAAATACATTTTAAATTGTTAAGCTAAAACGTTTTTTTTGTTCGCAATACTTGTTTCAATATCCGATACAAACAAATTGTAGTTTAAAACTTATATTTTTGCTGACGCTGCCAACCGAATTCTATCTATGCCACTGCAACTAAATACTATGTTTATTATTTTCCGATATGATGCACATCACTCAATAATCGGAAGCTAAACAATGTCAGTATTAGTAGCTGAACGGCATTTTTAGAATAGAATAGATCTATTTACTTTTTTATGAGAGAAAAAAAAACATACAAACTAGGCAAAACTATTTAAAAACTATTTTTGGTTGAAATACTTGCGCCACTCAATACTTTTGGGCCACAACAAAATACGCGCTATCATTGCCAAAAAATATACAAATCGAAAAAGTTTTATATCACAATCCTTTTGGTTGCAGGAGAATTGAAATAAAAAACCAACAACAGAATGGAAATAAATTTGTTGAAAGTAGCAAAAATGCACAATTTTTTGTTGTTTTCTTTTTCTATTGATAATTTTTACAGATTTAGTTTCTATTCAGAGTTTTGTAACTGATATTGTTGAGCAATAGAACCAAACTGCTGTGGGGATTTTTTATATATAAATAAATGTATGGGTATGTATGGCATGTATGATTGCTTAACTGTCGGTTAGTATCATGATGTGGCTTTCTTCTGTAGTAAGTGTAAATTTTACGGACAACTATTTGCTTTGGGGCCTTAGCGAAGATTTTGTTACAAATCGCTTTTCAGACCAAAATATAGAAATCTTTTCTAAGGCAATACAACTATGGTAATTAATATGGCAATTAATATGTATACCTTCATAATGCCTCAACACTGTGTTAACCAAAAATATACATACATTCATATTAAAATTTAATCATTTGAAGAGTAAATTCGTCTGATCAATTATCTTCTGTAACAAAAGGCCCCATACACCCAAATGTCCTACTGTCCCCACCCCAATGTGTATCCGATTTCATGTGCACGGTATTAGAAAAACTATCTATTGTTTTATCAGGGCAGTTGGGGAAATAGAGAATTGATTTTTTGTCCCAGGCATTATTTTTTATGTGCGGGTAGATTTACCATAGACAGCAACACCAGCAGTAAGTATGACACCACTAAAACTGTTGGTAGTATTGTGAAATATTGTTTATATATAGCAAAAAAAGAGTTACAATATTTTTGTGGCATGATTCACATTGATTTATTGTTTTTGTGGCTTGTAACATGATTTAGGATATAAATAAAAATAAAAACAGCAACAACAAAACTAGCACCGCTAGTAAGCAAATAACCAAAACTAATACTAAAAGACTGATGCTTGTGCTTTGGCCCCTGCACCAGTATTGATCCTGGCAATAGGATACATAGTCATCCGGTATTGGTTGTCGTTTTTTGTTTGTTGATGTAGATTTTTTTTTAATACGAATACACATTTTTTTTTATTTTGTTGTTTCACTAGAATTTGTAAATAATTTCCCTTTTGCAAAATAAAAATGCCGACAAATAACATCTATAAATACAATGCAAGGTATTAGCGTGGAGGGTCAAATCTTTTAAAAGCAACTTCTTACCTAATTAAAATCTGGAAACCAGATTTAATATACTGGGTAATAACGAATTAAATAAGGAATTACCGACAATCCAGTGGTTCCGCTAGGGAGATGTGCACGGTATTAGTATTTTTCGTTTGTGAAGTAGAGTAAATACAAAATTTCAGCAAGTTCGGCAAAACAATGTGACTAACCTTCAAAATACCGAAATTCGGGAGGTACCATTCCATGGGGCTATATCAAAATGTCGATCTATACAACCAATTTCTGGCGGAAAGTTTTTAGGCTCAAAGAAGACTAAATACCAAATTGCTGATATTTCGAGAAAACTTTTAAAATAGCGAAAATCAACAGGTACGCTTCTATGAGGGATATAGGAACCCGCGGACCTATTCTGATAATTCTCTCCTGGAATAATTTATAACCCCATGGAAGACTAAATAACAAATGTCAGTTTTTCGGCAGGATATTGACGTCACAACCTTGAGAATTACGAAAATCGGGAGGTGTCATTCTATAGGGGCTATATCGAAACGTGGACCTATACCGACGAATTTCAGTCAGAAAGGCACTTTTTTCTATCAAAGACTAAACACCAAATTCCAGCCATTTCGGTGGGTTGCTGTGGTCACAACCTTCAAAATACCGAAAATCGGGAGGTACCGTCTATGGGGGCTATATGAAGGCGTGGACTTATACCAACCAATTTCTGGGAGAAAGGTTTATACCCCCAACGAAGACTAAGTACCAAATTTCAGCCATTTCGGTGTAATAATTAGGCTAAAACCTTTAAAATACCGAACAACTGGTGGTACAGTTCTATGGGGACTATATGAAGGCGTGGACCTATACCGAAAAATTGAATATGGAACTTTTAATACTCCAAACGAAGACCAAATACCAAATTTCAGCCTTCGAAATACCGAAAATCGGGAGGTACCGTTCTATGGGGGGATACATGAAGGCGTGGACCTATAACGACAAATTTCAGCGGGAAAGTTTTTTTTACCAAATTTCAGGCATTTCGGTGTGATAATGAGGCTAAAACCTTCAATATACCGAAAATTGGATGGTACCGTTCTATGGGGTTATATAAAAAACTTGGACCGATATAGCCCATTTTTAATACCAAACATCCTAGGAGTAATAGAAGCTTCTATACCAAATTGCAAAGCTCTATCTTAACAAGTAAGAAAGTATCAGTCAGCTGAGCCGACAGAGATATACCCTCAGCCACGTACCCGAAGAAAAAAAGTTAACACAATATTTCTGTAGGTTTTTTAGCTGTTGGGAATATTTTCCAGAATGGAAATGGTCGCAAAAACTACATGTTGCAACAAAATTCAGAATGATGTAAGACGAGTGCATTTTTTCCAAACTTTGGGTTGGGTGTACCTGTAGGAGTGATCCGATGTAGTACATATTCGGACCTAATACAAATCTGTAGGAAATATTTTTTTCTTTATTAGTCTATGGATATTTTCCTTACAGACTATATAACTAAAAATGTTGTACTTACTTTTCTGAATTTAAATATATTACAATTTTACTTTTCAATTTACAAAGTTTGAGCTAAATCGATTTCTCTTTTAAAGGGTTATTGTACACATTAGCCAGTTTAGGTGGTGCCGGTAGGATTTTCTGGACCTTTTTGGGTCATTATCTCAGGAAGTATGGACTTGCCCACGAAAAAAATTACAACGTCGTAACAGTGACCGCAAGTGCAACCTGATGCATCACTAATTAATAACATCCGAGAGAAGTTGTTAAACTATACTTTTTCCAAATCCAATTCCAAGTCCATATTAGAACCCGATCTATGCCTGAAAGTAATATTACCAATAGCAAAGTTTGACTCACTTCGGTTACTCCCTCCTAGAGTTATCATGCCACAATCTTGTCTAAAAATGTTGAACCTTTGTGGGGGAGGTACCGGAAGGAGTGGACCGATATGGACGAGTTTGGACAACATATTGAAAGACCCAAAATTTGAACCAAATATGTTGATCCGTTCGAGAGTTATCGTGCGCTCCAACTACGACACATGGTATTACTCGTATATGGGTTGTTTGCAGTTTTCGTGCTGATTTCTGAGGAAGTATGAACTTGCTCCTAAAAAATTATATCGTCGTAATGGGGGTAGTGAATACAAGTGGCTGCAACAAAAATCAAAGCGATTCGAGAGCAGGCCTTAAACTGCACTTAAGCAAAATTTTGTGTGGGAGGTACCCGAAAGAGAGGACCAATAGGGTCCATATTGGATCCTCGTCTATGTCTGGTAGAAATGTCACGATGAGCAAAGTATGGACTAATTCGGTTACTCCCTTCAAGAATTATCGTGCGGACAATTTTTCCAAACATTTTTGAACTTTTGTGGGGGAGGTACCTGAAGGAGTGGACCGATATGGCCCATCTTCGAACTTAAATCAAATCTAGACGAAATATTTCGATACCGTCTGAAACGGATATCGTTCAAACATACATTTTTGGTCATATAAAAGTGTATATACCCTGTTTAGCCTAAAGTCTGAGGGTATAAAAATTGCGAGCTGTATCTTAATTTCAACAGACGGACGGATAGACAGACATGGTTATATCGACTTAGAATTTTATCCTGATCAAGAATGTATATACATTATAGGGTCTACGATGAATATTTCGATGTGTTACAACGGAATGACAGATTTAATTATTCCCTCCATATTATGGTGCAGGGTATAACAAATGACAGATTTAATTATACCCTCCATTATAATATGGAGGGTTTAACAGGTAAAAATCGTTAATTTCGGCGGGGCCTACCTTTTATACACACCATCACAAAATATTCCGAAAGAAAGTGATTAGTTTTCATTCCTATACTAAAATTTTAGGCGGATCCCCCAAAGGCCTAAATTAGGTAAGAAAATGTATCTTAAAATGTCTGCAATCGTGCCGTGTCTTTATATGGGAGATATATCATAATGCACAACTTGACCAAAAATCATGAAAAATTCAAATGTTGTGTAGCGTTACGTAAAGCTATTTTAAGGGGTTATGGCCACTTATAAGCATGAGAAAAGCCATTTTCATGCATTTTTTATAAAAAATCTATTAAACCTTAAGTTACCTTCTATTTTTTTTTTTTTTTTTTTTTTTTTTTGAAAAATCTTACATTCAAATGCCCGCTTATAAAGCACTGTTCTTACTAAAGCAGTTTGCGGTACCCACTGTAGAATAAAACCATCAGCATATATTTTTGTGGGATTATTACGAACCTAATAATCTTGTCCATTATCGAAAAGGAATTAAAAAAATCAATTTTTAAAAATTTTGAACAGTTAAAATTGAAATTTCGATTTTAACAAAAACAAAACACTGTACAAAATTGATATTTTTTCTGACTCCGTCAGCAGTTTTTTTAAAGGCTCTCTCGGTTAAGCACATGATTTATGTGTACAATAGTCCCACAAAAACATATGAAGTGCCACTTCGAGGAAAAGACGTTTTTAGTTTCTATGCTACATACAAAACACAATAACTGTTTCCCTTCGAAAGCTCATATCTCGGTAAATTTTTGTCCGATGGACTGGAAATTTTTGGCACATATTCTATCCTATATTTTATATGAAATAATGGTACAAAGTATATAAATTCAATAGAAAGAATTCATAATAATTAGCAATTTTCAGGCAATTCCTTTCATATTTTTCGTTTTTGACATTATTTTTATTGTTTTGAAAACAAAACTTGCAGAAACAGAATTGCCTGTATAAACGCAAGAGGCAAGTTTAAAAGAGAACGAGAAAAATTGCCGCAAGACAAATCGTTTAATGTAAATTGGGACTAAGGATACAATTTTAAATATTTACAGAGTAGGATATTTAGAATTGAAAATAGACAATATCGGGCCACGTTCGGTAATGTCGCTATGTAAAATTTATTGAAGTATATTGAAGTTTTTAATCATACAGGTCCACGTTATGATTTATCGAAGAATTTTACAACCACAAAGAATTGCCGTTGTCTTTGCTATAGCAAAATTTTCACTATTTCGATGATCTTAGCCTAATTTTTAAGAATATCGGCTGTCGTTGTCGTTGATATGTTTCCAAATGAAAACATTAAGAAAAATTTAACAGTTTTGGAGATATGGTGCGAAATGTATACAGATTATGGAATTTTTAGATATATTATAAAATTTATTTTTTTTTCATTTCTCCAAATATTTTATTTTTGCCCTTATCTACAAATTTGATGCAAAGGTCAGAAGAAGATTTGCATTGGTTTCAGAGATATAGCCCCGAGTTGTTTAAAAGTCGATATTTAACAATGTTTAGATGGGGCCATAAAATCCAAGCTGCATCTGACTCAACAAAACGGAACTAGGGCTTTTGTACTTTGGGTCTGTACTTTCAAAAAATCCTCACATCAAATTATTTGCACAAAATTACCTTAAAAATGTTGCACAGTGTTATTTACCGAAAGAGATAGATTCTGATACCAGGATTATTTTTACTTTTAATATTATGTTACAAAAGAAGCGTTATCATTTGTTTTCTTAATTGTACGATTAGAAGTTTTTGGACTCGATGACAAACACTTTGATGGACTTAGTTCTATATAGTTTTGACAAATAACAATCGATCCTTATTGAACCCCACATAATTATTCACTAATAATTATTTGAGAGACACTCCTCTCGATAGTTACCGCGCCCATAAGCTTTTTAGTTGGCCACCGTAGTATTTAGAGCTTTTTCAGGAAGCATAAACTTGTCCACAAAAAGTAGGATATCGCTGTAAACAAGACTAAAAAATGTCCAAAGAATCATCGAACAGTCTTTAAACTGCAGTTATGTTAGACTTGTATAAGAGACCTGAAGATGTTGTCCAAACATATTCTCTTGGACCTTGTTGTACTTTTGGAAGTAATCTTGCGAACCATATTAGTAATCTTGCGAATCGATTTAGACCGAATCGGTTAATCCCTTCGACCATTTTAGTGAACATTTTTGAATTTTTATGGCGGAGGTACCAATATGACTTAAATTTAATTTGGACAAAACATTACGAGATCCATAACTTGGACCGAGAGTTATCATGAGTTCCAACCTGCCAGACAAACAAAGATACAGACGGACGGACGGTGGTAAGTACTTCCATCTTGGCTGAAACGAATATCGTCCAAACATATGTGAAGTCTTAAATCATTATTTTGATGACATCTATACAATCCTAGTGTATATAATCTCGTAATCTAAAGTCTAAGGTTACAATTATACTTCGGTGATGATAAGTAAAAACCAAGTGACGCACAAAAATTCATTTGTCTTCATTATTTTCTCATACTGTTTAGCAGCAAATTTGTCTAAAACAGAATAACAAAATTTTGGCGATGGCAGTAAAACAAATTTCTAATTGGCTTTCAATATGGAGTCCACGAATGACCGACCCTTCGTACATTTTATTCAATAGATTTTTTTTTATATATTTCCATTCCCACAATACTGAACTCGTTATTTTTGTTATAACCGGATGAGTTTTTAAGCCTCGAGAGCTCTATACAGTTCGAATAAATAACACTATACAACAAAATTTAACTTTTTTTTAAATTACATGAAACCCCGCACAGATTATGAAAATCATGGATGTTTGGAGTCGTATGTCAGATATATATTCACTGGACAATAGCAGTAGACTATCCCCAAATTTTCACATACAATATCAGGAACCTACGACTTATCCTCATGACTTAATTTTGTTTTTAGTACTACAATACGTAATTTTACAAAGTCCGATCTGGGTTGTCAATATTTTCCCTATATATTTTCACCATAGATATTTCAAAAACAGTTTGGATTGAGCACACATAATCTTCTGAAAGAATTTATTATGAAAAAACATCAATAAAATGTATTTTGTGACCGCAGATAACGAAAATGTGAATAAAAACGGTAGAATATGGTCCTAAATTATATATAAAAAGCGAAAGCTTCGAGAGATGTTAAATATTAAAGCTACAAATTTCTTTTATTCTGAGACTCATAATGAAATTTGATTTGAAATATTTTTTCTTTTGACACAGTCCCCAAAAAGTGCAGTATTTTAGGAGATTTTGACCCAGTATGGAATAAATTTTAATTAAGAGTCTAAAAGTTTAACAAATAATTTCTACATATTATATCTTATTTTGTAACGTCATTTTTCTTAACAAAGTGTTTTACTTAGATATATAGTTGTTCTGGGACTTATAGTGAAATTTTGTGTAGAATATTTTTTCTTTTAACAACTTTTGTCTAAAACTAAATTTTATGTTACTTTCATGCATCAACCCGAAAAAAGAACAAAACTAATTTATTCAAAAAATATTGGGTGTTTTGTTGGCAAATTTGATGTATATATTTTCTTGATATATATTGTAAATACTGATTTCATTTATTCGGCGACTTATATTGAAATATGATGGAGAATATTTTTGTCTTTGGCGTCTTCTATTTAGTATGAAGTTTTGTGGGACAAAACTTAATAAACTCAGATAAAGTACAACATTAACCCTAAAACGTGATTTTACTTTTGGCAGATTGCTGGCGTTTAGGTACGATTTAGAGTTCTGGTATATTCGGGGACATATAGTAAAATTTAAAATTTGACAAATAATTTTGTAGAATATTTTGATCTGATACGATCTCATTTTAAAGGACTTTTTAAACGTTTTTGAAAAAATGGACCAAAAAGACCCCTTTAGTGACTCGCATGAGGGTTAATTTCTTTCATAAAAAGATACCCCACATTGTTGTCCGTAATATTGCCAAAGACACTTTATACCTAAAATGCAAGGATTCCAAGGAATCGGATGTCCAATATTTCAAAACCTGTGGAAATGGGCGGAACTTCCCCCGCCTATTTAGGTAACTTCTCGACGTAAACTTTCAAAACGCCGATACACGTGTATTCATTTTTCCGGTCCTCTTTCATAATCTGGCCGAATTATCTTGTAATTTTTTTTTGTGTTGTACAGTGTAATAGACGTGTGGTATATTCATTAAGGAATTAGCATTTGATAGTGGTACGATATGACATGAAGAAGTAATTCAGATTTCATTGGAAGTTTCTCTCAAAAACAGCTTACAAACAAAAATTTTTAAAATATTTTCTTACAAAACTTGTTAATGATGTACATTTTCTGTTCAGAAACTTAAGAAAATATAAGTTTTAATTTGAAATCTTCAAATATACAAACATTTTTATGAGAAAAAAATATAATAACTAGTTACAGTAGCTTAAAAAATTTTGTTCGACCAAACCATTTCTGGGGGGCCCGGGCCCCCCGTGCCCTCCCCCTGCGTACGTCCCTGCTACAGATAATTCTGCAGAAAATGGCGAATAATTATTATAAAGTACCGAAAAATTTATGGTAAACCTATATGGAGGCTGTGGTCAAAAGTGGACCGATATCACATTTCTTTATAAGGTGGTGTTCTGAACCCTAGGTTCATTATTAAAACCTATTCGCCTTGAAAATTTGGTTAACATCTGCCAAAATAAATCGAGATATAAATCACATGGGAGTATACCAAATCATGGACCAATATTTAACATTTTTCGAGAGGAGTTTACTAAGCAATAAGAACACCTGAATTATAGCAAATTCGATTGAAAAATGTGTTGGAACCAGGGTTTCGGAGTCGAGGTATTTTCGGTTCGACTCCGACTCCGGGTCGACTCCGAGTGTGAATTCCTATACCACTAAAAATGAATAAAATGTTCACAAATTTTTAACTTTTTCCCATATTTTGGCCTATATAGGCTAATGTGTTAGTTTTTCCTTACATATTCATTAGAAGAAAGGGCATTCGTTCGAATATATTCGAAGATATCAATATTGTTTCTGCCGAATCTTCTATTAAAAAGTAGCAAAGTTAGAAAGTTTTTGTCGGTTTTCCTTTTTTGCACGAGAATATTCTGGACGGAATTCTTCAGCGTGAGAAAATCATTAAGATTTAAAAAATATGTAAAACCAGTAAGGAAAGGATCAAAGTCGGGCGGGGCCGACTATATGATACCCTACACCACTGTGAATATGTAAAATATAAATCGGAGCTATATCCAGATCTAAACCGATTTTGATATAATTTGGCACATTTATTTCCAGACCGAATTCAGTCACACATTCCAAATATCATTGAAATCCGACTTATATAGCGTGTTTGGAGCAGCAAATACGCGAAATCGGCCGAAAATATATATGGGTGCTATATCCAAATCTGAACCGATTTCGATATAATTTGGCACATTTATTTCTAGACTGAATTCAGTCACACATTCCAAATTTCATCGAAATCGGAAATATATAGCGTGTTTGGTACAGAAAATACGTGAAATCGGCCGAAAATATATATGGGAGCTATATCCAAATCTGAACCGATTTCTATATAATTTGGCACACTTATTTCTATACCAAATTCAGTCAAACATTCCAAATTTCATTAAAATCGGACGTATATAGCGTGATTGGTACATCGCATACGTGAAATCGGGCGAACATATATATGGGAGCTATATCCAAATCTGAACCGATTTCGACATAATTTGGCACATTTATTTTTAGACCAAATTCAGTCACACATTCCAAATTTCATCGAAATCGGACATATATAGCGTGTGTGTTACAGAAAATACGTGAAATCGGCCGAAAATATATATGGGGGCTATACCAAAACTTGGACCGATATAGCCCATCTTCGAACTTGATCTTCCGACGGCTAAAAAAATGGTATTCCCCAATTTTCAGCGAAATCGGTCAACAAATGCGACCTGTATGTTGCGAACGGACGGACGGACGGACGGACGGACATGCATAAATCGACTCAGAAAGTGATTCTATGTATATCCCTAGAAGGAACTATGGGTCTATCTCGCTTCCTTTTGTATGTTACATACAAATGCACTAACACATAATACCCCTTACCACATAGTGGTGTAGGGTATAAAAAAGGGGTAATACCAATCATAAGGACAACATACAATAAAAATTATAAGCAATTCATGACCAAGTTTCAAACTGGATGTAGGCCAACATTTTAGTGTGCTTAGCCTAAGGTCTGACCCCCACTTGTAAATTCAAAAAATCGAAAAAAATTTCTGGCCTTTTTTAAAGAATAACCCGGCGTTTACTAATGCCAGTATTGGCAAGACAATAGCAAAAATACAAACCTTTTTCACAAATACATTTATAAATTTTTGAATATGTGTAAAGAAAAGTATGAATGTATTGGTGAAAATGGTTTGTAACTTTGCTAATGTCTTACCAATACTGTGTGTGTAAACGCCTAGTAAGTACCATGGAATATGTGGTAAAACTTTCAAATCGATTGGAACAAAATTAACTGAGATATGAGTATTGGGAAGGAAAAATTCATTGTTATTTGTATGTAGCATGGAAACGTGTTTTTCTCGAAATGATATTTTGAAAATGGTGCCAACTCTAGCTCAAAAACTAATAAACCGATTGTCATATTATTTTGTGGGCTTGTCAAGGACATTAAAAACAAGACCATCATCGATCGATTTTATTTTTAAAATTTGAAAAAATGGAATTTTAACTTTTTGGTTCCATCATTTCGGTAAAAGCTAATATTTAAAAAAATCGATCGACGAAGGACTCGACCTTTTGTTCCAAATAAGTATACACAAATATATGACGATCGGTTCATTAGATTTCGAGCTAGAGTTGGCACCGCAAAACGCTTTAATAACAACAGGGTGTGGTAGACGGTCAATTGCCACAAAACTACGTTATATTTTTCAACAAGAAAAATTCAGGAAGTAGATTAGGATGTGCCGTTTTAAATGACCAAAACATCTATTAAAAAAAGTTTCATACTTTTCTTGGAAAAAAAAATCATGAAAATGTCCTTAAATTGAGCTTTACAACTAGGGGTCACCCCTTAAAAGGAGACCCCCAGTTGTAAAGCTCAATAAAAGTAAATTTTCATGATTTTTTTCCGAGAAAACTACGTAACTTTTAGGCAGATTTTTTTCTTCAACTGAAATAGAAAAATATTACGAAGTTTCGAAACCCTGTTTTTATTAAAGCGTTTTACGGTGCACAATTCTAGCTCAAAAAACAAGTAAGCCAAGGCTACAGTCGGATGGGGCCGACCATGTGATACCCTACACCTTTACCACTTGGAATTAGCTTTTCACAAATCAAAATTTTTTTATGGAACATATAAACTTACTGTAAGAAATAACTTTGTGGATTCGAGTACCGTATCACACCAGTCTTAACTAATATAATAATTGTTTCACAAACATCTCAGAAGGGACAAGGGAAACTTCTCTCACATCAATGAGTGAGTGTACCCATATTCGCTCAATGATATGGCAACTTATCTCAGAGTCCGAATGGGCGTGCCCTAAGACACCACTTGTAGAGAAGTTTTACATGGCTGAAATACTCAGAAAATGTCGCATATTTTGCCACCGTTGAAAATTTGATTTTGTCTGGCTGGGAATCGTTTTGCAAAAAAGATGACAAGGCGACCCATGCTGCAATGTATGTGTGTATAAAAATCAAATTCTATTTCCATATGTAGTCTACTTTGCCGGCATAAGCCCTCCAGGAAATAAATGTAGACCAAAACTATTTTCTTCTAGTTTTCATACAAAAGTAATGATCCATTTCACCCGCTAAATAATATCAGATCATCATCCACAATTGTAAGCATCCTCTTCTATCTAAACTTTTACCTTGCAAAATTTCGTGATTATTGAGCTATAATTGCGAACTCTAGCGTGATTATGATAACACTACAAACAAATAACAGGGTATATTAGGCTGTAACTCTGTTATCTTATCATGTACACAAACACAATTAAAATCCATGGAAAGGTCAAGCCTTCCTGTTCCACGTATAGCTTACTTGCCCGGAATGTCTCTTCCAGGAAAAAAAGATATAAGCTGTATATTAAAAATTTTAACACAAAAGTTGTGGTCCATTTAACGCTCTAAATATTATCTGATCGCCATCTCAAATTGCAAGCTTCTTCTTTGTCATATACACGCAGAGAAAAAAATATGTTTGATCCAACAATATTCCAAGAGCAAAATATGTATTGTTAACATATTGTTGGATTCCTTATGTAGTATTGTCAATCCAACAATCCGTTATTGTCACACTGGGCGATATTATATGTTCTAAATATAAATATGTATTGTCACTTTGACACTATAACGCTTTGGACCAAACATGTAATTACGATAGTTTTGGTTAGAGGTAACAATACATGTTGTTGCAATTCACAATAGTTTTGGTCCAAATGGACAATAAATATTGTTAGAACTTACAATTGTTTTGGTCACAATTTACAATATTTATTGTTGCAATTCACAATAGTTTTGGTCAAAATAGACAATACATATGTTAGAACTTACAATAGTTTTGGTCAGAAGTAACAATATTTATTGTTGCAACTCACAATAGTTTTGGTCAAAATGGACAATAAATATTGTTAGAACTTACAATAGTTTCGGTCAGAAGTAACAATATTTATTTTTGCAATTCACAATAGTTTTGGTCAGAAGTAAAAATATTTATTGTTGCAATGCGAAATGGTTGGAATAAAAATTTTATACCTACCTTTTTAATGTGTTACATTTACAAAAATATAAAAAGTTTCATTGTATTATTTATTTCATACTAGCAGACCCCGGTCCGCGTTGCTGGCCCGTCGTAATGAGCTTTAATGACAATTTTATGGACTTTATGCTTAACAATTAAAAAATAGGTATTTTCTACCTTACTTCTTTGGTAAATTGCCAAACGAGGAGGATTTTAAATTTATCAACATATTTTGACTGTAACCTTTCTTTTCTATCACAGACTTTGTCGGATTTGTTCGCCCATTGATGCTGTTTAGGATTTATTATCGTCCATGTCCCCTGTCATTATCCTAAAGCGATTTAATTATAAAAGTTAAGTTAAAAATTAGTTTTTCATGGCTGATGGGCCGTTGAACCTTACCATTTAAGGAAATTTGTATATATATCGTTTGTCTTGACCGGGAGCGCAACAGCCGCTCTGTAGAAAATTAATTTGCAAGCCGATGCACTCATAAGTATAGCAAATATAGCGATTATAAAACAAACGAAATTCGTCTACAAATTTATAGCATTTTGGACAACGTAACATTCCTGAGAATTTTGAGAAAATTGCATGACATTTGGTTCAGTAGTTTTGAAAAAAAATGTATTGAAAAAAGTGGGAGTGATCATCACTTTTTACGATATAAGTACTTAAAAAAGTGGGTGTGGCCCGATATTTTGGCTACAAATATGTACCTAGGGTACACACAACCCCATTGCCTCCCAAAATTTATGCTGAAACCTATATAATCATAAGTTTGGCTTATAGATATACCGTTTAAAAGAAAGGCAATCAATGTGCTTTTGCTGCATACTTAATGGAAATTTTTCAATAGTATTGGTGATATAACATATTAAAAAAACAGGCTTGGTCGGATCTTTAGGCCCCAAAGATGTACCTAGATTGTAAATTAATCCGTAAATTTTTGACCAATACATGCGAAAGTTTTGCAAAAATAGCGTTTTTTTAAATATCGCATAGGGGAGGTATCCCGCCCCACTGGAATTCAATAAAATCTGTACATTCCCTGACAATTTCAGGAAAATCGGTTCAGTTGAAAAATGTGGGCGTGATAAAATTTTTATTCCATAAAAAGCTAAGTTGGGTTATGACGACATTTGATTTTTATTCATAAAGATATAGGGTTTTTTAAATATCTGGAAATACCCTGCCCACTTCGAAATTCAAGGAAATATTCCCTGAAAATTTTAGGAAAATCGGTTTAGTAGTTTTGTAGATGTAACATAAATAAAAAGTGGCCGTGGTCAAGTCTTTGGGTAGTAAAATAGTAGGTAAGATTGAAGAAACAACCGCAATTGTCTCACTAATTAATTTCCAAACCGATACATTTCATTATTTTGAACTGTTTAGGACGATCATTGAAGCAGATGCACATTAGGCAATTGTCATTTTGACGAAGAGAGAAGGTACTGATAGGCAAAGTGTTTCTATTTTCCTCGACTCTCTCTCCTATAAACTGACAATAGCCGCGAACAAATTAGGCAACTGTAAATCGGGACTAAGATATATTTTTTAAGCAAATAACACGTTTTGCGATGTAAATAAAAATATTTGGTAGCACAGTTGAGCAATATATCATAAAACCCCTATTTGTTTCATAATGGATGGTTTTCTGCAATTCTTGTTTTCACCACTGAACACGATATTTCACTCAAGCAATTGAACATGAAGGAAGGAATGCCATCGTAGGGATTTGAATTTAATGCAGAATATAGTGCTTATATAAATTTGCGTTTTAATCAATTAACTTATTTTGAGCAGAGGGATCCGATCGTTATCTGCTTTTTTCTGACTTCTCTGTTTAACGTGATCTCCCGAATTTTACTTGCATTGCAAGTTCGTCACCCTATATTTACTTCCGACGTAAATAACATAGTCAAATTAATATCACAAACTAATTAACGTTTAATAACTATTTACCTACTTATGTCGCCTGATAAAGAATATTTGTCAAATAATTCGAACAAAAATATCCAGTACCTCGGATTTCTTGTTTTTTATACCCTATACCACAATGTGGAAAAGGGTATTATAAGTTTGTTTTGGTAAAAATTCATGTAACACCGCGAAATATTCGTCGGAGACCCCCAATGTGGTATAACATTCTTCATATCTCGACGAGATAAAGCGATTTTGAGATGTGTGTCCGTCCGTCAGTCCGTCCGTCCGTCCGTCCGTCTGTCCATTATAAATTGTAAACACGCTCCAGGCCGCAATTATGGACCGATCGTCACGAAATTTTGTATGGAGGTCGGGTTCAGATCAGAATAGATCCCTATTCTTATTGGTGATGATCGTAAAATATTTAGCGGGTGAAATGGACCAAAAACATAATATTTATCCAATTTTGTAGCGGCTCTGTTAGTCTCAATAATAGTCGGATCAACCCGTAATTTTAAATAAGGTAAGAGTATATCACAAAGGAGAAGCTTGCAATTTGAGATGGCGATCGGATAGTATTTTGAGGGTTAAATGGACCAAAACTTTTGTGTGAAAATTGTGAAAATTGTTAATAAACAGCTTATATCTTAATTCCTGGAAGTCACATTCCGGACGAGTGAGATATACTTGAAAGTGGAACGCTTGACCTTTCAATTGATACCAATTATGTTGGTGTGCATGATCAGATAACAGAGTTACAGCCTAATATATTCCGTTATTTGTTTGTAGTGTAATAATAAACTCGCTAGAAGTCGCAATTATACATCAATAGTCACGAAATTTTGCACCGGGCAAGAGTATAGGTCGAAAAAGATGCCTACAATTTTGAATGATGATCTGATATTCTTTAGCGGCTGAAATGGACCATTACTTTTGTATGAAAAATACAAAAATTTTATTTTTGGTCTATATTTTAAATCCTTGAGGACATATATATTTCGCAAAGTAGCCTACATATGGGAAAAAAACTACTGACCTTTCCTCTGATGTAAATTGCAAAAAAATGTTTGCTAGATAACGGACCTACTGCCTAATATATAATGGGTTCTGTGTAGAGAACCAATTTTATACCATGCTACATATTGTCCCTCCAAAGTTTATTCGATTTAGCGATGTGTGTCCGTCCATTAAAAATTGTAAACAAGCTTAAGGCCGCAATTATGGACCAATCGTCACGAAATTTGGTATGGAGGTCGGCTTCATATCAGAATAGATCGCTATTTTGATTGGTGATGATCGTAAAATATTTACCGGGTGAAATGGACCAAAAACATAATTTTTATCAGATTTTGTAGCTGCTCTGTAGGTCGCGATAATAGTCCGATTAAATGGACCACAACTTTTGTGTGAAAATTGTGAAAATTTGTAATAAACAGCTTATATCTTTGTTCCTGAAAGACACCTTCCCCACTCGTGAGTTATATTTGGAAGACGATCTCTTGACCTTTCAATTGATGTCAATTATGTTGATGTACGTGATCAGATAACAGAGTTACAGCCTAATATAAACAGTTTTTAAGAGGTAAGAGTTTAGGTTGAAGAAAATGCCTATAATTTTGCGTGATTATCTGATATTATTTAGCGGTTGACATAGACCATTACTTTTGTATGAAAAATATACAAATTTTATTTTTGGTCCATATTTTCATTCCTGCAAAGGAGCCTCCATATGGAAAAATGATGCAAATTGCAATAATGTGTCCGCTAGATAACGCACCTTCTGCCTGATATATAATGTGTTTTGTGTAGAGAACCACAATCTCCTCCCATGCTACAAATTGTCTCTATCATGACAGAGAAATTTTCAGTTCAGTTGTCAAATTGGATTTTTATACAAATATTGCAACATTGGGTCGCCTCGCCACCTATTTTATACCTCAGGATTTAGGGTAAAGGGGATACAAACAAAATACGACCAAAGATGTGTCTCATCGAAATATAGGTTTTAGACCCCAAGTATATTTGGACGAAATTCGTTTCCAGATATAGATCGGATAAAACTATATCGGTCCTTAGGGTACCTCCCACACAAAATTCGGAAAAAGGGAAATTTAAGAGTCCCTTTGAATCGTTATGAATTTTTTCAGCAGATTGTACTGGCGCCGCAAATCCGCAAGTTAACTCTCAAGGGGATTTTCTGATTAGTCGAAACTTTACACATCGTATTATTTCATCCAGTCGAGTACCATGCAAAATTTGTGAATTTCTATTCATTGTTAGTTATTTCTACTGGTATAAAATATATTTCAGATATCACAATATATGCCCACAATGAACAATTTTCGAAGCATATGTGAGGTACAAGTGCACAATTTTGGACGATAGAGAGGCTTCTCTTATATCAATGGATTCATATTAAGTTATTGATAGTGTCCTAAGTTGCCACTTGTAGAGACGTTTTTCATGGCTGAAATACTCAGCAAATATCGCCAATATTACTAAGTGGTATTTTGCCACCATTGACAATTTGATGGGAATCGAACCCCGACATTCGGCGTGCAAGGCGGTTGCAGATACCTAATTCCGACAGGTTGTGGTGTAGGGTATCACATGGTCGGCCCCGTCCGACTATAGCCTTTGCTTACTTGTTTTTTCTTTAACATTTTGAATATCATCCTTTTTCGATGTACAGACATACAGTGTACCAACAGTACCAGTGTACATATGTATGTATTTGGCCATTTGTAATTGCCTTCCAGCTCTGCGGGAACTAAACTGATTAAATTCATACCCTTTTTCAGTGGGGACATCATGTTTTAGTATCATTAGAGGATCTGAACAGTATCAATATACAGCTTAAATTTTATACCGCATAAATCGGAAGTTGATCTTTCGAAGATGTTTTTACTTACAGTTTAAAAGAATACTTATATGCCATAACCTCGCTTCCAATAAAATTACCTCGGAGCTCTTGATTTTTCAAATAACCCACCAATTTTGTGGATTTGTACCTTTTTCCTCAAAACTATGGAAACCACTTTCAGCGTTGTCATCTTCATCTTTTCAATCCGAATCTGACCGAATCCTTTTAACCCTTTTCGGTGTTAATTTCCTAAAAAGACGCTTGAAAATAAATGAAAATCGATTTGACTCGGAATAAAAAATTCTATACAACTCTCAAAAATTGACAAAACAGAGGCGTACAATGGAGCCTCACAGTTGGTGCATATACAATCTTCGCCATAAACTGTCCAAATACTCAAAACGCGAAGCTCGATAGAAATTTCTGGAAAAATTTACTTTCTTGAAAAAATATCTTTGCAAATTTTTCGCAAATTTTCGCGATTTTTTTAGGTTTTATCCTTTTCTGCCATGAGACCGTTCCGAATTGGTGCGAATTGTCAAAATCTGTTCAGCCGTTCTTGAGTTATAAGCGTAGTAACTAACATCATCCTTTTTTATATATATAGATATGATTTTTAAAAAAATTAATCTGATTTGAGTCAATTTTAATTTCGATTGACAATAATTTTATTTAGTTTAACAAAGATTCGTCTCTTGATGTGCAAAAAAAGCATGTTGGTAAACTATTTCTTGTGATTTATTCGGTCAGGAAGATTGTTAATCCAAGTCGTTAGTAGAATTTGAAGCTAAATTAAAAAAGAAAATATGTTAGAAATATCGCTTAGTAAAAGTACAAAAAGAAGATACTTACTAATTAATTTTATGCCCAAAACAAAATCGGTTGAAGAAATGTATTGTGGCACCAAATTACTGAATATAGCTGGTTTTAGAGAGTATTCTTATTAAAAATTTCCACTTCAGCTGTCGGTGATTAGTTTTATGTTTTCTTAACTAAATTTAAAAAGTCTGCAGCAAAACAATCCTTAACCCGCTAAATAAAAAAATAGCATCATGAAGTTAGTTAAAAACAGACACACAAAACTACGCATTAAAATACAAGTGTCAGCAGTAGTCGTTTCTTTGGTTTTCATTGAGCATGTATTGCAAAAATTATTAGACTGTTGCAACGGGCTCTTTATATTTTAAATTAAAATAGAATTTCGACAATTCGTTCACAAAAACACAAATTTAAGAAAAAAACTATTTCTATTTTCTCTTCGTATAATAAGTTTCAACCACCTTTTTTGTTTTTAGCTCTCCACAAAACACACACACACATAACAACTTACATACGATAGTAGAAGAAGAGATTCAAAAGAGGTGGTGTCAAACAACAATGAAAAATAGTATTGTTAAAAATGGACAATAAATATTGTTAGAATTCAGAACAGTTGAGGTAAAATTATCTATATTTACAATAGTTTTGGTCAAAACTACAAACGCGTGTTGTAAACATTATTCAGTACAAAAAGAACCCAAAGGGGATCGACGTTTCCAAGAAAATTCAATTTATTGTGTCAAAGATGTTGAATTATCGGAATTCTTCTTTAATATCTCCTTGCAACGCAAATTCTGCTTCAACCACCACTCGTATATTTAGCGCTTCACAAAGACACATGAGAAAACCAAAAACAAAAAACTACATGGCATTTTAAAAGTAGATAACGCCAAAAAAGGAAACACCGACAGTTTTAAAATAATAAAGAATTCAATAGATTTAATAATGTATGACACTTTAATTATTACATTTTTTGCATTTTTTTCTTGGAATGTTGTTTTTCTAAGTTTATTATCACTAATGTTTTATTTTTTTTCTTTGACTGCAAAACAAAAACTGATTAGGGACAAAGAATGCACAAACACAAATAACTTCACCGGCTGTCACACATGAACTAAAGAGAGCAAAACAAGAATGCAGCTACTAGAATCCAGAGCAAATACTCAACAAGTTAACGAGAGAGAGTATAGTCAAAAATATGTATTTTTGGACTAATAATAGAAATTTTCAATCCAAAATTGTGTATCTACTAAAAAAAACAAAATAACAATACGTATTTAAAACTACAACAAAAGCGAATTTTTTAAATGACAATATTTTTTGTAAAAATTCTAGATTATGATAGTTCCTACCAATTGGTATTGTTAATGATTTTTACAATATTGCGGAATTTCGAAAGTTGTTTTTGTTTTTTATGTTTGGAGCAAAAGATTGTATTTTTGGATTTGCAATACAATGCTTGAACAAAACAAATACAATTTTGGAACAAAAATTGATATTTTTGTTCCAACAAAAGCTAAAATTATTTTTTCTCTGCGTGTACTCTTACCTTATTTAAAATTTCGAGGCGATCGGACTATTATTGCGACCTACGGAGCAGCTACAAAATCGGATAAAAATTATGTTTTTGGTCCATTTCACCCACTAAATATTTCATGATCATCACCTATTAAAATAGCAATCTATTCTGATGTGAAACCGACCTCCATACCAAATTTCGTGACGATCGGTCCATAGTTGCAGCCTGGAGTTTGATTACAATTTATAATGGACGGACACACATCTCAAAATCGCTTTATCTCGCCGAGATATGAAGATTGGTATACCACATTGGGGGTCTCCGTCGAATATTTCGCGGCGTTACATGCATTTTTACCAAAACAAACTTATAATACCCTTTCTACATAGTGGTGTAGGGTATAAAAACTAATAAACCAATTGTCACATATTTTTGTGGCCGATTTCGAGAAAAACACAGTTTATATGCTGCATACTAAATAAAATAAATTGTTCCCATCCAGCGCTCAAACTAAGGCAATACTGTTCCGATCGACTTAAGAATTTGACCACATATTCTATGATTTACTATACTATAATACTATACTTTCTACTTTTTTCTAAAATTTATAAGTGGGGATCACCCCATAAATTAAAATTCAGTGCTCAAATTTAGAACTTTGGAGTGGAGTGGATAATTTCATTGAAATATTTGAGATATATTATGTACACCACCCAGAACGTAGGCAGATGGATGTTTTCTTTATCACTTTTACTCGATCCTTTCTCATGAAAACTCTATGATTATGTATATCATTGAATTTCGTATATGCTATTGATTGTGTATCTGTTCCTGGCGGACAGATCCGGTTATTTGAATGTCTACATCTAAGGCCCTCATTGAGTATATAATGAATCCTATAAGAAACATTCGACGTTTGTCCGACTTTTGAGTTATGGCGGGATGAATCTGTCGTTTACCAACAACGAATTTAAGATGCCCTAATTCAGAATTTCATATAAAGTTAATAGATTATGCGAAATTTACCGAAATACATAAACATACGTTTTTTTGAGAAAGTAACGGGTAAAACTGATAAAGGACAATGAAAACGTGACAATATCGATTTCTTGGATGTGGGAATCCTACATATAATTTTCGGTGGAACATTTTTGTACAAAATTTAATTTTGTTTTATTTTTTGAGTTCAAGAACAAAAAGGACTTGGAAAGAACTGAGGTAGAAGGACAGCATATTCGACAGAAATGTTTCTCATTACATTTAACTGAAAACATGTCATGTTATGAAACCAATCTCCAAACAGAAATATAAAGCTATTTTCTCAATGATTGATGGGGTCAAACAAAAATCATTATGTCGTAACTCAGAAATTGCACCTATGGGATCCTTTGGGGTTCTCAATTGGGGCTTCCATTCCGAAAAGGAATATTTCCCATAGAGACGACAATGTCTTTAATAGAAGACAAGGATGACTTCTCATAAAAAACAAGATGAGAATACCAATAGACCTTTGTAAGAAGACCAGTAAGACTTAATTCGATTGTTTTTGATATAAATTTCAGTTATATATATTATCTAGAAGTACTTTTGTTATACCTTCCCGTGTAAGTGTCAATACTGTAATATGTGACCTATTTTATTCCATCATAATTTATTAATTTTGGTCAAACTTCTGTGATCGTTAATTTGTATAATTATGGGGAATTTCAGCAAAACCTGTTTGAATTCAAATATTCTATGTTACCAATTAATCCCATTCACATAAAAAAGCCCTTTTCCACCCTAACACATGTTAACATGCATTTTTGTTGTGTGTTCGTTTTTTTCTATGTATTATATTAAACAAATTTTATACATATTTTATATATAATTGATAGCGTCTGCATAACAGTTTTTTTTTCGCCAAAGTGCTTAATAAGCAGACATGCCTTTTATGAATATATAAATGTTTCACATAAATTCTTTTCATCGCCAACAGTTGATTACACATTCCTTTGATGCCATACCATTATCCACTAGCCACTGCTTAAAAAAACTGTATTGTAAAAAAAATACAAACATAAACTCATATTTGAGTACTGTTTTATTAATCGGTTTAGAGGATTCCAACTGAAATGAATTTTAAATCAATAACTTAGCAAGCAAGGGTCATTTAAGGCTTAAAGAGAACATTTACACATCTATTTTGTTTTTTATTCATTCTCTTTTTAATCGATTATGGGGGAAAGTATAATTTTTCCGGCTGAATAATTATAGTAGAATTAAAAAAAGAATAAAACTGGTAGCTAAAATGACCACTGAAAGTTGATGGCAGAGGAATAACAACAGAACAAAAACAAATTTAATTTCACTCTCATTTCTATAGAGTTTTCAAAAGCGTTGAAATGAAATATAAACTGTGCAATGTCCCCGAAAACATGAGCAGCATCTTTAAGAAATCTTCTTATTTGGAATACTTAAATAATACAATAAACAATAAGACAACATACACTGACACAAATAGTTTAAGGGATGATAGTTTTGGAATATCAAAAACCGGATGCACAACCACAGTCGAAACATAAAAAAGTAAAAAAGCGTTAATTTTGTCGAGGGCAAACTTCAAATAGGTATATGACTGGACTCTTGAACAAAATTGAAACGAACCCGATTTTATTCGGTTTACCTCTTAAATTATTTAATGGGAGCATAACAGTAAATTTTATACCGAAAGTTTTCACATTTTGAGAATCAAATACCAATTTACAGCCAATTCGGTTGAAAACCATGCCGGGTGGCGTCGTTATGTTGTACCAATGGTAGAATAAAGTAGAGGTAGGCCAGGTATGAAAATCACTGAGAAATGTCACCCTGCAGCCATGGCTTAAAACGTCAAATGGCATGGTACAATAATAATGGTAGATGTACCTGCATAGCTATCCCGTATTACAAAAACATATGGAACTTAGAGCTTCACTTTTTATATGTTAAAAGTGCCATATAGTGTAAAAACATTTCTTTAGCTAGACTTCAGAATATTCTCGTTGAAAAAGTGTTCCAAAAATAGCAAAAGTTCTTCCCAAACTTATGACAGTGAAAAAATGTCATTCACTTATTTTCTACTTGACAAGTTTGGCTAATCTGACATCGTGATTGCTGCCATCCGATTTGCAGATAAATGTCAGCAGATTTTTTACAAAAATTGTAATTTTTACATTCCCATACTTTTGGAACAAATTTAAATTAATATCAATATTTGATAAATCGTTCATTCGTAAGTTTAGCTAAAAAAAAATAACAATTTTATTTTGCCACGCGAATACACATTTTTTGTCCTTGTTTTCAATTTTAAGATATAGTGTTACTGCAGAAGTTTTTTGTTGGATAGCGACACAGCGATACATCTACCTTTATGATTGCATAATGTCAAAAACAGTACAAAATGTCAACCCTGCTTTTGACAGATTAGGCCATAAAAAGAAAAAAATTGTAATCAGCTGTTAGCTGTGGCCTACCTTTACTTTATTCTACCATGGTTGTACCTATGTATTCTTCGTAAAGACGTTTCCTACCCTTAGGGATCTAAAATGCTTATTGGTTAAAAACGCCGAAATATATTTAATTGGGCGGTATCGGTATATGACGCCGCACAGAGTCGCCGCTTCTATACAAAAGTGGAAAAAATATAAGGAGTTGACGTAGGTTGATGAATTTTTGCACAAGCACTTATGCTGGCATAGGAATTAAAAGTTTTACCTTTGGTCCATATCGCTTCAGATTTGGATATAGCCCCCATATATACCTTTCCCCGATTTGCTATAACTCGATCAATTTTAATCGAATAGCTTGAAATCTAATGTGCAATATTTTCTTGGGACCCTGATTAGTTTTACCGAATTTTACAAACATCGGTATTACATTTTATACCCTCCACCATATGGAAGGTATAATTAAATTTGTCATTGTAACACATCGAAATATTCGTCGGAGACCCTATAAAGTATATATATTATTGATCAGCATAAAATTCTATGTCGATTTAACCATGTCCGTCTGTCTGTTGAAATCAAGATAAAGCTCGCAATTTTAAAGATAGAGAGTAGAGGTGGACGCGTGTCGTCCCGTGAGTAGTGCGTGTCGTGCTTTTTTCCAAGGCACGATTTTACAACGACACGACCAAACACGATCTGCACTATGTGCCACGATCGTACTTAATTTTTAGGCTCTCTTGAGAAGTCGTGCAAGAACCATACTAAACGCACATCTTATAGGGATGTTTTTATCCCCGTCATTTAAGGAGATGATTTTTTTATTAGAAGAAAAAAACAAATAACGTAATAGCTAATGTAAAAGCAATGTTACTTGACATAAAAAGTGAGGACATAGAGTGTTCTAAGCAGGGGTTCGGAGTCGAGGTATTTTTGGCACGACTCTGACTCCAGACCAGTTTTTTCACGACTCCGACTCCGGGTCGAATCCGAGAGTGAATTCCTATACTATAAAACCAGTCGGAAAAGACCAAAGTCGGGCGGGGCCGACTATGTAATACCCTACACCAGTCGAAATATGTAAAAATGGAATAATTAGTTTACATCAAAATACGCAAATTGGAGCCATATTTGGGGAAAATCGTTAAAATACCTAAAATCGGGAGGTACCGTTATATGGGGGCTACAAAAAAACATGGACCTATCTTAACAATTTTAAGTGGCGAAATTTCGTGGCCACTGGGAACTACATATGTAAAATTTCAGCTAGTTCAAGCTAAAAATGTGGCTAAGATCCCTAAAATACCTTAAATCGGGAGGTATCGTTATATGGGGACTATACCGAACCGTGGACCTATCTTGACAATTTTTAGTGGAGCAATTTCGCGGCCATTGGGAACCTCAAATGGAAAATTTCAGCTGGTTTGGGCAACAAATGCGGCTAAGATCCTTAAAATACCTTAAATCGGGAGGTACCGTTATATGGGGGCTATACCAAAACTTGGACCGATATAGCCCATCTTCGAACTTGATCTTCCGACGGCTAAAAAATGGTATTCCCCAATTTTCAGCGAAATCGGTCAACAAATGCGACCTGTATGTTGCGAACGGACGGACGGACGGACATGCATAAATCGACTCAGAAAGTGATTCTATGTATATCCCTAGAAGGAACTATGGGTCTATCTCGCTTCCTTTTGTATGTTACATACAAATGCATTTTTTTGAAATTCCCGGGAATACGGGTATTTGTATTTTTCATACATAAGTCTTATCTTATTTGTCTTATCGTTATTTAATGTTGAAAATATAGTGGAATAGCGATTATTCATGCCCCGATAATTAGTAATTCCCGATTATTGTAACAAAAATACATACATTTTGGTCCTCTCAATAATTATTGTTTTTTCTGGAAGTCGAAGTCTATATAAACTCACTTAAATCTAAACTTTTTGGTGTCATTTCCTTGTTGTTCTAATCCATATTTTTATTAATGGCATTCTTGAAGTATATTAATTTGCTATGATATAAACTCTGTGATCGATTCGAATCGCTGTTTTCTCCAAAATTATTTTAAAACCAATATAATGTGTAAGTGGCAAACCGTGTATATTATATACCTATATATTTGATGCAACTGTGGTGCAATTGTGAAGCTTTGTGCACAAAAGGCCAAACTTGCAAAAATCCTTTATCAACGGATTTATTCTATGATCGACCCGATCTTCGAACCATAAAAAGAACGTTCTATATCATTGGCTTAAAAAATAGAATCGCACAGCAATCTTTGATATGAAGGAAGCCTTTGCGAGGATGGTCGTGGGAAACATCAATTTATATAACCTCCGCAAATTAGTCAGGAAGAATTGGTTGACTTGACCAGCTGCCATATAAGATGTATTGGTACTTTCAAGATTTTTGAGCATCGTCGTTAATATTGTTCCAAAGAGACAACTAATGATACAACTATAAATATAAGGAGTATTTATTTCCTTTATGTTTGCTATTTATCTCACCTATGCCCCACGAACTCGATTTCTCATAGTCCCGGGAATTCCCGGGTTCCCGGGAATGAGAAATTTTTATTCTCGATTACCCGGGAATGGAAAAAAGTTGGGAATTCCCAAACTATAGACATATACCAAACATTTTTGGCAACCAAACTTCCGCATAAAGGACTCAAAATATTAAATTATGTTAAAAAAAATAAGGTTGAAAGAAATTTTTGAAAAAGTTTTAGGGTTATCTTGCACAATATCCAACAGGGTTTTGAAGCTTTTGGGCTATTATCTTAGGAAGTATTGACTTACTCCGGAACAAAATGTACCATTGTAAATGAGGCCGCTCCAACAATCTACTGAAAAAGAGTCAAAACGATGTTAGAGGAGCTCCTAAACTTCACTTTATCCGAATTTCTTGTGGGAGTTACCCGAAAGAGTGGACCGATATAGTCTATATTGCAATCCCATACTGGACTGGAAGAAATAATACGATGTGCAAAGCCTGCACCAATCAGAAATTCCTTGCTAGGATTATCTTGCGGATTTGCCATTTTGGTTGGTGCCGTCAGGGTTTCTTGGAGCTTTTAGGTCAATATTTTAGGAAGTATGGACTTCGAGAGTTATAGTGCGCACAAGCCAGACGGACAGACATTTTTCGTATCAAAGTGTATATACGCTTCTAGCCTAAAGGCTGAGGGTATAATCAATTGGAGAAATCCTCAATATGGTACAATAAAAAACATATAACAACTTCAAATACGCAACTACATTTCACTAATTAACAACAGAACTAGTGAAATTATCGGTACATAATAAATAAATCACAATCCGAAACTACTCGGTTTCCGAGCAGCAATAGCTCACGACATTACATATAAAAACCAGTAAGGAAAGGCTCGTAGTCGGGCGGGGCCGACTATATGATACCCTACACCACTGTGAATATGTATAGGAGATATATATCAATTTGAACTGATTTCTATATAATATGGTACGCTTATTACTAGACAAAATTCCGTTACACATTCCAAATTTCATCATAATTGGACAGATATAGGGTGTTTGGTGCAGCAAATACGTCAAATCGGAGGAAAATATATATGGGAGCTATATCCAAATCTGAACCGATTTTGATATAATTTGGCACAATTATTTCCAGACCGAATTCAGTTACACAATCCAAATTTGATCAAAATCGGACGTATATAGAGTGTTTGGTGCAGCAAATACGTCAAATCGGCCTAAAATATATATGAGAGCTGTATGCAAATCTGAACCGATTTTCACCAAAAGCAATAGCGTTCTTCCTATGGTTAAACAAATTATAAGTAAGTACGAGGAGATGTTAATGAGAGCCATCGTTGAGAATGAGAGGCTGAAGGGCAGGTTGGAGGCATATGAGAGTATGCCGGCTGCAGGTGTGGCTGCGGTTTCCGCGGGGCCTTTAAGGCAGGCCACTCCTGTAGCAGCGCCTCCTGTGGCGCCCCCTGCAGTGACGGTGGCTGGCGTCCCTGCTGTGCCAGTAGTTAAGCCAGTGGATACATGGTCGGTGGTGGTAAGGCCGAAGAAAAAAGGCCCTTCCGGTGAGGAGGTGGTGAAGAAGGTGTTGGATGAGGTGGCGCCTACTTTGGGTGTGCGTGTCCATGGTGTCAAGCCAATTAAGGATGGTGGCGCTGTGATCAGGACACCATCTGTTGCAGAGCGGGAGCGAATTGTGAGCAATGAGAAGTTTGCCGAGATTGGGATGGATGTGACGGTCAACGAGAAATTGGGCCCTAAGTTAGTGGTGCAAAATGTGCTTAAGTGTATCCCCGTTGATGAGTTTATGGAGCAGCTATTCTCGATGAACTTTAAGGAGATAATGTCACCGGTGGCCTATCAGAAGTGCGTTAGGTTGGTGACTGCTCCTTGGGAAGCGGGTGACGACAGGCAGGCGAAGCTAAATGTCGTCCTGGAGTGCACGGAGAGGGCTGCCGAAAAGTTGTGCCACGAAGGTGTTTATATTAAGTGGCATCGTTTTACGGCTCGCAGACAGGATATTGTAGCATCCTGTTACAGATGTTTGTCGTTTGACCACAGAGTCCGGGAATGTAGGTTCCAATCTGACGTTTGTCGCAGGTGTGGTGGCACTGGTCACATTTCGTCCCTGTGCCCCAACCCTATCAACTGTAGGAACTGCTCGTACAGGGGCCTTCCAGCAGGACATTTAATGATGTCCATGGAGTGCCCAGTTTTGGCAGGATTGGTGGCCAGGGCGAATGTTCGTCATTAATATGATTAGAGTCCTACATCACAATTGTCAGGGCTCGGCGAGTGTGACTCAGGAGCTGGGCCATGCTATGCTGACTATGGGCGCTTCCATTGCATTGCTGCAAGAGCCTTACTGTAGGGATGGCTGTGTGAGGGGGTTGCAGGGGGGTATGCGGGTCTTTACGGACCAGACTCTGCTATAGCTGTGGGGGACTGTGACCTTGACTGTACTGTTCTTTTAAGTAGCCAATGGGGGGTTTGTCTGTCCGTAGAATGGGCGGGGGGAAAGGTGTTGTTGGCTAGCATCTATTGTAGATTTAGCTTGCCCCTGGAGCCTTATCTTGGGTATATGGATGCGGTACTACTCCTTGAGAGTAGTTGTCCGCTAATCCTAGGTTTAGACGCTAATGCAACCTCCTCTTTGTGGTTCTCGAAGATGACCAGCAACACATCTGGCCATCAGAATCGCACAAGAGGAGATTTGCTAAGTGAATGGGTGTTAGCGAGGGGCCTGGTGGTTTTAAATGAGCCCTCGGATCTGTATACCTTTGATGGTCCATCTGGAGTAAGCGACATAGACGTGACGGTTGCAAATGGGGCAGCAATGACGGCTTACCAGTTTAGTTGGCAGATTAGTGAAGACTGGGGTATTAGTGACCATAGGCTCATTGAGATTATGGTCACGCCACGGGGACGGACGAGGGCGACTGAGCGTTTCCGGGGTTGGATGGAACGAGACGTGAACTGGGACCATTATGCGAACTGTGTCAGGGAGGCAGCTATGCCATTAGCGGACTTCAGGGCACTGACGTTAGATGACCAGGTCAGCAAGTTGAATGAGTGGATGAGAAGCGTCAATGACGTACTCCTTGGCAGACGCCGTCAGGTGAAGCCAAGTAAGGTCAAATGGTGGACCCGTGAGCTGGGTCGGATGCGAAGGGGAGTTGCGCGCCTGAGGAAGCGTTTCCAAAGGGCAAGACGAACCAATGCGGAAGATTTGGCTCTGCGTAAAGCTGAGTTCCTTGCTGCTCTTAGGACGTACAAGGACGAGCTATCTAGGAGTAAAGAAGACGATTGGAGGAGATTCATACAGGACAATAGGGATGATCCCTGGGGTAAGGTATACCGTGTGTGCCGACACGGTGGGTCTAAGCGTCAGGTTGACCTACAGGCGTTGCGTCTTGGCTCCACGTCGACGGCCTCGGGGTGGGCGGGAAACGTAGGGATTTTGCTGGGGTCTTTCTTCCCAAGGTCGGAGACTCAATCACCTCCCCCGCTTGTGTGGGAGCTGGGTGAGCCTCCGGACTTGGAGCGTAATGAAGTTGCGGACAGTATCTGCCGGATTAGGAGTAGAAAATCGCCAGGTATCGACGGCATGACTGGAAGGATGTATAAAGCCATCTGGAAAGTCATGCCTGAGTATATTGAGTCCGTTCTTGGTGGTTGCATTAACCAGGGGTACTTCCCGCGTGCGTGGAAGGAAGCTCGCGTCGTGGTGCTCCTCAAGTCGCCTGATCGGGTAAGGAGTAATCCTCGCTCGTATCGGGGCATAAGCCTTCTCCCAGTGCTTGGAAAAGTGCTGGAGAGGATTATGGTGGCAAGGCTTGGGGAGTGCCGCGGCGTGAGTCCTTCACCGCATCAGTTCGGCTTTGTCGAGGGTAGAGGTACTGTGGACGCGTGGATGCATGTGCAGAATAGTCTGAGCGGGTCAAGTGCCAAATATGTCTTAGGCATATTTGTCGACTTCAAAGGCGCATTTGACTTCCTTTCGTGGGATAGCGTGCTCGCAAAGCTGTCTGAGATCGGGTGTCGGGAATTTCTTCTCTGGTCTAGTTATTTCAGTGGACGAAGGGCTTGTGTTGTGGGAGCCAATGAGACGGTCTGGACAGATGTGGAGCGAGGCTGCCCTCAGGGGTCTATCTGTGGTCCATTTATTTGGAACCTCATGATGGATTCTCTGCTGCGGGAGTTAGCGACCACTTTCAAGATCTGTGCGTATGCTGATGATCTCCTCATCATGATTGAAGGTGAGACTCGTGTTGAACTGGAACGTCGTGCTGAGGAGGCCATGGGTATCTTGGGGATCTGGAGTGACCGAGTGGGTGTTGAGGTGTCTAGGGAGAAGACTGAGCTAATGCTGCTGAAAGGCAGATTAGCGCACAGTCGACCTCCCCACGTTCGATTTGGTGACCACGGCATACGGTATGTCAAGCAGGTCAAGTACCTTGGGATAACTATGGCCGAGAGGATGAATTTCCTGACGCACTTTGATCGTTTGAAGGACAAGTTAACTGCTGTAGCTGGTATGGTTAGAAGGGTCTTGCGGACCGACTGGGGTTTGAGCAGACGTTTCGTGCGCACCATATATGGTGGACTCTTTGTTGCCTGTGCAACATATGGGGCGCCTGTATGGTGTGCTGCAGCAGAGTCTGTTGTTGGGCGTAGAAAGCTCTTGTCGTGTCAACGAGTGGTCATGTTAGCATGTCTGCCAGTGTGTCGCACTGTGTCTACGGACGCAATGCAGGTGCTACTTGGCGCCCTGCCCTTTGACCTGGAAGCGAGATGTAGGACTGTTCTGTACAAGCTGAAGCGTGGCTTGCAACTGTCCGAGGATGATTGGCTCGGGCCTTCTGATCTGGTGGATGGGGATGTTAGGCGGCGCAGTGCAATCCTTCCGGAGCGTGTTGCTGTTAGGTGGCGGACTAGGTGGACGGACAGTGACAAAGGGCGGGTGACGTACGAATTTATTCGTGACGCAACGTTCGTACTGGACCGCCCAGACTTCAGCTTTAGCATGAGTCTGGGATTCTTACTGACGGGGCATGGCTCTCTAAATGCATTTTTATATGCAAGAGGCCTGTCCAGGACAGATTTATGTGGGTGTGGGATGACTGAGGATTGGAAGCATATACTGACGGAATGTCCTTACTATGATGACATTAGAGTTTTAGTCAATATGGGTATAACGTATGGAGGGGCGGGGTGGGATTTCAGTAGGGCACTTGAAGACAGGCGGACTTTTAGTTGTTTAAGTAGGTATGCACGTGAAGTGTTTGATAGGAGAAGGACTAGACTTAGTGGAGGTAACTCCTCCACATAGTCATCTCTACAGTTGGGCGTGTTGGTGTTGGAGGAGGAGTGTTGGCGTTGGTGCGGCGTCGTGTTTTTCCCTGGTGTGGATGTCGTGCCGGTCATCCGTGAGGGTGGCTTCGTCCAGTGTTTGTGTTGTGTTGTCCGTTGCCGCGGTCCCTGTGGGCCCTTTGTGCAGTCCGTGAGGGCAGCATGTTAATTGTTTGTGGTCCTGTGTTGATTGTTGTTCTGCTGGCATAATTGGAGGAGGTCACCAGTCCGGGACTGTTTGGAGTCCAACTGGTAGTGGTCACTGGCCACGAAGCCCGACCGGAGGCTATATTCTGGTACCGCGGGTGCCAGGTGCCCCCAGATCCTCGGATCTGGCCTGGCAGTTGGTGTTGGCCCCCTTGTGGGAGCATCGCGGTGGCTGTGGTTTAGACCCAAATCGCGGGGAGAGTTTCGGCTCGAATGTGGAGTTGCATTATCAACCGGGTGCCTGACCCATAGAAAGGCAGGAGTTTAGATAGGCTCCGCTCCTAACCAAGGTGGCGATCACGTCCACATACGTGTGAGCGAATTGGTACTCGTACTTTTCGTGAGGGTGCGTTGGTAGACGCATTGTATTCACCCGGTGTTAAGAGCACTGTGGGGTAGACCGTATGGTAGGTACCCACATTAAACACCACGACGCAATCCCCAAATTTCAGACGGACAGACGGACATGCATAAATCGACTTAGGAAGTGATTATATGTATATCCCCAAAAGGAACTATTGGCCTACTTCGTTACCTTTTGTATGTTACATACAAATCCACAAAGACATAATACCCCTTACCACAGTGTGGTGCTCGACTCTGACTCGTAAACTCCGACTCCGCAACCAGGGTTCTAAGTATGAGCACGAAATTACAATGCCATATTTACACGAATTTTCAGAGTTTTGCGATCAAAATTTGGCAAAAAGACGAAAAATGGAAAAGTCTCAAATTGATAAAGACTTTGACACATATTTGGCGAGTGACGTATCTAGCCAGACTGATGTTTTAAATTTTTGGAGACGGTCTAATTAAAATTTTTAAAACAATTAGCCAAGAAAATTTTTGATATACACGTCAGCGCAGCAACGAGCGAGAGATTTTTTTCCACATCTGGAAATAATGTTTTTAAATAAGAATATGTAAATATTAGTTTATAAGTAATTTTGCAATATGTATATCTTAGAAGTATATATGAATAATTTTTGAACAAATAATTGTACAACTATATGAATATCTCTTTTTTTGTAATTTCGTGGGTGAGTGTGCGTGTTCGTGCCTTCTTGAAAAACGCCGTGTTTGTGCGTGAATTTATATAAAAATTTTGTTCCGTGTTCGTGCATGTTCGTGCCTAATATTTTAGGCACGCGCCCATCTCTAGTCCATACCTTCATATAGCCCCATAGAACGGTTCCTCCCGATTTTCGGTATTTTGAACGTTGTGACCTCAATATTCCACCGAAATGGCTGAAATTTGGTATATAGGCTTCGTTGGCGGTACTCAAACTTCCCCTTTAAATTTGTCGGTATAGGACCACGCCTTCATATAGCCCCCATGGAAAGGTACCTCCCTATTTGCCGTATTTTGAAGGTTGTGGCTTCAATATTCCACCAAAATGGCTGAAATTTGGTATTTAGTTTTCAATCTGATATAAAACTGTTCGCCAGAAATTATCTGTACAGGTCCATGCTTTCATATTGCCCCATTTCCGAATAAAGTTCGCCGGTATAGGTCCACGTTTCGATATAGCCCCCTTAGAACGGTACCACCGATTTTCGTAATACTGAAGATTGTGACGCCAATATCCCACCGAAATAGCTGAAATTCGTTATTTAGTCTTCCAATAGTTATAAAATATTCCAGAAAAGTATTATCAGTATAGGTCTACGCCTTCCTATATCCCCATAGAAGCGTACTTCGTGATTTTCGGTAATTTTTAGGGTTTAGCCACATTCTCTTACCGATATATAGGAAATTTGGTATTTAGTCTTCTTTGAGTCTAAAAACTTTCGGTCAGAAATTTGTCGGTATAGGTCGACGTTTTGAAATAGCCCCCATAGAACGGTTGCTCACATTGTTTTACCGAAATTGTTGAAATTTAGTATTAAGTCTTCTTCATACACGAAAGGAAACTAATTATTCCATTTTACTGTGGAGGGTATAACAAGTTCGGCCAGGCCGAACTTAACGCCTTCTTACTTGTTATATATCTCTCATACAGTGTCGGACAAAACTAAAGCACCCCCTCAGCAATTTTTTTAAATGATAATTTTTTTAAGAAAACAAAGTTATAAATTTATTTTTTATTTTTCTTTATATTTATTTATATCTTTATTATTGGAACACACAAGCATAATGAATTCAGAATATAATAAACAAAAGTTAAAATTAAAAAAAAAAATTGATCGGAAATATATGCCGACAAAACTAAAGCACTCCCCAATATGAGGTAAAACAAAAACTTTTGAAATCAATATTTCGTTGCGTATCCTCTATTCAGAATGACACAAGCACATCTTTTAGGCATAGAATATACCAAGTTATTAATTACTGCAGGCGATATTGCTATTTTTGCGGCTTATATAAATCATCTTTGGTTTTGCAATTTTTTCAGTTGATTTTTTGAGTTAATGATCTCCACCAAGTCTCAATCGGGAGTTAAGATCAGGGTTTTGGGCAGGCCAATGCAGAATCTCTGTCGAATTGTTTTGGAATCCCTCCTTAACCACTCTCGGTTCATGTTTTGGCTTGTTGTCTTCCTGGAATGTCCATTAGATGGTATGTCTTTTTCAGCTTAATGCAACATCACGCCTTTTAATACGTTAAGATACTTGAAACGGTCCATAATTCCATAGTTTTATGAATTGGCCGAATCCTTTGCTCCTTGCAATATTGCCCATGTGGTCCACGCTTTATGCCATCTAAATCCTTAAATTAAACTTAGATTCATCAGAAAACAGCATAGTCCTCCATTTTTGGATACTACAGTTCCGATGGGTGCCGGCGCTATATGAGGGCTATAGGAAAAAATGTACCCATATTGGTTTTGGTTTCATATTCATGTATTGTCATCCAAATCTGAAACTGTGCAAAGTTTGAGTTCGATTGGTCAACTGCAACTGTATTAAAAATGAGTTACTAGATTTGTTAAATAAAGTTAAATAAAACACTGTAAAAATAATACCCTCCATCATAAAATATTCTTAACTAAAATGGAATAATGAGTTTCTTCTCCTGTCCACAATTTTACGTGCAGCAATTTTTCGACCACGAATACCCCAAATGCCTAAATTATTTAATCTAATCTAATGTGGAACTATCTTTACAATTTTTGATGAAAACGTTTTATAACATCAGGGAACCTCAAATATCAACAATGCAGCTATCACCCTCAAAATACCGGAAATCGGGAGGTACCGTTATATGGGGCTGTACCAAAACATGGACCTATGTTGACGAGTTTTAGTGAAGAAGTTTCGTGACCACTGGGAACCTCAAATATCAAATTACAGCCAGTTCGGTGAAAAATTTTACCTAAAACTCTGTGACTGTGACTACTAAGAACCTCAAATGACAAATCAAAATACCGAACCTCTAGGGAACCTCACATGTCAAACTACGGGTAGATTTGTCAAACAATGTAGCTAACCACTGAGAACCTCAAATGTACAATTACAGTCAGTTCGGTTAAAAATTGTAGCTAACATCCTCAAACTACCGAAAATCGGTAAGTACCGTTATATGGGGACTATATCAAAACATGGACCTATGTTGACGATTTTTGGTGAAGAAGTTTCGTGACCAATGGGAACCTCAAATGTCAAATTACAGCTAGTTCGGTTAAATATTTTAGCTTAAACCCTCCAACACCGAAAGTCGGGAGGTACCCGTATATGGGGGCAATACCAAAATATTCACCAATGTTGACAATTTTTGGTGGAGACGTTTTATTACCTCTAAGAACCTCAAGTGTCAAATTACAGCTTTAAGATGCACCTGGGCAGAGGTCTGCTTTCGGCATATATTGGTCCAGTCAAACTTGTTGTATATACATTTTCGATTTACCCGAATATGTATATACAACATCCGAATTCTTTCCTGCACCATAAAATGCCCTACTACAATTCTTGGCAACATAATAAGAAAATAGTTCATATTTCATAGCAACTGGAAATTGCAACGTGCCACACGAACGGATAGGGAAAACAAAATTGGTACAAGTGTATCTGGTGAACGGGTGCATTGTTACACTTCCCGATCCGGTGATGGTGCTACAAATAAAACACCATTCAACGGCATAACAATGGCTTATGCATTTTAAGTGTTAGCTTTTCTGGCGCAGTATTCTTTGGCGCTAACGAATGAAACGAAATTGAAATGCTAGATGCAGCAGACGTGTCAAATGTTGGAGTATCTTCTTCACTTCATTCTACATGTTTTTCTTTTCTTGGAGCAATTAAGTAAAAGATTTCCTTCCAAAAATGGCAAGAGATTAAAATATAATTTTAAAATAAAATTATTTTAATTTAACTTTAAGTGTCATTAAAGTAAGACAATTCCAACGTCCAAAACTACCATCTACCAACATCAACTAGATGAACTAAAACTAAACTGCTCAAGGTTATAGAGCTTGTATTTGGCATTAGTGGCAGCAGTTTGTTGTTTTGTTCACTTGTGGATGAATGGTCAAGACATAAAAATAACCCTGGAAAATAATGATAATTCTCTACTAACCACCGTATGGCACGTACGTGAGATTTTTTCTCATTGCATTTCGTTAGACTTTCAGGAATCTACTGGCCTCAATTAAATCTACAGGCAAATAGCAAGTAAGCAAGCGGCATCACATCGTATTTGGCTGCAATTCTATTTCTTCTCATTTTCCTTTGATTGTGATTTCTCCATTTTCACCATTTGCTACTGCTGCTGCTACTGATGCACTTATGAGATTAAAGTATTATGTTGTGATGGCAACACATGCACTCAAGTATGCTGTGTTCTATTAAAAGGATATGTATTTATATTGGTGTTGGCATGTATGTATATATATATATGTATTTTTTTGCAGTTTATTAGATTGTATCCCTTAATGGTAGATTGGAGGTTTACTTGGACAACTCGATAAAGTGGCAGAATGCTGATTATGTACTTGTTTCATCCAGATTAGTAGAGAACAAATTTAAAGTCGATGACGTTTGGCCATTATTTTTAGATATATGACACATAGTATAAGCGGTGACAGGACTTTTGTTCTACAAAATCAAATTCACTTTGCTGCCCGCCAGTCTTCAACAGCTCTTCTACAATCTGAACATGGTCAACCAAACTCACTTAGTTAACCCCTTTTGATGATATACATATGTATGTACGTCGGTGTATAACTGGTAATTAATAAAATAAATAAATTATAAACAATAAGTAATAAATAATAAATACTAATAAATAATTAATAAATAATTAATAATAATTAATAAATAATAAATATTAAATCTATACACATAAAATAGAAAAATGTTTGTTTGTTTGTTTTTTTGTGCCTTATAGACTCAAAAACAGCTGAACCGATCTTCCTGAAGTTTTAAGGGATATTGCTACATCGCCTGGAATGAAAATAGGCTATATCATTTTTTGAAATTCCGCGTTGATCTGGAGATATAATAGCAAAACCGGAGACACCTCAAAAAATTTAAATTTTGTATGCAAATATCTTCATATTTCATATTTGGATATAGCTCTCATATAAATATGTTTTCGGCCGACTTCTTTATTTTATGCACTAAACACGCTCTTTATGTCCAATTTCAATGGAATTTAAAACGTGTGAAGGGACTTGGTCAAGCAATAAATGTGCAAAAAAATTACTATTTTTTATTAATAACATATCGTAGTAAAATTTGTAGTTTCTTGCAGATTCTGGAACAGCCATAAAGTTGTGTTCCAGAACCTGCAAACTAGTACTACCTGAATTATTTTTGTTCCGTTTTGAGTCCGTACTAAACTCGCACTTCTCTTTAAACAAAAATGGAGCAGGATAAATATTCTGCTATACAACTTCGGCCGAGTGAAAACTAGCAGCTTGTTTGCAGTCATCTAATTTACTGATGCATTGATATTGATATTTCTGCTAGAGTTTTTTCAAATTCTGTCATTTTCCGTTCCCGCACTTCGAACGTATTTGTATAGGAAATTATTTTTGTACATTTCGCTCATTTGATAATTTTACTACGATAAAAGTAGGGAACACAAAGAAAATTTAACATTGTAACAAAGTAATTTATTTCTTTTTACTTTGTTTACAAATTTTGATATTACATTTTTTGTTGCAGCAATTCGCCATCTACCTTGTTTATTGTGATAAGTGAAAAGTGTTGCAACTTTTGGTACTTTTTTAGGCAAAAACAGGGTTGCATATCATGAGTACTGTGATTTCGATTTTGATTTCGCTGAAATCACGAAATGAGATGATTTCATTTTTGTATGCAAAATCATGGTTAATTTTTCTTGATTTCGCTCGAAATCACGAAATGCCTGCGAAATCACGAGTGGATGCCGAATGTAAAGCAAGCATTAGTCGGGGTAGCAAAGCGCACCGGGTTCAGCTAGTCTAAATGTATAAAACAGCATAGTGATGACTGAGTGAGTGAGTGACATGTACAGTGTAGGCCAAAACTAAAGCACCCCCTCAGTAAATTTTTTTTAAATGATAATTTTTTTAAGAAAACTAAGTTATCAATTTATTTTTTACTTCTTCTTTTTATTTATTTATATCTTTATTATTGGAAAACACAAAAATAAGAAATTCAGAATTTAATAAACAAAAGTTAAAATTCAAAAAACATTTTAGGTCGCAAATGTAAGCGGACAAAACTAAAGTACCCCCCAATTTGAGGAACAACAAAAACTATTGAAATCAATATTTCGTTGCGTATACTCTATTCTGGATGACACAAGCACATCTTTTAGGCATAGAGGATAATAAATTACACTGTGCTACAGGGGTTTGCAGGGGTTCTGATGCATAAATTCGGTATTGTGGGGGTCAATGGAAGACGAAAATACCTTTGGTTTCTTTGGGTCACTTCGTTTTTTTGATTATATAACGGTAAATGTAGCGAAAAACGGGGTTTCTTGGATTTGGAAATTATTTCACAACGAAATTTTTCCACAACGGACTTTTACAGCTTATTTTTTATTTAAAAGGTTAAAATCTTGTCTTTCGAACAAGATATAATTTTTAAAAATCGGGTTACAAATGGTTAAGTTATAGTGATTTAAGTGTGACAAAAACGCATTAAAAACAGGAAAATGCCAGGAAGACACCAAACTGCGTAATGATTTACTTTTATCAAGAAGGAAATTTAGTTAGCTTTAAAAAATGGGTAAAACCAATGAAATCGGTTGAAAAATGCGTGAACATATTCATCAGAACCCCTGCAAAAATTTTTTGTCAAATTTTGTAGCACAGTGTTATTATTCTGAGGGGCTCACTACTTTCTGTCGCACATTTCATACCTTGAAAATCCTCTGTCCAACTTACACCTCGAAAGTAAATGGGAAATAATTCAAATTTCAGTGTATTTGTTTCGCAAGAAAGAATGTAACTGTCTTCCCTTTGTATTAACTTGTGTTTAAACCCTTTATCTGTTGAGTCTTTCTTAACTTCACAGGCAAGTCCTCCCATTGCTCTTCCTCGGTTGCTGTTTCTGCTTGCCGGTTTCCAATAAGTTTTGAAACTAAGAAATTTGTTGTTGTAGTTAATCTGGTTCTTTTCTAAATAGTCGTAGAATTGTTGGTGGAAAAATTTGCTGGCTAATCCATGTATGTTATAAGAGAGTATTTATTTTTGAGTTGGATTCTTTTAATTTGTTTAAAGTATTCTCTTTATAGATTTTCTTTTTCGTAGGTTTACATCTTCTCTCACAACTGGGTGGTTTGATTTTTAATAGTTTTTTTGGCTCTATTTGGTTCAAAAGAGTGTTATAATCTAAGTTTAAGTGTTTTATTTCCACTCCATAAATATTTTCCAATATATTTTTCGCATGTTTTTGTCCGCAAATGAGTTCTTTCTTATAGTTCCAGTATATAACTTTTCCTTCTACAACTAGCTGATCATCTCGAATAGCGACTTCATTTTCTTTATTGATACCTTGCAATACCTTTTTGATTTGTAGCATCAGTTTTTTCTTTTCGAGACGAGGTCCACATAAGTCTCTTTCGATGAAATTATTGGAACCTGGCAGAAATTTGACGTTTTTAATAAAAACCGTTACCATTTTAGACGAATCCATTTCCACCAGAACTGTCATTTTTCGTCTTTATTATGCAGTTTCTACACGTGCTCTATGCCTAGTTCATCTCTGATGATTAGATTGATTTTAAATAATTTGCTTACTGCACCATACAGTGTGTTTTGGTTTGGTAAACCTCGGATAATTAGTTTTCTCCTTCCTTATTCTTCCTCTAGTCGTCGTATTCGGCGATTATCTACGTCCTTCTCTTCTCTTAGCTTCTTAACCTCGGCTCTGATTTCTGTATTTTTTTTTTCTTTTAACCTTTCTAATTCATTTCTTACTCCTTCTGTTGTATTCTTACTTCTTCAATATCCGACTTTGTTGACACATTTTCAAGTTTTTCATCCAGTAACTTTGACATGGATACATACATAAGGTTCATAAGCTCCGAAGTAGACATGTTTCCCACAGTTGAGTTGTTTTCAGGCGATGTATTTGCAAGTTTTCTTTTGATTTTTTAGGTTCTAGTCCCATTGTGCCTGCTAGGGTAATCGTCGAATTGGTAGGATTTTTGGACATAGTTATGTGTACGGAAAGTAATAAATGGTACTTAATTGGCTGCAATTTGGATTTGGGTGAACAGCTAGAGCTGGTTATTGAAATTCGTATTTTCGTACGAAAAATATTAAATGGTACCAAATTTGGTATATGACTAAAGGTGGAATTCGGAAATTTGGCATTATTGTCGCTGTTGGTGTGTAGGGTTGAGATACGGATGTGGTTGTGGATATACGTACCATAAGTGAACGAAAATTACTAAATGCCACAAAATTTGTTTTAAATTGTTCAGATAAAGCTGTTAATGAGTATCGCGGTTGGGATATAGTTTTGGATATAGCGATGTAATTTTTGAAACGTATACCTATTATACACTAGCGGTCATCTGAATAGGTTTGAATTTTTTTCTTTATATATATTAAGTTATCTTCTGATGTGTTCGTATTACAGATCCATACTATTTAGTTTTTGAGAGTCCTATCCTATGCCAACATTCCCAAGAAAAAACTTTACGGTGTTGCCATATTTTCGGAAAATATCCCAATTATAATAATAAATGTACAAAAAAGTGCCTAATTTTTGCGATCATCAGAATAGGTTTGAATCAAATAAAATTAAAAAATTGTACTACCCAAGCAAATATTGCGCAGTTTTTTGGTTTAGTTTAGTAAAATGGAACATTCTGATAAATCCTACAAAAAATTTTACCCGCTTTATTTGGAACGTGGGTTCAATTCTCAACATGGAAAAGTTACAAAGAACTTTCATATAAAATCAAGAAATGTTCAAACAAAAACGTTGTATAAACTTGGTTTAAATGACTTTTTGATTTCGTAAGATCTCGTCTGAGCTTCGATAATTGTCTGAAAGCAAATACCAAGTGTAGCCATATAATTAGGATCGATAAAGTAGAAAGGATATTGAAAATAGTTGGTATTTTAGTTCAAGTTTCATTTTTTAACTATCCTTGCAGTACAAATTTAAGTATTATGATGGTCACAAATCCACCATAGTGGACCACGTGTATCATTAATGTTCGAAAATTGGTCTGGAAGAATGTTTCTTCGACGACAATAAAGTAGAAAATTGTAATTCAAATTTAACTCAAAGGGGCATGATAGCGCCGACTTTTATAGTGCTGTATAACTTCAGTAGTCTTTTCTTTTGTACTTATTCGTGTTTGTTTTATGACTTGTGAGCAGAAAAAAACTTTTTGACCTGACTACATAGGTATTACAGCACTATAAAAGTCGGCGATATCATGCCCCTTTGAGTTAAATTTGAATTACAATTTTCTACTTTATTGTCGTCGAAGAAACATTCTTCCAGACCAATTTTCGAACATTAATGATACACGTGGTCCACTATGGTGGATTTGTGACCATCATAATACTTAAATTTGTACTGCAAGGATAGTTAAAAAATGAAACTTGAACTAAAATACCAACTATTTTCAATATCCTTTCTACTTTATCGATCCTAATTATATGGCTACACTTGGTATTTGCTTTCAGACAATTATCGAAGCTCAGACGAGATCTTACGAAATCAAAAAGTCATTTAAACCAAGTTTATACAACGTTTTTGTTTGAATATTTCTTGATTTTATATGAAAGTTCTTTGTAACTTTTCCATGTTGAGAATTGAACCCACGTTCCAAATAAAGCGGGTAAAGTTTTTTGTAGGATTTATCAGAATGTTCCATTTTACTAAACTAAACCAAAAAACTGCGCAATATTTGCTTGGGTAGTACAATTTTTCAATTTTATTTGATTCAAACCTATTCTGATGATCGCAAAAATTAGGCACTTTTTTGTACATTTATTATTATAATTGGGATATTTTCCGAAAATATGGCAACACCGTAAAGTTTTTTCTTGGGAATGTTGGCATAGGATAGGACTCTCAAAAACTAAATAGTATGGATCTGTAATACGAACACATCAGAAGATAACTTAATATATAAAAAGAAAAAAATTCAAACCTATTCAGATGACCGCTAGTGTAAGTACTAAATTTTTTGATGTTGCATAAATGGATACAGCTGAAATTCCTAATTTGTGTATTATGGTCTATGTTGGTGTTCAGATAAGGAGTTTTTGAAATACATACAAATTATTGAGTTGGTATTGGAAATACGAAAAGTACAAAATAGTACTAAATTTGGTGTTGGATAATGCTGGAATTATATAATTAGTGTGCGAAAAGTACGAAAGTGCAATAAATTTGCCGTAGTATTATTTTAAAATATAAAATTTCCTGTGGACTTACGACCTTTTCGTACTCAACTTTTTACATTTTGTGGACTTACGTCCTTTCCGAAAGAGGAAAACATATAGAAAAACGCGACATACTGCCATTTTGTTTGTATCATACGACGTAGTTTGACTTGTACCATCATTCTGTAACAAAAACGCGATTTCCAAAAAAATTGACGAGGCAGACGATATCATTTTTGTGGTCTGACATTCACAGTGGAGAAAATAGCATTGATTGCGACAGAGGGGCAAAACCGACTGCTGTTTTTGTAAATTTTTCATCTTTAATCATATGAAAAATGTTCAAAAACTGCCCAGCAAAATGTTCGATGCCAAAGATGTCATTCAATCATATGTGCAAGTGATCTGGCATGTCATCCTTTTAGCATCTTCATCGATGAATTTTATATGAGCGTGGACCCCAAAAGATGCTATTCATTTTTGGATCCAAAGCATGTCATTGACATGTCATTTTTACCAATGCTTTGGTATGCCATTTCTACCAATGCTTTGGCATGTCATTTTCAGCAACCCTTTGCAATGATATTATCATCACGACGAGAGTTTTAACAACGTTGGTTGCGATTTCTAGTGTATGAAAACATCAAGGCTATTGTAAATAATTAATCTTATATATTTAGAAAATGTGTGTAAATAACCGACCGACAGACAGACAGACAGACGGACATTGCTAGATCTACTCAAAATTGTCTGAAACGGATATCGTACAAACATACTTGGGGTCTAAAACCATTATTTCTTTGAGGCACATTTTTGGTCGTATCAAAGTGTAAATACCCTCTTTAGCCTAAAGGCTGAGGGTATAATTAACAAGTAGAAAAGTATCAGTCGGCTTTGCCGACAGAGATATACCCTCAGCCTGTGCAAATTGAAACACTTTTTTTTGCAAAAAACTTATGTATTTAGAGGGTTTCAAAATTTTGGTCGTATGAACCGACAAAATTGTTGATTAGGATTAAAGTTCAAAAATTTTGCGGAAAAGCTACTTAAAGGAATGGACCGACATAGACCATGGGGTTGCCATAGGGGTTTGTACACCCTTCGGGCTGTTTTCTCAAGAAGTATGCCCCTGAAACAACTTTTACCATTGTAATTGAGGCAGCGAATGTAAGTTGCTTCAACAAAAATCAAAGTGATTCAATAGCAGGTCTTAAAGTGAACTTATCCAAAATTTTGTGTGGGAGGTACGGGATAGATTGGACAAATATAGTCCATATTCGAACCTGATCTATATCTGGTAGATATTATGAGAATGTGTAAAGTATGGACCAAATCGGTCACTCCCATCAAGAGTTATCGTGCGCACAATTTTTCCGAATATTTTTGAACTTTTGTGGGGTAGGTACCTGAAGGAGTGGACCGATATGGCTTATCTACGAACTTAAACTAAGTATGGAAACAATATTATGAGGGCCAAATTTTGGCCGGAATCGGCATTTCCGTTCGAGTATTATCTTGCGCTTCCACCCATAAACATGGTTTCATAGGGTTTGTTTTTCAACTTTCAGGCTATTTTTTCAGGAAGTATGGACTTGCCCCTGAGGAAACTTGTACCTTCGTATAGGGGACAGTGAATACAAGATGTTACAGCAAAAACCAAGGCGATTCGAGAGCAGGTCCTAAACCGAACTTTTCCGAAATTTTGTGTGGGAAGTACTCGAAGGAGTTTACCGATTGAGTCCATATTGGAACCTCATCTAAGTCTGGTAGAAATTTCATAATGCGCAAAGTATGGACCAAATCGGTTACTTCCTTCAAGAGTTATCGTACGCACAAATTTTCCGAACATTTTCGAACTTTTGTGGGGGAGGTACCGGAAGGAGTGGACCGATATAATCCATCTTTGAACTTGAACTAAGTTTGGACAAAATTATACGAAAGCCAAATTTTGGACCGAATCGGCAGATCCGTTCGAGAGTTATCTTGCGCTCCAACCACTACACACGGTGTCATAGGGTTTTTTGTAACTTTCAGGCTATTTTCTCAGCAAGTATGGACTTGCCCCTAATGAAACTTACAGCGTCGTATAGAGGACAGCGAATACAACTTGAGTAAACAAAAATCAAAGCGATGCGAGACCAGGTCCTAAACTGAAATTTTGTGTGGGAGGTACCCGAAGGAGTGGACCGATTGAGTCCATATTGGAACCCCATCTTAGTTAGGTAGAAATAACACGATCGGTTATTCCCTACAAGACTTATCGTGCGCACAAGTTTTGCTACAATTTTTGAACATTTGTGGGGGATGTACCTGAAGGAGTGGACCTATATGGCCCATCTTCGAACTTAAATCGAATATGGACAAAATATTTCGATACCCAAAATTTGAACCGAATCGATTGATCCGTTCGAGAGTTATCGTGCGCACCAGCCAGCCAGACAGACAGAGAGACGGACGGACATTGCTAGATCTACTCAAAATTGTCTGAAACGGATATCGTACAAACATACTTGGGGTCTAAAACCATTATTTCGATGAGGCATATTTTTGGTCTTATCAAAGTGTAAATACCCTCTTTAGCCTAAAGGCTGAGGGTATAAAGATCGGATCTTTTACGACTTCCTTTGCATTGATTCAAATGCTAATGAATAATGTAGGGGCAAGTATATGCCCCTACATGTGATGGAAATAATGACGAGGTTGAACATTTCTATGAACATGACGAAATCACATGAAATAACAATAGTTCAAGGCGACTTAAATGCCAAAGTGGGGAATGATGAAGTAAATGGTATAACTGGAAGATATGGACTTGGCGAAAGAAATGAGAGAGGAGACAGGTTAATTCAATTTTGTCAAGAGTTTAAGATGACCATCACCAATACAACATTTCGATTACATCCCAGAAGGCTTTATACATGGAGATCACCATTAGATAGCAGAAGGAATATCATTCGAAATCAAATTGACTACATTTTGATTAACAGCCGATTTAGATCTTGTGTGACCAAATGCTCAACGTACCCAGGAGCTGATGTACCATCCGACCACAATCTGTTGATGCTGAATATACGGTTAAAAATTGCACGAATTAAAAAAGGGAAGAAAAAATATAACAAGATAAATACTGAGATACTCAATAACCCATCAACCAGGAACGAAGTGAAGGTGCAAATGAATAATAAACTCGAAGCTATCGATACAAACAATGTAGAAAATATATGGAATAATATCAAGGACACGATGTACGAAATAACAAAAAATTATCTTGGAAAATGTACGAGAAGAACGCAGCAAGAATGGATGAACGACGAAATTATGGAGCTTCGTGTGGAACGAAGGAAATATAAAAACGTTGACTACGAACGTTACTGGGAAATCAACAAGGAAATCCGTACCGCTACCAGAGCAGCAAAAAATGCACTACTAAATCAAAAATGTAGAGAAATTGAATATCTGCAAAACATTCATGACGATTATAACCTACATAAAAAACTAAAAGAATCCGCAGGAGTGTATAGGAAGGCATCACCAGCAGTACTAACGGATGACAACAACCAGCCCATTTTCGAGACATCACACATAAAGGATCAATGGAAAAACTATTATTCACTGACGACCAACGATCAAGATATGACCAGGGCATAAATACTTTTATAACAGGAAATCCAATCACTAAATCCGAAGTGGAATATGCGATTCAATCACTAAATTCCTTCTGAAATCTTAAAACTTATAGATGAAGACAACATATCACTCATTGTACAACTTTTCAATCATGTGTATGATACTGGTCAATATCCAAACGATTGGTTGAACTCAACTTTCATTGCGATACCGAAGAAATCGAACGCAAAAAAGTGTTCTGACTACAGGCTTATTAGCCTTATGTGCCACATATTAAAAATGTTTTTGAGAATAATTCACAAAAGAATATACGCCAAATGTGAAAGCGCTATGGGAGAGTCACAGTTCGGCTTCAAGGAAGGTATGGGTACCAGAGAAGCCCTATTATCCCTTCAAGTACTGGTACAGAAATGCCGGGAAGTCCAAAAAGATGTTTATATATGTTTCATCGATTATGCAAAGGCATTTGATACCGTCCAACACGACAAATTAATCGATATACTGAGGGGAATAGAAATACCGGAAAAAGAGATCAGATGCATACGAAATTTATACTGGCACCAAAAGGCAAGAATTGAAGTAAATGGAGATCTGACAGACGAAATTCCCATATCAAAAGGAGTCAGACAAGGATGCATATTATCCCCGCTCCTCTTTAATATATACTCCCAAAAAATATTTCAAGAGTCAATTGAAGGAGAACGGATCGGGATAAGAGTTCAGGGTAAAATTATAAATAACATACGTTACGCTGATGATACCATAATTATTGCTAGCAGTATAACTGGACTACAACAGCTCCTAGACAAGCTCACTCTCGTAAGCGAAAAATATGGCATCAAAATAAATATAAAAAAGACAAAATACATGCTTGTAAGTCGAAAAGATGTAAGTTGTGAAACGCCACTAATTATTAAGAACGAAAATATCGGACGTGTAAAATCTTTTATATACCTTGGCGTTTTAATTAACGATCAATGGAACATATCAAACGAAATTAAGCGTCGAGTGGAGATGGCCAGAAACGCCTTTTTTAAATACAAAAACACACTTACCAACCACGAAATAAGTCTCGCAACCAAGATTAGATTTGTAAAATGCTATATTTGGTCTATATTACTATATGCTGTAGAAACTTGGACCATCAAAAGTGCAGATCAAAAAAAAAATTGAAGCTTTTGAAATATGGGTCTATCGAAGAATTCTAAAGGTGCCCTATACATCGCACACTTCAAACCAAGAAATTCTAAGACGAATGCATCTCGACAGACAACTCTTCCACACTGTCAAATCAAGAAAAACCGCATACCTTGGACACTTGATGAGGAATGATAAATACAAGTTTATGCAATGTATTATTAAATGTACCATAGAAGGACAACGACCAAGAGGCAGAAGAGAGATATACTGGCTAAGTAACATCCAAGAGTGGACAGGATACAGATGTGAAACAAATCTGCTACATGCTGCTAAAAACCGAGAGCTGTCAATAATTTCATAATATAAAATATTAAAACATATTCAAATGTAATACTATAACGTTGTATGGTCGCTTAATATCCGAAAAACGGATCCGCAAATAAAGAAGAAGAATGAAAAGATCGGATCTTTCACGACTTCGTTTGAACCAATGCGAAAGATGCCATGAAATCACGTCATCGTATGGAACCCCTTCCTTCAAATTTTGCTGGGTGTTGTCTATGTGCGAAGACATTCTATTCACTATTTTAACATATATTATTATTTTATGAAATGTTACTGCAAATACTAATGAAAAACTAGTGCTATATCAAACAACAAAGCTTCCATCACGGACTTCTTTAAAGTAGATAAATCTTTTTTCTAGCGTACTTTTTCTTGTTGTCAACGTCGTCATTTTTATTTTCGCCTTAGTGACTTTTGTGACTCCTTTGAGCATTTATCGCTTGTCATAGTTGCTTGTAAGGACTTTTAATTTGTTCGGTGGTTTTTGAACTTTTTTCCTTTTTTGTATACCTTCTGAGTGTGTATGTCGGAATGTTTATGGTCTCTTCTTCATCTCTCTGACTCCTTTCGTATTGGAGTTCGTTAGTTATACGGACCACACCTTAAGTGCTTTTTATGTGCAATCACTTTATTACAAGTGGGCATTATAAAATGTGCAACACAGCAGTGATAAACCTAAAACCAACAGAGCAAGTTAACTCATCATCAGGATAAGACAGGGCACAACACACATAGTCCTGAATAAAACAAAGTAAAACCGCAATGAAGATAAACCGTTCAAGAGAGAGAAAAAATCTTTCTTAAGAATTCCAAAGTTGAACTCGGCAAGAACAAAAAGAACATAAATTTAATTTTTTTGTTCTTCTGTCGTGGCCTTTCTTTGATTTTTCCATGAATGTGTTAGTTTGCCTTTTTGGTTGTTGTTGTTAAAGCAATAGAAAGAGAAAACTAAATTGCGACATTCATTAACAAGTGTTTTGGAATTGCATTAAATGAAACACAATACATGGGTGATTCCTGTGGGAAACATGCAATTAAATTTACTTCAGGAAAAATTTTCTCAGGTTTTGATATTAATTTATAGTAAACAATCATGATTAATTGACAGTTTTATACGAGGAAATAAAAATATTAATAAATCCTATAAAATCAACATTTATCAACAAAATCCACTTTTCAAATCGATGTAATATCTGAAACATGTTTAAAATTAAAATAGATCAATTTAATGTGACAGTTAAAAGATCTCAATTTATTTGTTCTTGTATGCGATTCGTTCTTCTTCTCTCTAACAAAGAATAATGTTTTGTTTATTGAAATATTTGAGATTTTTCTTTCAGTCAGATTTAACAATATTTGGAATATGTACAATGTGTGTGTGTCTGTGTTTTATATTCCAATCTCAAAGGATTTGCATGTGATGGATTTTGTTTTTATTTATTTTTCCCTCAAAAAATTTTTTACTGTTGATGTTATTTGTTTTTGACACGCAACAATAAGTGAGTCAAAAAACAGTTTTGATATTCGCTTTTGGATAGTGGTTGTAGAAAATTTAAACAATTTAAATGCTACTTAAATATTGATAGATTTCGGTACAGAAATACAACTGAAATTTTATAGTTTAGGAACGTTGAATGTGCGTAAAATATGGTCTATTACAGTTACTTTGCATAATGATAAAAAAACAGAAAAAGGACAATATTAAAGTAAATATGGAGTGAAATGGAGGGTACATAGAGCTTTGGAGACATGCTCTGTCTTGTACTGAAAAGTAAAATAATGATAATTTAATTAAATAGAATAAATATAAAAAAGTAAGAACGGTGTTAAGTAAGGAAGGGCCGAATTTTTATACCCAACACTTTATTGAAGTAAATATTAACATTTAGTAATTACTAAGCTCTTTATTTTCGTTGAGTATAATTCCTTGGAGGAGAATAATATCTTAACTGATGATGATCACTTTATACTGATAGAGGTTTTCTCCATATAAAATTGGTTAAGATCGGTACATGCACGCAGAAAAATTTATGTTAGAAATATGTTTGGATCCAAACAAATATATGTTTGGGACCGGTTGCAAACAAATATATGTTTGCAACATTTTGTAACATATCTCAATTTGATATGTTTGGGTAAAACATATTTTTATGTTAGAACATTTTTTTGATGGGTGGAGAGAGGATGTTTGTCAACGAGAGTAATAACAGTGCTCTCGCGGCTGTAGAATGATGTTTTTTAATAAAGAGTTGTGTGTATTGTATAAAGAAGACGTAGAAGCGAAGAAGGGGGCTTTGGTGGCATGTATGCGTCAAACTCGTGTATTTCTTGTTCTGTTGTTGTTAACCAACATAGCAGGCGACGAAGAAAAGAAGAAATTATATGAATTATATTTTTTTTTTCTTTCTTCTGTGTTTTAGTTGCCTTTGTAGAGTCAAGACGGTAAAGTGAGTGAATAAATCAGTGTTTTGTGTTTTCTTAAATAAATTGTGCTTTTTAGTAAAATGCTTTTTAGTTTAAATTGAATCGGAAAGTTGAATGGAATTATTTTATTGGACAAGGAAGAAATCGCATTTAATATTGGTAATTACATACATACTTATTTATGTATATTTGAAATATGGCATATCCATATTTATTTATTACATTACATAATCATTTGATTCTAGATGCCGTTTCCCCGCTGATGATTTCAACTATGAGGAAAATTTGTTTTATTTCACAACTAAGGAGAAGCGTTCAACTACGTTTCTATATTTTTCCTTTTTAAAAGTGTGACTATTTATTTACAAATTATTTCAATCAGTTTTTCTTTCATTAAAGTGTGTTATGTATTTCTTTGGAATTTTGTATGTACCTATGTGTTTGTTGTTCTTTTGTCTTTCAATAAAAAACCACAACATTTGTGTGTATACTATAAAGATAGCCAGTGAGTTCTTACTGAGAGCAAGTGAGCACACATTTTAAAGTGTGTTGCATTGAATTTTACGCTCCCTTGCTCTCAGTAAGCGCCCACTGGTGTATGTGTTTGTTTTTTTTGTGTGCCTTTTGGGTTTGCATTTTTTTGCACCCAAACATATAAAATGTTTGCACCCAAACATAAAATTGTTTCCACCCAAACATATCTTTGTTTGCACCCAAACATATATATCTTTGCACCCAAACATAAATATCTTTGCACCCAAACATATATATGTTTGCACCCAAACATATATTTGTTTCCACCCAAACATATATTATGTTTGGGACTGTTGCAAACATATATATGTTTGCTGCAAAATATGTTTGGGACATATGTTAGAGAGGCCTTTTTTTGCGTGTGGGGGTTAGACAAAAACCTACATAATATGTATATGGATAGTTTTTTCCGAGTAAGTTTTCTATCTCCTGGAAACGCAAAAATTCCAATTAACAAGTAAAAAAAGTACCAGTAGGCTGCGGACATTTAGGGTCTATTAAGAATTTGTAGCTTTTTTGGACATTTGAACTTCCCGACAAAAATGTGGATTAGCTTCAAAGTTCAAAAGTGTTGCGGCAGAGGTACTTGAAGGAATGAACCGACATAGTGAAAAATGAATAGCGCTGCAAGCAAACGTATTTAAAACATCGCGCTGTTATGTACAAACATGTTTTATTTAAAAAAACTAAAAGCGCCGCATGTTTGACAGTTTTTGGTGGAGATGTCGTGTGACCACTGGGAACCTCAAATGTCGAAAATTGTTGTCAAACCGAAAATCGGGAGGTACCGTTACATGGAGGCTATACCAAAACATGGTCCTATATTAATAGTTTTTGGTGCAGGTGTCTTGTGATCGCTTCCCAGCAAAAATCCTCATTACAAATCTCCTTTCCCACCCATTATTTTAACAAGGGCATGTCGCGCGAAATATCTTGTTATTTTGTAACCACTGAAATAAGTAGTCAGAATCTACTCAGTATCTACTTATTTCAGTGGTTACCATCTACTTTGTTCAGTGGTTACAAAATAACCAGAGATTTCGCGCGACATGCCCTTGTTAAAATAATGGGTGGGAAAGGAGGTTTATAATGAGGATTTTTGCTGTAATGAGGTTGTTCGGTCAAAAATGTAGCTAAAGTCTTCAAAATATTGAAAATCGGGGGCTATAACAAAACATGGACCTATGTTGACAGTTTTTAGTGAAAATGTTTTGTGATCACTAGGAACCTCAACTGTCAAATTACAGGTAGTTTGGTGGAAATTTTTAGCTAAAATCCTCAAAATACCTAAAATCGGTTATATGGGGGCTAAACCAAGACATGGACCTATGTTGACAGTTTTAGGTGGAGATGTTTTGTGATTACTAGGAACCTCAAATGTTCAGTTGCATGTATTTCGGTCGAAAAATGTAGGTACAATTCTCAAAATATCGAAAATCGGGAGGTACGGTTATATGGGGGCTACACCAAAAAGTGGTGCGATATAGCCCATCTTCGATCTTGATGCCTATGGAAAAAATGTACTCGATTTCAGAAATATAGCGCTCTAGCTCAATTATTGCGAACGCTAGAGTGATTACAACAGACGGCCATGGTTAGATCGTCTTAGAATTTTATCCTGATCAAGAATATATATGCTTAATATGGCCGCAAGTGATTAGTTCGATGTGTTACAAACAGAAAAACAAATTTAATATACCCTCCATACTATGGTGGAGGGTATAAAAAGTGCTTGTAAATGTATGCAAATACAATCAAAAAATAAAAAGCACTCAAAAAAATTGCTCAATTTTTTAATTTTTATACCTTCAGCATTTATGCTAACGAGGGTATATACACTTTCATATGGGCAAAATGTGCCTCATCGAAATAATGGTTTTAGGCCCCATGTCCGCCCGTCTGTCTGGTTGGCTGTAGCGCACGATAACTCTCGAACGGATCAACCGATTCGGTCCTAAATTTGGCCTTCGTAATATTTTGTTCAAACTTAGTTTAAGTTCGAAGATGGGTTATTTCTGTCCACTCCTTCCGGTACCTCCCCCACAAAAGTTCGAAAATGTTCGGAAAATTTGTACGCACGATAACTCTTGAAGGGTGTAACCGATTTGGTCCATACTTTGCCCATCGTGGAGCGTGTACCAGACTTAGATCAGGTTTTAATATGGACTTAATCGGTCCACTCCGTCGGGTACCTCCCACACAAAATTTTTGGAAAGGTTCAGTTTAGGAACATCTCTCGAATCGCTTTGATTTTTGCTTTAGCAACTTGTATTCACTGCCCTCCATACGACGGTATAAGTTTCATCAGGGGCAAGTCCATACTTCCTGAGAAAATAGCCTGAAAGTTGCAAAAAACCCCTATGACACCGTGTGAGGAGGTTGGAGGGCAAAATAACTCTCGAACAGGTCTGCCGGTTCGGTCCAAAGTTTGGCCTTAGTAATATTTTGTCCAAACATAGTTTAAGTTCGAAGATAAGCCATATCGGTCCACTCCTTCAGGTACCTCCCCCACAAAAGTTCAAAAATGTTCGGAAAAATTGTGCGTACGATAACCCTTGAAGAGAGTGGCCGAATGGGTCCATACTTTACACATCCTAATATATCTACCAGATATGGATCAGGTTCAAATATGGACTACATTTGTCCACTCCATCCGGTACCTCCCACTCAAAATTTCGGATACATGTTCACTTTAAGACCTGCTTTCGAATCACTTTGATTTTTGTTGAAGCAACTTGCATTGCTGCCTCAATTGCGATGGTAAAAGTTGTTTCAGGGGCAAGTTCATACTTCTTGAGCAAACATCCCTGAAGGTCTAAAAAACCCCTATGGTACCGTATGTAGTGGATGGAGATCCATTCTTTTTAGTATCTCCTCCGCAAAACTTTTGATATTAAATCCTAATCAACATTTTTGTCAGTTCAAACGCACAAAATTTTTAAAACTCCCTAAATACATGCGTTTTTTGGAAAAAAAAAAATTGTTTCAATACACACAGGCTGAGGGTATATCTCTGTCGGCAAAGCCGACTGATACTTTTTTACTTGTTTTATTAACATTTGTTATGTGGTTTTATTAGGAATTTATCTTAAACGTCTTAAAAACTCCATAATTTTTCGATTTAGAAAATGGAGTGTCCAATTTCTAAATATTTTATTGCCGAATTTTTAATTTTTAAATTTAAAACGTATGTTTTTGTTTATTTTCCTTGGACTTAAGTTTTCCTTATACCATCTGTCTCTTGTCTTATATTTGGTTTATTTTAAGGACAATGGCAAGACATCAGCACCGCCAAAGGGGATAAGCCTGACAAAATGTGAAAAGTATACAAAATGTAACAAAACATATTTTCGGTCTTCCATGACTTGCACTCAAGTTACGAGACTAACATGCATAAATACCACAAAGAAGACATAAACGTTAGAATGGGTTCAATTTTGGTAAGTATGAAAATTGATGAACTTTAACAAAAGTTTCTGTGTACAGATAGAACGTAAAAAAGAAACTACCTTCCCAAGGTCATTCAACAATAGACAGCATTATTATTACTAAGTGATCTCACCTTTTGGAGTAATTATAAAGATCCGAAACACTTAAAAATTGTGCATAGAAATTTGCCGCAAAAACGTGGTGTTGTCTTGACGAATGAAGTATTCAACACACTACCTTGTGTGAGCGTATTCACTGAATCCTTACTAACTATTGCAAATAATTATTATACCCTACACCACAATAAGGAAAGGGTATTATAAGTTTGTTTTTCTAAAAATGCATGTAACACCGCGAAATATTCGTCGTAGATCCCTAATATCTTGTAATCAAACTCCAGGCCGCAATCATGGACCGATCGTCACTAAATTTGGTATGGAGGTCGGTTTCACATCAGAATAGATCGCTATTGTTATGTGGGATCATCGTGAAATATTTATCAAAATTTTTATATGCTCTGTAGGTCGCAATCATAGTCCGATCAGCGCGAAATATAAAATAAAGTGTGGACCATATCGTTCTACCCCTTCCGTTAATTACCCCCATAAAAATTCAAAAATTTTCGCTATTATTAGTTCCATAAGGAACTAACCGAATTGTTTCAAACTAGGGATGTGGAAATATTACTTCCATGCACATATCAGGTTCGAATATGGACTATATAGGCCCACTCCTTTGGGAAAATTACAGTTTAACAGCTTTTTTTTTTTAACAGTTTTTAATTTGTTTGAAACATGTTCGCCGTGCAGCCCCTTTTACTACGGCGCAATTTTTTTCTTTTTGGGCAATTCCATATGTCCTGAGAAGACGCCAACTAAACTGATTTGTGCTTAAGATAACCTTCGAAGGGAGAAACCGGTTTGGTCTTAATTTTGTACATCTATTATTTCTTACAGACTTGGATTACGTCCGAATATGGACAACATCGGAACACTCCTTCGGGTACTCCCACACAAATTTTGGAAAGAGTGCCGTTTAAGGACTAGTCTCAGATAGTTTGAAATTTTTTGGCATTTTTTTGTCTTTGTGTCCCTTACGGTACAATTTGTTGGGGGTCATAGTCCACACTTTTTGGGAAATTGGCCCAAAAGTAAAAAAAAAACCATAGAGACGTTATAAGTATTGAGTTCACTTATGTTCTTTGTATCCGAGACTGACGGTATATCTCCGTAGGCACAGCTGACTGATACTTTCTAACTTGTACTAATAATATGTACTTACTTATATGGCTTTTATATTAAACAGAACGTCTTGTTCAATAAGCCGAACTAAGAATAGATTTCCAAACGCACCGATCTTTTGCTTTACTTCTCCAATTTTGGGTGCCATGTTTTGCGATATCTTCTTTAACTTGGTCTTTCCATTGGAGTTTTGGCCTTCCCTTGGGGCGTATACCGTCGAGTGGCTCGTATTCAAATGCCTTTTTGGCGGGGGCATCTTTATCCATCCTGCTGATATGTCCAAACCAACGCAATCGTTGTAGTTCGATACGTTTTACTATATCGATGTCGGTCGGCTGGTATAGCTCGTGGTTCATACGACGTCGGTATTCACCGTCAACGCATATTTGTCCATAAATCTTTCGAAGAATTTTTCTCTCAAACACACCAAGTTCTGCCTCATCTGCTTTCGCAAGTACCCGTGCTTCACATCCATACATAAGTACGGGTAGTATCAGTGTCTGGTAGAGTGTAAGTTTTGTTTGACGAGAGGTGGTTTTGCTTTTAAACTGTTTACTTAGACCAAAGTAGCATCTGTTGGCCAATATTATTCTTCTTTTGACTTCAAAACAGATGTTGTTCGTTTTATTTATGTCGGAGCCGAGGTAAGTAAAGTCATTTACTACCTCAAAATTGTAGTTCTCAACATCAACAGTTGGTCCGAGTCTACTGGACGTCTTGCGTGTTGATGCCATGATCTTTGTCTTATCGCCGTTGACTGCCAGACCTACTTTGGAAGACTCTTTTTCAATTTTCGCAATGGTGGCTGTTACGTATCGAGTTTATCGACCTATTATATCAATATCGTCTGCGTAGGCCAGTAACATTATATCCTTATTGTATATAGTGCTATTTTTATCTCTATCGGTATATAAATTCGCTCCTCGTATGACCTTTTCCAATGCCTGAAACCTCGTTTTGTTTCAAAAGGTTCCGAGAGGTTCTTTCCTACTTTAACAGCTGATCTTGTATTAGCCAATGTCATCCTGCATAATCTTATAAGTTTTGCAGGGATACCAAACTCATCAGACATGGCTTGGAACACCTTTGATCGAATTGGGCTGTCGAAGGCGGCCTTAAAGTTGGCGAACAGATGGTATGTGTCGATCTGCATTTCGTGGGTCTTCTCCAGTATTTAGCGCAGTGTGAAGATTTCGTCAATTGTCGATTTACCAGGTCTAAAACCACATTTGTATGACCCGATTATGTTATTGACCATGGGTTCTAAACGTTCACACAGTACATTCGACAGAAGTTTGTTTGCGACTCTGTAGTTTGTACACACCGTCTTGTGTGCATCAGCATTTCGCTACCGGTCTTGAATAGTTCGGCGGGAAGCCCATCAGCTCCCATAGGTGGAAGACATTCAACGTCGTCGTTTGCAATTGGTTCTGGTGTATCTTCATCGCCGCCCATATTCGATACTAAGAGCTTCATGAAATGCTCCTTCCAGATCCTCAGTACGCTATCTGTATCACTTACCAGATTCCATTTATGATCTTTGCAGGAGAATGTGCCTGCACCATACCCTTCAGTCTGGTGTTTTACACTCTGGTAAAATTTTCGAACTTCATTCTGAATCCTGAACATCTCGAGTTTCTCACGCTCACGTTTTTCTTGCTCTTTCTTTTTTCTTCTGAAAATACGCTTCTCCTCTCTCCTCTTCTCCCGATATTTTTCTTTCACGCTTCGTGTTGCTACTGAATGCAGGGTTGCTCTGTATGCCGCGTTCTTTTCTTCAGTAGCCTTACGGCACTCCTGATCCCACCATTGATTTTTAGGTGGTGGTTTTTGGTACCCAAGCACAGATTTTGCGGCAGTTTGAAGTGAGTGGGCTATTCTTTGCCATTGCGCTTCTACATTATCGGGACAAGAAGTGCTGTCTTCCAGCATGTGAGTCAGTTGAGAGGAATATGCTTATACTATCTGTTGTGTTTGCAGCTTAGTAATATGTAGGTTATTTTAAAATACGGAAAATAATACCTTACGTTTCCAGTAATAACGGCGTATATATGTATGTATGTTCTATATCTCCGGTATGTTACCATGTATATCAACTTATGTATGTATCACCGGACGGCCAAAATTTATCGCAATCATTTAAAAGACATTTTTTGGAAACATAGTGCCCAGGGGTAGTGGCGTAGGGTATCACATGGTCGGCCCTGTCCGACTATAACACTCTCTTACTTGTTATACCCCCCACCATAGTATGGAGGGTATATTAAGTTTGTCATTCTGTTTGTAACACATCGAACTAATCATTTGCGACCCTGTAAAGTATATATATTCTTGATCAGGATAAAATTCTAAGACGATCTAGCCATGTCCGTCTTTTGTAATCACTCTAGCGTCCGCAATAATTGAGATAGAGTGCTGAAATTTTGCACCATAGGCAGGTCAAGTTCGAAGATGGGCTATATTGGTCCACTTTTTGGTATAGCCCCCATATAACGGTACCTCCGGATTTGAGGTATTTTAACGTTCTTCGCCACATTTGCAGACCGAATTAGCTATAATTTGGCACTTAGGGTTCCCAGTGATCAACAAACTTGTATCCCAAAGAATATGGGCATAGGTCCATGTTTTGGTATAGTCCCCATATAACGGTACCTCCCGATTTTCGGAATTTTAGCCACAATTTTTAACCGAACTATCTGCAATTTGACATTTGATGTTCTCAGTGGTCATGAAACAACTCCACGAAACATCGTCAACATAGGTCTATGTTTTGGTATAGCCCCCATATAACGGTACCTCCCGATGTTCGGTATTTTGAGAATTTTAGCTACAATGTTTAACCGAACTAGCTGTAATTTGCAATTTGAGGTTCTCAGTGGTCATGAAATATCTCCGCCAAGCATTGTCAACATAGGTCCATGTTTTGGTATAGCCCCCATATAACGGTACCTTCGGATTTTCGGTATTTTGAGAATTTTAGCCACAATTTGTAACCGAACTATCTGCAATTTGACATTTGAGGTTCTCAGTGGTCATGAAACATCTCCACGAAGCATCGTCAACATAGGTCCGTGTTTTGGTATAGCCCCCATATATCGGTACCTCCGGATTTTCGGTATTTTGAGAATTTTAGCCACAATTTGTAACCGAACTATCTGCAATTTGACATTTGAGGTTCTCAGTGGTCATGAAACATCTCCACGAAGCATCGTCAACATAGGTCCGTGTTTTGGTATAGCCCCCATATATCGGTACCTCCCGATGTTCGGTATTTTGAGAATTTTAGCTACAATTTTTAACCGAACTAGCTGTAATTTGCAATTTGAGGTTCTCAGTGGTCATGAAATATCTCCGCCAAACATTGTCAACATAGGTCCATGTTTTGGTATAGCCCCCATATAACGGTACCTTCGGATTTTCGGTATTTTGTGAATTTTAGCCACAATTTATAATCGAACTATCTGCAATTTGACATTTGAGGTTCTCAGTGGTCATGAAACATCTCCACGAAGCATCGTCAACATAGGTCCATGTTTTGATATAGCCCCCATATAATGGTACCTACAGATTTTTGGTATTTTGAGCATTTTAGTTACAATTTTTAACCGAACTAGCTGTAATTTGCCCTTTGAGGTTCTCAGTGGTTGTGAAACATCCCCACCAAACATCGTCAACATAGGTCCATGTTTTGGTATAGCCCCCATATAACGGTACCTCCCAATTTTCGGTATTTTGAGAATTTTAGCTACAGTTTTTAACCGAAATAGCTGTAATTTGACATTTGAAGTTCTCAGTGGTCATAAAACATCTCCAACGAAACATCGTCAACATAGGTCCATGTTTTGGTATAGCCCCCATATAACGGTATCTCTCGATTTTCGGTATTTTGAAAATTTAGCTGCAATTTTTAACCGAACTAACTGTAATGATCGGTATTTTGAGAATTTTAGCTACAATTTTGTCTATTCAAAAATAATCGTCAATATAGGTCCATGTTTTGGTATATCCCGCCATATTACTGTACCTCCCGATTTTCGGGAATTTTCAGTGTTCACTAAATGTCTTCACTAAAATTCGTCAACATGGGTCCATTTTTGAGGGTCTACATTGTTTTGATGAAACTACCCTCAATTTGACTCTTTAGTTCCCTGCAGCTATAAAACTTTTCCGCCAAAAAATTTAAAGATTTGTTGACTCTTTGATATAGCCCTGTAGGTGGTACCTTTCACCTAGCTGAACACATTTTTTAGATTAGATTAGATAACACTGTTCAACAAAATGGAGGTGAAAGTCTGGGGCACGGAAAATTCCTCTTGGAGAAGAAAGGCCTTGGTGAGTATATTATAAACCCCGAAGGACAGATCCGCCGTGTGTCGAACTTCCGCGTTATGGCATGAGGAAAGTGTGTTAGTGACCCTGTGGGACATCAGGAATTACCGTTATATATTTGTTCACTGTTGCTTAAGTGCTCTACAAAAACAACAAACAAAGATATAATGCTAATTCATGATTGCTTACAGGGTCTCTTGCAAAAACTTCATCACGCCATAATGCGGAAGTTCGACTCACGGCGCATCTGTCCTTCGGGGTTTTTAATATACACACACCAAGGGCTTTCATCTCCAAAAGGAATTATCTCTGCCCCAACATTTGTGTTCACAGTGTAATTTAAGCAATAGTGGGAGGAAGTAGGAATCTAACCATTGTTGAAAAGTTGTTCCACCTAAAATTGTAAAAGGTCCCAAATTATTCCATTTTAATTAAGACTATTTTATGGTGGAGGGTATAAAAAGTTCGGCCCGGCCGAACTTAACGACTTTTTACTTGTTTTTTTTTTAATTTCCTCATGTTAACTCGACCCATTCTAGTATAAAATCTCAAATGCAGATATTGCCACATATATGCACCACATCGACATGCCACATACTTGCACCGCATACCACCACCAGCATCTATCCGCAAGAACACTTGTTCATTTAGAGAAGTGACTGCCTGCCTGCATGCCAGCTAGCCAACCAGTCATTTGCCTGTGTGCGTATGTGTGTCTGAGAGCCTAAACCACCAATATGTAAACTACTCGAAATATGAGAGACAACCAAAAACAACATGCTTTAAAAGAAAAAAAAATAAATAAACTAAACAAAATAAATCTTGCATAGCCAAAAACTTTATTTGCATATTTAGAAGTTACATTCAAGTTTGGACATAATGGAATGTATAAAATTATAAGTTTAAGATTTCGTGGTATTGAAGAGACATGTACGTTTGTATGTCGATCAAGGATAATGTTGATATTACGGTTTTTCGATAATCTTAAAATTCTGAGCATATGTTCTGTTTGAAAAATGTATGCGATTTTGGCTTTTGTTATAATTCTGAGGAAATCGTATGGGTCTGTTGATTGCCATCGGACATAAAAACAGCAAAAATACCCATTACAAAACCCCTACTTACCCATTATTTTGACAAGGGAATATCGTGCGTAATAAGTTGCTAATAGTCGCAATAACCTAACGTGTTTTATCTTGCCGTTTCCAATATTAACATTGTTTAGAATATCTAAGTTGTTATATAAGAACAAGGAAGAACGACATTGAGTTCGACCTGGCTGAATTTTAATACTCTCCACGACGCACAGTGCGAAATATGGGAACTTTACTCAAAAATTAAAGTACATAGAACTAACAATATTATTGTTGGGATCCATTGCTAAGTATTCCACGACAAATGCCTCATATTCAGTTTTTTGATTAACCCCGCGAAACAACTAGAAATGCACTTAAAATTTGCACTTTTGTTTTACAATATTTATTTGCCTTAAAAATTGCTTCTAGCTTTGCTTAAGTAATAATGTTAAGCAAACAAGTGTTAAGTTAACTGACAAAATTTTTTTTCTGGTGTTATAATTCTTGACAATTTTTTAATTATTTGGCGTTTATAGAGTTGTAATATATAATTTAATTTGTTTCCTATTCGATCCCCAAAAATGTGTTTTTTTTAAGTCTACTAAATAATTTTTTTTATAAGTTTTGGAGGTTTTTTTAAGAATTTTGGTGAATTGCAGAAAAAACCGCACATTTTCTGAGAGGTAGGATATTTTTCTATGGACACACCAAAAATTAGCTTCAGGATTGAGAGATATGCGGCTTTTTCCGAAAGTCATTGGAATATTCTTATATCTATATTTTTGAAAATTTGATAGAAGGACCGGCATTAGACGTCAATGTTGGTTTGGTTTATCCCAAAATGGGTTCACCAATACTAAGAAATGTTGCTTTTAATAGTTTTATGACTATTCTTGCGAATTTCATTCACATTTTTTAGAAAAATGTCAAATTTGATCAGTTTTCTCAGGACATCGTTAAGTACCTAATTCAAAGCATAGTTGCACCAGATGCTTTTAGGTGAGATATTCATTTGCAGAACCGCGTAATAAGATAAACATATCCCCAGTCGAAACGTTCAAATTGTAATATGTATGTTATATCAATGACACTATACTAAAAATAAAAAAATCTCAAAAATGTATTTTTTTTTTTGTTATTTTAATTTACTAATGTATGTGGATGCTTGGGGGAGAGGCCAAAGTAAGGATCTATGCTCTGAATTGTTTTTTTATTGTTATTTATTTTCTATTTAATGAAGACAAATTGTAAAGTAAACCAAACTCGGTGGACAATAATTACCTAACACCATTTGAATATCCCAATTGGGGTGCCCCTTCATATTGGGGCTATAGCAAAACGAGGAAATACGTTGCTAATATTTCGCAAAACGGTTTTCTACCTACGGAGAACATAAAACGACAAAATGCAAACAAATAAATTGATAAATGTGCTTGGAATCTGTAAAATATGTTATATTGGCTTGTACGGCTCAATGGGGGCTATACCAATACGCGAACAGATATTGACAATATTTTGTACACATGTTCCCCGTCCACTGAAACCCCAATATACCAATTTGCAGCAATATCGGTTGAAAATGAAACAAATATCTAAAAATGTTCACTACCGATACATGGGGGCTTTAGGACACCGCGGATCTATGTGGTCCATATTTATCCATATACGACCCACAAATATAAAGGTAGGGTCACATTAGGCAAATATTTGCCGAAAAATGACAAATATTTGTTTGCTTCAATCTGACCAGCAAATATTTTTCAATGGCAAACAAGAAAACAGCTGATTTTGGGGAAACAAAACCATTTGCCAACAAACAAAAATTTTTAAAGTTTGCCCATAATGTGAACACTCTTGAGCAAATATTTTTCACTCTTTTGAGTAAATATTTATTAGGTCTTACAAAAGTTTTGTAAGAGCAAACAAGGGCAAATATCTGCTGGAACACATTGTTGTCACCTATTAAAAAGGATATTATGTATTATATAAAAAAGATAACATTACTTGTAAATATATAATACAAAGCGAATATTTAATGAATACACAAATAAACAATTGAAATGTGAGTGTGTATTCTCTGATACTGAATGATGCCCAAAACCAATTTTTCCGAATTCTCTGGACCAAATTTGATAAAATTTTAGGTGAAGATTTGTTAGGTATAGGAATAGGCGAGCTGTTTTTTATAACGGAAAATAGAATAGGCAAAACGCGAAATTTTAGAGATTTATTGTGGAATCTATCGTTGATGGATGTCTTGGATGTAGAATACCGCTATCCAAACCTATTTTGGAAAACCTTATAATTAGAGAAAATATTTCTAAATTTAGTCAAAAATGCCATGAACACTGATTTCAATGCTTGCATTACAATTAAATAATTATTTTGGTTATTATTGTACTACATCGTGGATTTATTTTTTAGTGTCTATTGTCTTCACGAAGTCGGCCAATTTTTACAAAAAAAAAAACTACATCTTTATCACGGTGCGCCTGGTAGGTTCTTACACCTGGGAAGTTTCGTTGATTCTGAAACGCGCTGCCGTTTAAAATTCATATTTTTTGGGATTTTTTAGGTTTTTTATTTTGCTTGGAAACAGCAAGTCCTATCGAAATGGGACTAAAGAAGGCGGTGAATGGAAATTATCTTCAAGGATATTGCTCGAAGTCTTATAGAAATTGGACTAGAGATAATCTTATAGCTGTGAATATTCTCTACAACTTTTGTATTTTTTCCTATTGTAATATTTCTTGAGATATATAACTTTAAATTGTGACATTGCAGTCACATGCAGTTATAAGCAGTCGATGGAGTCAGTGCATTGTCCCAATTTGAACTTCTATATCTCAAACATTGTAAACAATAGGAGAACGTCATAATGGTCAATCGTGTATAGAATTTTCAATTCTACATTTTCACTTGCGGTTTCCAAGCCAAATCTTGAACGCCTATAAAATGTGAACTTTTACCGCGACATATTTAAATATCGCTTGGCGATTTTTTGTTTTTTGATTTTTCATTTAATATTGTAGTTTCAAAATCCGAAAAACTTCCCAGGTGTAAGCACTTTCCATTCCAAATTGATTCAGGCGCACCGTGTTATCTGTCAATTTTAATAAATTAGCACAAAAAATTCTTTTTTGGTTTTGAAAACATTACATTGCAAACTAAAAATTAAAAGCTGTTAATACAAATAATATTCCAAAGCACAATGTCAATGTGCCATTATATACATACATACAGTCTGTCGCAAAAGTTAGTATACACCGTTGAAACCAAAATGTATTAGGGATAAAAAGCACAATAATTTATTGAAAACAGCAAACAATTAGTTTTATTTGATAGACAAGAAGGTTGTCTTCCGTAATAACAATCAAAAGTGTGCAATATTTGCATACGTTAGCAAATGTACTGTTCGAATCCAAAAAAGACCAAAATGTATGTCGCAAAAGTTAGTATACAACGGAGAATCCTCGTGGAACTGTGTAAAAAATTCTTGATATTTTTGAACAAAATGAAACAAAATCTGTATCTAAGATCATAAAGAGTATATTAATTGGTTTTAATGGCAGTTTTAGGACTTATAGTGACAAGTCCAACGTACAATGGATCGTAAAATCCACAAAAATTTTTCATCTACAAATACAACAACTGTAGCGACAAAATTGCCAGTGTTATGTCCTGTTTAGGAATTTTAAAGGCATGAAATGCTCTGAAAAGCTCTAAAATTTCAATATGGGGTGATCTTGATCGAGTTTCGACTTGTCCTTTTTGAAAAAAACAGGAATTTCTTCAAGGAAACCCATACTTTTGAGACCGTTGTCCTTTTGAAACATGTAATAATCCTTAATCCTTACACATAAGGACTTTCCTTTTCAGTTAATTTTCTCTAAAAGTATGTCCCTATTCACATTCCCACCAAAAATAAACAAAAATAAACCTCAAGTTCTGGTGTAAGCCCTGCAGTGATACTCCACCACCACAGAAGGATATGATAGCTAATTTAAAATTTTAATACAGAGCTTTATCTGCTGTTATAACGCATGGATTGTGCAAAAACGTTCTGTAAAGCTGTGTTCGCTTCACTTATGACCAAATTACAACTAAATGGATCAGTTAGAAGTAGTTCATTAGACATTAGTAGTACATTAGACACTAGGAACACGAGAAGAATGTCCGATACTGCTAACAGGCCGGTAGGACAGTGTAACTGTAGGGCTTACAACGGACCTTGAGGTTCTCCTGCTATTTATTTTTGGTGGGAATGTGAAAAAGGACATAATTTGTAAGAAAATTAACTCAAAAGGAAAGTCCTTATGGGTAAGGATTAAGGATTATTACATATTTCAGAAGGACAATGGCCTCAAAAGTTTGGGTTTCCTTCAAGAAATTCCCGTTTTGTCAAACAGGACAAGTCGAAACTCGATCAAGATCACTCCATATTGAAACTTTAGAGCTTTTCTGACCATTTCATGGCTTTAGAATTCATAAACAGGACATAACACTAGAAATTTTGTCGCTACAGTTGTTGTATTTGTAGATGACCAATTTTTGTTTGATTTTACGATCCAGTGTACGTTGGACTTGTCACTATAAGTACTATAACTGCCATTAAAACCAATTAATATACTCTTTATGATCTTAGGTGGAGATTTAGTTTCACTTTGTTCCAAAATATCAAGAATTTTTTACACCGTTCCACGAGGATTATCCGTTGTATACTAACTTTTGCGACATACATTTTGGTCTTTTTGGGATTCGAACCGTATATTTGCTAATGTATGCAAATATTGCGCACTTTTAATTGTTATTACGGAAGACAACCTTCTTGTCTATCGAATAAAACGAATTGTTTGTTGTTTTCAATAAGTTATAGTGATATTTATCCCTAATACATTTTGGTTTCAACGGTGTATACTAACTTTTGCGACAGACTGTATGTACATATGTATGTACATACATTCGCAACAATACTCAAATAAACTCATTCCGCAAAGGCACTCATTGCCAAACAGATGGTATTTTATTCCCATTCTCCACAACAAACAATAAACGAAACGCCATATTTTTTATTTCTCTCTTGAAATTTTTCTAGTCCAAATAAATTTATGTTTGTCGACAGTTTGCTCAAACAGTTTTTGGGTGAAAATATTTTTTCAAATGTGAACACATGGCAAACATGTTTGCCCGTTGCCATATTTGTCACTGTTTGAGCAAACAAAATAGGCCAAATATTTGCCTCTAATGTGAACACAAACAAAAATTTGCATGAAGTTCACATTTGTTTGGGCAAATATCAGGAAACAAATTTAGAGTAAATATTTGCCTAATGTGACCTTACCTTAAGAAACATTTTTGGAATATTTTAGTAATCTACGTCCTTTTTATCAAAAGTTATGAGTAAAGTTCCACTGTGCGACGAACTGTACTGAAGTAAATGGGGACAATTAGTTTCCTTTCGTTTGCGAAAGTACTAAGCCCCTTCTTTACGTTAAGGCTTGGAAAATCCTCTTTACAGACGGTTCCAAAACTGATCATAGCACATCATTTGCAGTAGTAGCTGAAGATAGTTCTTTACAATCTTCTGGAATTCTTCCCCAAAATGGAACAATTTTTGATGCAGAAGCGATTGCTGTATTAAAAGCTGTAGAGTTATGTAGAAAGCAACGCAATAAAACCCTAATTTGTACAGACAGTCGTTCAGTGTACACTTCTTGTTCAAATTGCTGGAATAAGAACGAAATTATAACATCGATCCAACAAGAACTTATAACTATGAAATCCAAAACAAAACTGATGTGGATTCCCAGCCATGTAGGCATCTACGGTAATGAACTTGCAGACTCGGCTGCCAAAGAGGTTTCTACCTCAAAACCAACTTTTACATTTATACCTTCTACGAAGAAATACGCAATAAATGTTGCAGTTCAGTATTGCAATGAAAAAGCCGAAAACCTTTGAGGTGAATACAATCTCATATACAAAGCCGTTAACCCCCACAATAAACCGTTGCTACTACCTTCAACTACATCTATGCATCAAAATAAATGCTACACTCGTCTAAGGCTTACTCACAGCTTTCTTACCCATACATATTTACTTAAAAAAGAACCCCCGCCAATATGCGAATTCTGCAAAAGAACAACTTTAAGTACCTACCATCTCATTATTGACTGTCCGTCTCTTCAACGCACAAGGGAAACATGTTTCTCACAAACCAACCCTCTGGATGCACCAAAAATCCCTACTCACAACAACGTTTCCAGCGTTTACAATTTTCTGAAGTCCCTAAATCTACATCATAAAATATAAATTGTATTTTTGTATATAAATATGTAAATATATCACCTTATTTCATACTCATATATTTAAGTAATTTTACATGTTAGCCGATAGCTTTTATTGCTAGTGCTTTTTGTAATTTTTCTTTATTATAATTTATAATTATAATAAATATATTTAAATAAATAAATAAATAAATAAAAAAATTAGTCCGTGGATGAGCAGAATATCTAAACTGGTATTAATAATCTTACCATTCAGATTTCAAAATACTATGTTACATCCACTTCAGAAGGAAATTGTAGCAAAACCCTTTCAAAGAGGGCATCAATTTTGTTCTTTAAAAAACATGGGACAATATTTAAAATTTTTCGAATTGAGCTTTTGTATTAAATTACAGCAACGCCTTTTCGAAAATTTTACAAAAACCCTCGAAATACATAATGAAAATTGGGCAGGACGCAGAAGATTAAGCACCACTAATATATCATTGTCTCTCGCTTAGAAGTATCTATGGCGACAACAAGCTGCCCTCCCACCCATCTTTGGGTCCTTCATTCCTATCTAGTTTTTTAACGCCGTACAAATCGATGTGTTGATTATTATTTCTACTGCTCGTAATTGTGTAAGAATACATTCACACACATTCACATCAGAGCAACCACTATTAAATTTAAATTTCTTTTCTTCCCAAAAGAAAATTTATTTTTTGACTTTAAACTAAACAAAACAAACACTTAATGACTCAAAGTCGTGTATGCAAATTAGTTGTAGGATGTTTATTCTTAATATTGCCTTGTAAAGTATAAGTACTTCACAACATACTAGCCGCAGCGTTATCTACACATTAACTTTCTGCTTACTACACTTGACCAAAAAATTTCTCGTTAAGTACGTCCCGGATGTAAATAAATACGGCTAGTGCATGCAATTCATTAATTACCTCAACATATGCATGTGAGTGTCGCAAATGCAAGTGGTCATGTCGTCGTGTATATAGGCATGTTCAACAACCTTACACACACACACACACACAAACACAAGTTTATGTTTGTGGTGGTTAGAGTGTAACCTTTAGCAACATATACAACTCTCAACCTTCACTTCTATCTGTCTGTTTTGCAATTTTGAACATAAGTTTTTCGGTTTTCTTGGTATATTTTAATACAAGACAAAATTCTGTATGTATGTAGAACACGTTTTGGAGGTAAACTTGTAGACACACACAACCCATAACACATGAGGTTATGTTCTAAAAATTTAGTGGTCATGTTTCGGCAAATATTTTCAAAATCAAGTCTACTGCAACACAAAATCTAACGCCAACAACTAAAATCTCTTAAAACAAGAGCAACAGTAGTTGTTGCAGTATTTAAAGAAGTACTAGGGGTACGAGAAAAGTTTCAGGCTTAATAATGAAAATGCGAAAATTTATCATCGAAAATGGTTTTATTGTTTTTCAAAGTATTCGCCAGCATGGTTTACATATATATAAATTTTTTCATGCGCTCAAAGCAATTGTTGAAGCACTTTTTCCACTCTGATTGAGACACCTCCAAAACAAGGTTTTTGAACGCTCCAACAGCATCTTCTGGCGATGGAAATCGTTGACCACGCCTTTTCTCTTGATATGCTGGAATCAAATAAAGTCATTGGGTACCAAGTCTGTACGGTGGATGACCCACTAATACCACGGTTTGTCCGGTCAAAGAGGCAAGAGGAGACTTCAGGCGAACAGAATTTTCGGTCCTACGTTGCTCAAGCCATATAGCCGCCACATGTTCAGTTTTGCCGAAGAAACAGGCGGCCATTTGCTTCGAAGTGCTTCTTCCATGGACACCTTTCGTTGGATTTGGCTCGCTTTCGAAGACCCCCACGGTCGATTGCTGTTTTGTTTTGCGCTCATACACATAGATCCATGATTCGTCGTCTGTGGCGATTTTATAAACTTCGTTTGAAGCACGGCAATCGTATTTATTCAAAATGGCTTTGCACAAATCTACAAGAGACTTTTTTGAGCGATTGTCAAATGGTGCTAGACCAAACGAAAACAAGTAAGAACGACGGTAAGTTCGGCCAGGCCGAACTTGTTATACCCTCCACCACGAGCTTTATTAAAGTTAAATAGAACAATTAGTTTCCTTTCGTTTATGAAGAAGACTAAATACCAAATTTCAGCAAGTTCGGTAAAACAATGTGGCTAACCTTCAACATACCGAAATTCGGGAGGTACCGTTCCATGGAGGCTATAGCAAAACGTCGATCTATACCTAAAAATTTCTGGGGGAAAGTTGTTATACCCTTAGCATTTATGCTAACGACGATATATATACGGGTAAAATGTGCCTCATCGAAATAATGGTTTTAGACCCCAAGTATGTTTGGATGAAATCCGTTTCAGACAATTTGCTGCAGTTGATTTAGACATGTCCGTCCGTCTGTCAGTCTGCCTGTCTGGCTGGAGCGCACGAAAACTTCCGAACGTATCAACCGATTCCGTCCAAAGTATGGCTTTCGCATTATTTTGTACAAACTGATTTTAAGTTCCAAGATGGGTTATATCGGTCCACTCCTTCCGGTACCTCCCCCACAAAAGTTCGAAAATGTTCGAAAAATTTGTGCGCACGATAACTCCTGAAGGCAGTAACCGATTTGGTCCATACTTTGCACATCGTGAAACTTCTACCAGACTTAGATTACGTTCCAATATGGACTCAAACGGTCCACTCCTTCGGGTACCTCCCACAACAAATTTCGAAAAGGTTCAGTTTAAGACCAGATCTCGAATAGCTTTGATTTTTGTTGTAACAACTTTTAATCAATGTCATTTATACGACGGTACAAGTTTCATCAGGGGCAAGTCTTTACTTTCTGAGAAAATAGTCTGAAAGGTTAAAAAAAACCGTGTGTAGTGGTTGGAGTGCAGTAACTCTCGAACGGATCTGCGCGATTCGGTCCAAAATTTGGCCTTAGTAATATGTTGTCCAAACTTAGTTTAAGTTCGAAAATAAGGCATATCGGTCCACTCCTTCAGATACCTCCCCCACAAAAGTTCAAAAATGTTCGGAAGCATTGTGCGCACGATAAATCTTGAAGGGAGTGACCGGTTTGGTCCATACTTTACACGTCCTAATATATCTACCAGATCGATCAAGTTCGAATATGGACTATATTTTTCCACTCCTTCGGGTACCTCCCACACAAAACTTCGGATAAATTAACTTTAAGAACTGCTCTCAAATCACTTCGATTTTTGTTGAAGAAACCTGCATTCGCTGCCACCATAACTTCTTGAGAAAACAGACCGAAAGTTGTTAAATACCCCTAGGGCACCACATGCAGTGGCTGGAGAGCACGAACTGATCAACCGATTTCGTCCAAATTTTGGCCTTCTTCATATTTTGTCCAAACTTAGTTTCAGTTCGGAAATAGGAAATACCGGTCCACAAGTTGCGGTACTTCCCCCAATATTTAAAAAAAATTTCACTTCAATTCTATGCACGATATTTCTTGAACGGCCTGAGGGTATTTCTCTGTCGGCATAGCCGACTGATACTTTTTTACTTGTTATACTCAAAAAAGACTAAATACCAAAATTTCGATAAACCCTTCAAAATACCGAAAATCAAGAGGTACGCTTCTATGGGGGATATAGGAACCCGCGGACCTATACTTCTGGTACATTTTATAGCCACATGGAAGACTAAATAACAAATTTCAGTCTTTCTTCAGAATTACGAAAATCCGTTCTATGGGATTTGTATCGAAACGTGGACCAATACCGACGAATTTCAGTCACAGACTTGCTAAATGCCAAATTTCAGCCACTTCGGTGTGATAATGAGGCTAAAACCTTCAAAATACCGAAAATAGTGTGGTACCGTTCTATGGGGCTATATGAAGGCGTGGACCTTTACCGACAAATTTCTGGGAGCAAAATTTCAAATTTCAGCCATTGCGGTGTGATAATGAGGATTTTTTTGGGATTTTTTAGGTTTTTTATTTTGCTTGGAAACAGCAAGTCCTATCGAAATGGGACTAAAGAAGGCGGTGAATGGAAATTATCTTCAAGGATATTGCTCGAAGTCTTATAGAAATTGGACTAGAGATAATCTTATAGCTGTGAATATTCTCTACAACTTTTGTATTTTTTCCTATTGTAATATTTCTTGAGATATATAACTTTAAATTGTGACATTGCAGGTCACATGCAGTTATAAGCAGTCGATGGAGTCAGTGCATTGTCCCAATTTGAACTTCTATATCTCAAACATTGTAAACAATAGGAGAACGTCATAATGGTCAATCGTGTATAGAATTTTCAATTCTACATTTTCACTTGCGGTTTCCAAGCCAAATCTTGAACGCCTATAAAATGTGAACTTTTACCGCGACATATTTAAATATCGCTTGGCGATTTTTTGTTTTTTGATTTTTCATTTAATATTGTAGTTTCAAAATCCGAAAAACTTCCCAGGTGTAAGCACTTTCCATTCCAAATTGATTCAGGCGCACCGTGTTATCTGTCAATTTTAATAAATTAGCACAAAAAATTCTTTTTTGGTTTTGAAAACATTACATTGCAAACTAAAAATTAAAAGCTGTTAATACAAATAATATTCCAAAGCACAATGTCAATGTGCCATTATATACATACATACAGTCTGTCGCAAAAGTTAGTATACACCGTTGAAACCAAAATGTATTAGGGATAAAAAGCACAATAATTTATTGAAAACAGCAAACAATTAGTTTTATTTGATAGACAAGAAGGTTGTCTTCCGTAATAACAATCAAAAGTGTGCAATATTTGCATACGTTAGCAAATGTACTGTTCGAATCCAAAAAAGACCAAAATGTATGTCGCAAAAGTTAGTATACAACGGAGAATCCTCGTGGAACTGTGTAAAAAATTCTTGATATTTTTGAACAAAATGAAACTAAATCTGTATCTAAGATCATAAAGAGTATATTAATTGGTTTTAATGGCAGTTTTAGGACTTATAGTGACAAGTCCAACGTACAATGGATCGTAAAATCCACAAAAATTTTTCATCTACAAATACAACAACTGTAGCGACAAAATTGCCAGTGTTATGTCCTGTTTAGGAATTTTAAAGGCATGAAATGCTCTGAAAAGCTCTAAAATTTCAATATGGGGTGATCTTGATCGAGTTTCGACTTGTCCTTTTTGAAAAAAACAGGAATTTCTTCAAGGAAACCCATACTTTTGAGACCGTTGTCCTTTTGAAACATGTAATAATCCTTAATCCTTACACATAAGGACTTTCCTTTTCAGTTAATTTTCTCTAAAAGTATGTCCCTATTCACATTCCCACCAAAAATAAACAAAAATAAACCTCAAGTTCTGGTGTAAGCCCTGCAGTGATACTCCACCACCACAGAAGGATATGATAGCTAATTTAAAATTTTAATACAGAGCTTTATCTGCTGTTATAACGCATGGATTGTGCAAAAACGTTCTGTAAAGCTGTGTTCGCTTCACTTATGACCAAATTACAACTAAATGGATCAGTTAGAAGTAGTTCATTTGACATTAGTAGTACATTAGACACTAGGAACACGAGAAGAATGTCCGATACTGCTAACAGGCCGGTAGGACAGTGTAACTGTAGGGCTTACAACGGACCTTGAGGTTCTCCTGCTATTTATTTTTGGTGGGAATGTGAAAAAGGACATAATTTGTAAGAAAATTAACTCAAAAGGAAAGTCCTTATGGGTAAGGATTAAGGATTATTACATATTTCAGAAGGACAATGGCCTCAAAAGTTTGGGTTTCCTTCAAGAAATTCCCGTTTTGTCAAACAGGACAAGTCGAAACTCGATCAAGATCACTCCATATGGAAACTTTAGAGCTTTTCTGACCATTTCATGGCTTTAGAATTCATAAACAGGACATAACACTAGAAATTTTGTCGCTACAGTTGTTGTATTTGTAGATGACCAATTTTTGTTTGATTTTACGATCCAGTGTACGTTGGACTTGTCACTATAAGTACTATAACTGCCATTAAAACCAATTAATATACTCTTTATGATCTTAGGTGGAGATTTAGTTTCACTTTGTTCCAAAATATCAAGAATTTTTTACACCGTTCCACGAGGATTATCCGTTGTATACTAACTTTTGCGACATACATTTTGGTCTTTTTGGGATTCGAACCGTATATTTGCTAATGTATGCAAATATTGCGCACTTTTAATTGTTATTACGGAAGACAACCTTCTTGTCTATCGAATAAAACGAATTGTTTGTTGTTTTCAATAAGTTATAGTGATATTTATCCCTAATACATTTTGGTTTCAACGGTGTATACTAACTTTTGCGACAGACTGTATGTACATATGTATGTACATACATTCGCAACAATACTCAAATAAACTCATTCCGCAAAGGCACTCATTGCCAAACAGATGGTATTTTATTCCCATTCTCCACAACAAACAATAAACGAAACGCCATATTTTTTATTTCTCTCTTGAAATTTTTCTAGTCCAAATAAATTTATGTTTGTCGACAGTTTGCTCAAACAGTTTTTGGGTGAAAATATTTTTTCAAATGTGAACACATGGCAAACATGTTTGCCCGTTGCCATATTTGTCACTGTTTGAGCAAACAAAATAGGCCAAATATTTGCCTCTAATGTGAACACAAACAAAAATTTGCATGAAGTTGCATGAAGTTCACATTTGTTTGGGCAAATATCAGGAAACAAATTTAGAGTAAATATTTGCCTAATGTGACCTTACCTTAAGAAACATTTTTGGAATATTTTAGTAATCTACGTCCTTTTTATCAAAAGTTATGAGTAAAGTTCCACTGTGCGACGAACTGTACTGAAGTAAATGGGGACAATTAGTTTCCTTTCGTTTGCGAAAGTACTAAGCCCCTTCTTTACGTTAAGGCTTGGAAAATCCTCTTTACAGACGGTTCCAAAACTGATCATAGCACATCATTTGCAGTAGTAGCTGAAGATAGTTCTTTACAATCTTCTGGAATTCTTCCCCAAAATGGAACAATTTTTGATGCAGAAGCGATTGCTGTATTAAAAGCTGTAGAGTTATGTAGAAAGCAACGCAATAAAACCCTAATTTGTACAGACAGTCGTTCAGTGTACACTTCTTGTTCAAATTGCTGGAATAAGAACGAAATTATAACATCGATCCAACAAGAACTTATAACTATGAAATCCAAAACAAAACTGATGTGGATTCCCAGCCATGTAGGCATCTACGGTAATGAACTTGCAGACTCGGCTGCCAAAGAGGTTTCTACCTCAAAACCAACTTTTACATTTATACCTTCTACGAAGAAATACGCAATAAATGTTGCAGTTCAGTATTGCAATGAAAAAGCCGAAAACCTTTGAGGTGAATACAATCTCATATACAAAGCCGTTAACCCCCACAATAAACCGTTGCTACTACCTTCAACTACATCTATGCATCAAAATAAATGCTACACTCGTCTAAGGCTTACTCACAGCTTTCTTACCCATACATATTTACTTAAAAAAGAACCCCCGCCAATATGCGAATTCTGCAAAAGAACAACTTTAAGTACCTACCATCTCATTATTGACTGTCCGTCTCTTCAACGCACAAGGGAAACATGTTTCTCACAAACCAACCCTCTGGATGCACCAAAAATCCCTACTCACAACAACGTTTCCAGCGTTTACAATTTTCTGAAGTCCCTAAATCTACATCATAAAATATAAATTGTATTTTTGTATATAAATATGTAAATATATCACCTTATTTCATACTCATATATTTAAGTAATTTTACATGTTAGCCGATAGCTTTTATTGCTAGTGCTTTTTGTAATTTTTCTTTATTATAATTTATAATTATAATAAATATATTTAAATAAATAAATAAATAAATAAAAAAATTAGTCCGTGGATGAGCAGAATATATAAACTGGTATTAATAATCTTACCATTCAGATTTCAAAATACTATGTTACATCCACTTCAGAAGGAAATTGTAGCAAAACCCTTTCAAAGAGGGCATCAATTTTGTTCTTTAAAAAACATGGGACAATATTTAAAATTTTCCGAATTGAGCTTTTGTATTAAATTACAGCAACGCCTTTTCGAAAATTTTACAAAAACCCTCGAAATACATAATGAAAATTGGGCAGGACGCAGAAGATTAAGCACCACTAATATATCATTGTCTCTCGCTTAGAAGTATCTATGGCGACAACAAGCTGCCCTCCCACCCATCTTTGGGTCCTTCATTCCTATCTAGTTTTTTAACGCCGTACAAATCGATGTGTTGATTATTATTTCTACTGCTCGTAATTGTGTAAGAATACATTCACACACATTCACATCAGAGCAACCACTATTAAATTTAAATTTCTTTTCTTCCCAAAAGAAAATTTATTTTTTGACTTTAAACTAAACAAAACAAACACTTAATGACTCAAAGTCGTGTATGCAAATTAGTTGTAGGATGTTTATTCTTAATATTGCCTTGTAAAGTATAAGTACTTCACAACATACTAGCCGCAGCGTTATCTACACATTAACTTTCTGCTTACTACACTTGACCAAAAAATTTCTCGTTAAGTACGTCCCGGATGTAAATAAATACGGCTAGTGCATGCAATTCATTAATTACCTCAACATATGCATGTGAGTGTCGCAAATGCAAGTGGTCATGTCGTCGTGTATATAGGCATGTTCAACAACCTTACACACACACACACACACAAACACAAGTTTATGTTTGTGGTGGTTAGAGTGTAACCTTTAGCAACATATACAACTCTCAACCTTCACTTCTATCTGTCTGTTTTGCAATTTTGAACATAAGTTTTTCGGTTTTCTTGGTATATTTTAATACAAGACAAAATTCTGTATGTATGTAGAACACGTTTTGGAGGTAAACTTGTAGACACACACAACCCATAACACATGAGGTTATGTTCTAAAAATTTAGTGGTCATGTTTCGGCAAATATTTTCAAAATCAAGTCTACTGCAACACAAAATCTAACGCCAACAACTAAAATCTCTTAAAACAAGAGCAACAGTTGTTGTTGCAGTATTTAAAGAAGTACTAGGGGTACGAGAAAAGTTTCAGGCTTAATAATGAAAATGCGAAAATTTATCATCGAAAATGGTTTTATTGTTTTTCAAAGTATTCGCCAGCATGGTTTACATATATATAAATTTTTTCATGCGCTCAAAGCAATTGTTGAAGCACTTTTTCCACTCTGATTGAGACACCTCCAAAACAAGGTTTTTGAACGCTCCAACAGCATCTTCTGGCGATGGAAATCGTTGACCACGCCTTTTCTCTTGATATGCTGGAATCAAATAAAGTCATTGGGTACCAAGTCTGTACGGTGGATGACCCACTAATACCACGGTTTGTCCGGTCAAAGAGGCAAGAGGAGACTTCAGGCGAACAGAATTTTCGGTCCTACGTTGCTCAAGCCATATAGCCGCCACATGTTCAGTTTTGCCGAAGAAACAGGCGGCCATTTGCTTCGAAGTGCTTCTTCCATGGACACCTTTCGTTGGATTTGGCTCGCTTTCGAAGACCCCCACGGTCGATTGCTGTTTTGTTTTGCGCTCATACACATAGATCCATGATTCGTCGTCTGTGGCGATTTTATAAACTTCGTTTGAAGCACGGCAATCGTATTTATTCAAAATGGCTTTGCACAAATCTACAAGAGACTTTTTTGAGCGATTGTCAAATGGTGCTAGACCAAACGAAAACAAGTAAGAACGACGGTAAGTTCGGCCAGGCCGAACTTGTTATACCCTCCACCACGAGCTTTATTAAAGTTAAATAGAACAATTAGTTTCCTTTCGTTTATGAAGAAGACTAAATACCAAATTTCAGCAAGTTCGGTAAAACAATGTGGCTAACCTTCAACATACCGAAATTCGGGAGGTACCGTTCCATGGAGGCTATAGCAAAACGTCGATCTATACCTAAAAATTTCTGGGGGAAAGTTGTTATACCCTTAGCATTTATGCTAACGACGATATATATACGGGTAAAATGTGCCTCATCGAAATAATGGTTTTAGACCCCAAGTATGTTTGGATGAAATCCGTTTCAGACAATTTGCTGCAGTTGATTTAGACATGTCCGTCCGTCTGTCAGTCTGCCTGTCTGGCTGGAGCGCACGAAAACTTCCGAACGTATCAACCGATTCCGTCCAAAGTATGGCTTTCGCATTATTTTGTACAAACTGATTTTAAGTTCCAAGATGGGTTATATCGGTCCACTCCTTCCGGTACCTCCCCCACAAAAGTTCGAAAATGTTCGAAAAATTTGTGCGCACGATAACTCCTGAAGGCAGTAACCGATTTGGTCCATACTTTGCACATCGTGAAACTTCTACCAGACTTAGATTACGTTCCAATATGGACTCAAACGGTCCACTCCTTCGGGTACCTCCCACAACAAATTTCGAAAAGGTTCAGTTTAAGACCAGATCTCGAATAGCTTTGATTTTTGTTGTAACAACTTTTAATCAATGTCATTTATACGACGGTACAAGTTTCATCAGGGGCAAGTCTTTACTTTCTGAGAAAATAGTCTGAAAGGTTAAAAAAAACCGTGTGTAGTGGTTGGAGTGCAGTAACTCTCGAACGGATCTGCGCGATTCGGTCCAAAATTTGGCCTTAGTAATATGTTGTCCAAACTTAGTTTAAGTTCGAAAATAAGGCATATCGGTCCACTCCTTCAGATACCTCCCCCACAAAAGTTCAAAAATGTTCGGAAGCATTGTGCGTACGATAAATCTTGAAGGGAGTGACCGGTTTGGTCCATACTTTACACGTCCTAATATATCTACCAGATCGATCAAGTTCGAATATGGACTATATTTTTCCACTCCTTCGGGTACCTCCCACACAAAACTTCGGATAAATTAACTTTAAGAACTGCTCTCAAATCACTTCGATTTTTGTTGAAGAAACCTGCATTCGCTGCCACCATAACTTCTTGAGAAAACAGACCGAAAGTTGTTAAATACCCCTAGGGCACCACATGCAGTGGCTGGAGAGCACGAACTGATCAACCGATTTCGTCCAAATTTTGGCCTTCTTCATATTTTGTCCAAACTTAGTTTCAGTTCGGAAATAGGAAATACCGGTCCACAAGTTGCGGTACTTCCCCCCAATATTTAAAAAAAATTTCACTTCAATTCTATGCACGATATTTCTTGAACGGCCTGAGGGTATTTCTCTGTCGGCATAGCCGACTGATACTTTTTTACTTGTTATACTCAAAAAAGACTAAATACCAAAATTTCGATAAACCCTTCAAAATACCGAAAATCAAGAGGTACGCTTCTATGGGGGATATAGGAACCCGCGGACCTATACTTCTGGTACATTTTATAGCCACATGGAAGACTAAATAACAAATTTCAGTCTTTCTTCAGAATTACGAAAATCCGTTCTATGGGATTTGTATCGAAACGTGGACCAATACCGACGAATTTCAGTCACAGACTTGCTAAATGCCAAATTTCAGCCACTTCGGTGTGATAATGAGGCTAAAACCTTCAAAATACCGAAAATAGTGTGGTACCGTTCTATGGGGCTATATGAAGGCGTGGACCTTTACCGACAAATTTCTGGGAGCAAAATTTCAAATTTCAGCCATTGCGGTGTGATAATGAGGCTAGAACCTTCAAAATACCGAAAATCGGGTGGTACCGTTCTATGGGGGCTATATGAAGGCGTGGACCTGTACCGACAAATTCCATGTGGAACGTTTAATACCCCAAATTAAGACCAAATATCAAATTTCAGACATTTCGGTGGAATATTGAGGCCACAAGCTTCAAAATACGGGAAATAGGGAGGTAATGTTCTATGGGGGCTAAACCAAGGCGTGGACGTGTACCTAAAAAATTCTGGGTGAAAGTTTTATACCCAGAACGAAGACCAAATACCAAATTTAAGCCATTTCTAAGGAATATTGAGGCCGCAATCTCCAAAACACCGAAAATCGGAAAGTACGTTATATGCGGGTTATATGAAGACGTGGACCTAAGCCGGCAAATTTCATATGGAACGTTTAATACCCCAAATGAAGACCAAATACCAAATTTCAGAAATTTCGGTGGATTATTGTGGCCACAACCTTCAAAATACCGTAAATCGGGAGGTACGGTTCTATGGAGGCTATATGGAGGCGTGGACCTATACCTAAATTTCTGGGGGAAGTTTTATAACCCTAGCGAAAACTTAGTACCTAATTTCAGCAATTGCGGTGTCATAATAAAGCTAAAACCTTCAAAATAACGAAAATCGGGTGGTATCATTCTAAGGGGCTATATCAAACTGTGGACCGATATAGCCCATTTGCAATACCAAACATCCTAGGAGTAATATAAACTTCTATACCAAAGCTCTATCTTAAAAATTGCGAGCTGTATCTTAATTTCAACAGACGGACGAACTGACAGACGGATATGTCTGTATCGACTTAGAATTTTCTCCGATGAATATTTCGATGTGTTACATAATATGGTGGAGGGTATAGAAACCCATTTTGCGGCCTGGTGTTCAGGCAATATCAAATGTTAGTTGGTGGAAGTAGTGACCACGGATGCCTCTATCTCACGGTATATAACATGGCATTATCCGTTCATACACGGCTTAATTTTTTTCTGGCACAACGGCCGATTTTGCATGACCCTCATGATCTTCGTCTATTAGCGAGTGTCGGCCACGATTGAATTCATTAAACCAGTTTTTCACAGTACTATAGGATGATGCTTCAACGCCTAACAAAAATTTAATTTCATCCATGCACTTTTGCCAGGACAAAAATTTTGACAAGTAAATTCCATCTTTAGCAAAGTGATTTTTTTTTCAAGACACTGTAAAAAACACAACACATGATCGTATGTCCTCGAATGTCCTAAGTACGTTAAGTCTAAAAACGGTTAAACTTTCCAAAAAATATCAAATGGCGTCTGGCAACACTGCGTGTTGCCTGGGCCAGAAACTTTTCTAGTTTCCTTCGTACAAAGTCAAGTAACCGGTAACCATTACATCCCTGACGTTCAAAGTAGTACATATGTACAGTGAAAATATGTGTATTGCACTTGTTCGAAGGAGCAAACTAACAGTTCAACATGCTACCATTACAAGTGACCATGTGTTGTTATTGTAGTGTGGGATTAGAGGTGATAGTAAAATTGTTTGGAGGGTCCTTTCAAATAGTGAACCAGTATATTGACTTGTCTCATGTCTTGAGGAATGTTCCAAAAATCATAAATCCATATCTGTTTTATTTTTAGAAATGTTAGGCTATTTTTGTATCCTACAAAATGATGCACTTAGGTTAAGGTATGATTACCTTAAAATGTTTGTAACGCCGCCAAGTATTGGTCTCACTACAGATTCAAAAAAATTATAGGATTTCAACTATTTGTGTTGCGTGTTAAAATTTTAACGTTGACAACTTATGTAGCGCACTCGTTAGATATTTTTACTTTAGCTTACATCACATTTACATTTTCCTTCAAATAGTAAGATCTGATTGTAATTAGGTAAAATATATATACTAATAAAACACACCTACAGAAGTTGATATATTTTTAATATCCATGAGGAATTAGAATGTAGCTGGTACCGACCGTATCATTTGGAAGTTGTATTTCTTGTTGATTTCCATGCTAACATCCGACATAATACGAAAAACAATAGAACGACAACAAAAGCCATAAATGATGAATTGGAATTCCAACAGGATTCTAATATAAAATCGGTGGAGGTGGGGGTTACAACGAATCTATGTCCAGAGTGCCATTTGTGAAGAAATGGTGAGCGGAGTAAGAAAAGGAAAATGTACAAATGATTAACACGACAATAATAACACGGCACAGATGTTTTATATCTTCCGATGACGATGTCCTATTACTGGTTGGTTGTCTGTTTGTTAAACATGATGACGACAACGACGACGGTGATGATGATAAGCATAACTGACTGAATGACTGACTAACGGTGTGAAATGTTGATGGTAACTATGATTTTTATGATCTATGATGATAATTGTAACGTTTTGTTAAAGATGATGAGAACTTGCAACAAAACACAAGCCTACAAATTTACGTGGTGGAATATTAGAAAACAAGTTAAAGTCAATAAGTCTGCTCAACTGACAGTTTTTTATTATTTATTATTTTTTACTTATTATTTATTATTTGTCATTATTAGACGTTAGGGTGACGTAGGGGATGGAAGATACCAAGGAACGGTCCTGACCGGTTTTAACATGGCAAAGCCCAGGATTTATCTTGGTCCCTCTTTCATCCCAAGTGGACACTGACCTCCCCGTGGTGTCACCTGGGGAACTGCCTTTAACACCCGTTAAAGGTAGTGAGCTAACATGTGCCGCGCGTTCACCCATAAGAACGTTAAAAACTTGGGTTTGGGCGTCGGGTTAGTAACCCTCCCCTAGAAAAAACAGCCTACTATGAAAAAACGAAAGAAAAGAAAAACAAACCCCTCTAAAGTTGACGAACCCCGCAAACGTTTTAAGGACCATGATCTGCGAATCTGCACCTGGAATGTTCGCACTCTTTATAGAGAAGGTGCAGTCTTCGCATTGGCAGACGTACTTGAAAAGTACAAGACCGATATTACTGCCATACAGGAAATACGATGGATTGGGAAAGGCGTCACAACAACACCTAAAGGTGACGCACTGTATTATAGCTGCCATGACGTAAAGCATGAGTTTGGTTGTGGATTCGTAGTTAGTCGGAGACTAAAACATCTTGTATCCAGCTTCACTCCAGTGAATGAAAGACTTGCTGCAATTCGAATAAAAGCTAAATTCTTCAACATCAGCTTTATCTGCGCTCATGCTCCCACTGAAGAAAAGGATGAACAGACCAAAGATATATTTTACGAGCGCTTAGAAGAAACATATGACCGTTGCCCTGCCCATGACATTAAAATCATTCTAGGCGATTTTAATGCCAAAATTGGAAAGGAGAATATCTTTGGCCCAACAGTCGGGAAATTCAGTCTCCACAGTGAAACATCTGACAATGGTATGAGACTGATAGACTTTGCAGCTGCAAAAAACATGGTAGTTAGCAGTACCAGATTTAATCATCTCGATATTCATAAGGGCACCTGGCTGTCTCCAGATCAGAAAACAAGAAACCAAATTGATCATGTTGTGATAGATGGAAGACATTCATCGAGCGTGTTGGATGTACGATCGTTCCGAGGCGCAAACATTGATTCGGACCACTACCTTGTTGCAGCAAAGGTACGCACCCGCTTAAACGTAGCAAACAAAGTACGAACAGACACAACACGAAAGTTAGACATCGGTAAGCTGCAATCACAACAGATAGCCACAGCATATTCCACTCAACTAGCCCAATTGCTTAATCAAAGCCCTCCTCATCCCGATAACATATCAGCGCAATGGCAAAGCATTGCCCACTCCATGCAAACAGCCGCAAAATCCATACTTGGATACCAGAGACCTCCACCAAGGAATCCATGGTATGATGAGGAGTGTCGTGCTGCCACCGAAGAGAAAAATGCGGCATATAAGGCTACTTTACAATCCGTAGCAACGCGTAGCGCACGAGAGAGATACAGGGAGAAAAGGAGAGAGGAGAAACGTCTCTTCCGCAGGAAAAAGAGAGAGATGGAAAAGCGGGAGTGTGAAAAAATCGAGATGTACAGGAGCCAGAATGAAGTCCGAAAATTCTACCAAAGAGTCAAGCATCAAACTGATGGCTTTGGTACAGGCACATCCTCCTGTAGAGACCAGCAAGGTAATTTGGTAACTGATACAGATAGTGTACTCAGGATATGGAAAGAACATTTTTCAAATCTGTTGGTATCCAATAGCAGCGAAGACGACGAAGATACCACAGTCCCAATCCCAGAAGATGGTATTGAATGTATACCGCCCAGCCAAGATGAGGTAAAGACAGCAATAAATCGGCTGAAGAATAATAAGGCAGCAGGGGCCGATGGCTTACCAGCCGAGCTGTTCAAAACCGGAGGCGACACGCTGATAAGGTGTATTCATCAGCTAGTTAGAACCATCTGGCAGGAAGAACGAGTACCCGACGATTGGAACCTGAGTATCCTGTGCCCCGTCCACAAGAAGGGAGATAAGACTGTATGCTCTAACTATAGGGGCATAAGTCTACTCCCTATTGCCTACAAGATCGTGTCAGGGATATTGTGCGAACGACTAAAGCCAATGGTCAACGAGATTATTGGACCATACCAATGCGGCTTTAGACTCTCAAAGACGCTCAAAGGTATTCCAAGCCATGTCTGAATTTGGTATTCCCGCAAAGCTCATCCGGCTTTGTAAAATGACTTTAACTGACACGAGGTCCTCAGTTAAAATAGGAAAGAACCTCTCCGAAGAGTTTGGTACCAAAAGAGGTTTCAGACAAGGAGACAGCCTTTCGTGTGACCTCTTCAACATCCTGCTAGAAAAGGTTATACGAGAGGCAAACGTCAAAAGAAGTGGCACAATCTACACCAACAGTCACATGTTACTTGCTTATGCTGATGATATAGACATCATGGGTCGATCAGTAAAAGAAGTAACTGATACCTTTATAAAGGTCGAAGGAGAATCTGCTAAAGTGGGTCTGGCGGTAAACGGTGAGAAGACCAAGTTGATGGTGTCGACGCGCAATGCGTCCATTGAGCTCGGACCGACTGTGGAAGTTGGTTCCTATAATATTGAGGAAGTAAAAGACTTCGTCTACCTCGGCACCTCCGTAAACACAACAAACGACATCAGTTGTGAAATAAAAAGAAGAATTGTATTGGCCAACAGATGCTACTTTGGATTAAGTAAGCAGTTTAAAAACAAAGCCACATCTCGTCAAACAAAAATAACGCTCTACAAAACACTGATACTACCCGTGCTGATGTGTGGCTCCGAAGCCTGGGTACTTGCGCAAGCAGACATGGCAGTGCTTGGTGTGTTTGAGAGAAAAAATTTTCGAAAGATCTACGGACCAATCTGCGTTGACGGTGAATATCGACGTCGCATGAACCACGAGCTGTATCTGCTATACAACGACATCAATATTGTTAAACGTATCGAGATGCAGCGATTGCGTTGGCTAGGCCATATCATAAGAATGAGCGATGATGAACCCGCTAAAAAGGCGTATGAATACATGCCACATGGCGGTGCACGCAGAATTGGCAGGCCAAGGAATAGATGGCGCAAACAAGTGGATGATGAGATGACAAGGCGCGGTATTCCAGTGTGCAAAGCAACAAATAGAGAGGAATGGATATCTCTTCTTAGTTCGGCCTATAGAACAAATGTTCTGTAATGGGCCAGCTAAGTAAGTAAGTCATTATTAGACAGCGGAATTTTATGCAACCCCTATTTTTGGTCCGATTCATGTCAAATTTTGGGACTGGGCATATTTTTGGCCTCTGATTACATTGCAATCGAAACATATGACATATGCAAAATTATGCAAAATGCATAAATTTTTGCATATGCAAAATTTATGCATTTTACTTATTTTCTTATGCAACAAATATTTCAATATTAAGTACAAAAATGTTTGTGTGTACAATTTTTCTGTTTAGAATTCTCTTCAGACAAGTCAATAAAATATAGAAATGTATCACCACAGCCTATGCATAGCAAGTTTTTATTCAATATTCTTGCAAAATCTACTAATAAAAATCAAAATTAAAATCAAAAATGTCAAATGGGCTGGCCTTCCCTCTATCTTTTAAACATAAAATTTTATATTCCTAGAAAAAGAATTCATTCTGTTGGGATAAGTTACTATAATAATTTTTAGTCTCTAAGAGAACATTGTTAAAGAAATTAATTGGAAATAAATGAATTGAAAAAAAAACTCAGCCACAACCGTAAAAATACCGAAAATTGGGAGGTATCGTTCTATATGAAGGCCTGAACTTAAGCCGACAAATTTTATGTGGAAAGTTTTTACCCCCAAGGAAGATTTAATACCAACTTTCAGCCACAGCCACAGCCTTCAAAATACCAGAAATCCGGAGGTACCGTCCTATGGGGGCTATATGAAGACGTGGACCTATACCGACAAATTTCGGGTGAAATGTTTTGTAACCCCAACGAAGACAAAATGCCAAATTTCAGTCATTTCGGTGGGATATTGAGGCCACAACCTTCATAATACCGAAAATCGGGAGGTGCCGTTCTATTAGGGCTATATGAAGACGTGGTCTTATACCGACAAATTTCGGGTGAAATGTTTTGTACCCCCAACGAAGACAAAATACCAAACTTCATTCATTTCGGTGGGATATTGAGGCCACAACCTTCATAATACCGAAGATCGGGAGGTGCCGTTCTATGGGGGCTATATGAAGACGTGGACCTATACCGACAAATTTCAGTTGTAAAATTGCATACCCCTAACGAAAACTTAATACTAAATTTCAGCCATTTCGGTGTGATATTTATACCACAAATCCTTGAATATATTTTTGCATATGGTTTTGCATATTCTCATTTTATGCAGATATGTACAAATATGTCAAAATATGCACGATATGCAAAATATGCTAAATATGCGAAAATTTCTGGGCCTAATTCGTCTTATTTTGTAATAAAACGAGTTTCTGTCTAATCAGATTTTCTCTACGACCATCCTAACCATATATGCATTTGCATAGGATTCCGCAGTCTAGTCATTATACCCTACACCACTATGTGGAAAGGGTATTATATGTTTGTTTTGGTAAAAATTCATGTAACACCGCGAAATATTCGTCGGAGACCCCCAATGTGACGACGAGATAAAGCTATTTTGAAATTTGTGTCGTTCCGTCTGTCCATTATAAATTGTAATCAAACTCCAGGCCGCAATTATGGACCGATCGTCACAAGGTCGGGATCAGACCAGAATATATCCCTATTTCTGTTGGAGATGATCGTGAAATATTTAGCGGATGAAATGGACCAAAACATAATTTTTATCCAATTTTGTAGCGGCTTTGTAGGTCGCAATAATAGTCCGATCAACGCGAAATTTTAAATATGGTAAGAGTATATGTCAAGGAAATAGCTTGCTATATGAGATACCGATCAGATAATATTTAGAGGGTTAAATAGACCAGAACTTTTATGGGAAAACTGTGAAAAATTTTAATATATTGCTTATATCTTTCTTCCTGAAAGAAACATTCTTCCCTCGTGAGTTATATTTGGAAGACGATCTTTGCACTGATGTCGATTACGTTGATGTACGTACTCGTATTCAGACAACAGAGCTACAGCCTAATATATCCAGTTTCTTGTTTGTAGTGTAGTAATTAACACTCTAGAGGTCGCAATTATAGCTCAATAGTCACGAAATTTTGCACGAGATAAGAGTGTAGGTAGAAGAAAATGCCTATAATTTTGCATGATGATCTGATATTATTTAGCGGGTGACATAGACCATTACTTTTGTATGAAAAATATACAAATTTTATTTTTGGACCATAGTTTCATTCCTGGAGCGCATGTACCGGCAAAGTAGTCTACATATGGAATAATAACTACTGATATTTCCTCTGATTCAAATTGCAATAATGTGTCTCTCCTAGATAACGGGCCTACTGCCTAATATATAATGGGTTTTGTGTAGAGAACCACAATTTCCTCCCATGCTACAAATTGTCTCTATCATGATAGAGACATTTTCAGTACAGTTGTCAAATTGGATTTTTATACAAATCTTGCAGCATGGGGTCGCCTCGCCACCTATCTTATACATCAGAATTTAGGGTAAAGGGGATACAAACAAAATACGACCAAATATGTGTCTCATCGAAATATTGGTTTTAGACCCCAAGTATGTTTGGACGAAATTCGTTTCAGACAATTTGGAATCTATTTAGCCCTGTCCGTTTATCTGTCTCTCTTAATGTCCAGCTGGCTGGTGGATCTACCGATTAGAACCAAATTTTATACTTCGTAATATTTTGCCCAAACTTTGTTAAAGTTCAAAATTGTTTTCGAAAAATTGTGTGAACGATAACTGGCGAAGTGAGCAATCGATTTGCTCCAAACTTTCCATATATTATTATTCGTTCCAGATATAGATCGGATAAGACTATATCGGTCCTTAGGGTACCTCCTAAACAAAATTCGGAAAAGGGAAATTTAAGAGTCCTCTCGAATCGTTTTAATTTTTTTCAGCAGATTGTACATGCGCCGCAAATCCGCAAGTTAACTCTCAAGGGGATTTTCTGATTGGTCGAAACTTTACACATCGTATTATTTCATCCAGGCATGTGTGTTATTATTATTATTATTATTATTATTATTATTATTATTATTATTATTATTATTATTATTATTATTATTATTATTATTATTATTATTATTATTATTATTATTATTATTATTATTATTATTATTATTATTATTATTGTTATTATTATTATTATTATTATTATTATTATTATTATTATTATTATTATTATTATTATTATTATTATTATTATTATTATTATTATTATTACTAGCTGACCCGGTCCGCGTTGCTGGCCCGTTGTTTGGGTTCTCCGTGTAAACTATAGTTATCTATCCAGTATTGATACAGCCATAATTAGGCATCCCTCTAGAAACTTCATAATATAAATCAATGTTTTGACATAAATTCCAAGTAATGGTATCCCCCAAATTTAAGATAAAAAATCTCTTTTATTATACCCTTCACCATAAATCGACAGTTTAATGCACTTTGTGACCCACATATAATGGTCGGTGCACGTCAATTAACATTGTTATATATTGAATTGTTGGTCTCGGTTGGGGTCGTAATTATTACTGCAGAGAATTGTCAGTATAGGTCCACGTTTTGATAAAGCTCCCACAGAACGGTTCCGGCTGATTTTCGCTAATTTTGAGGATTAAACATCATTATCACACCGAAATGGCTGAAATCTGGTTTTAATATATTTTAAAGAGGAGAGCATAGATATTCGGATCGACCGAAAGACACGCCTTTTTATAGGTTCGCGTTTTGATATAGCTCCCTTAAAACAGTACCTCCCGATTTTCGATAGTTCAGAGATATAGCCACTGTTGGGGGTCGTAAACAGTCTTGCAGAGAATTTTCAGTGTACGTTCTCGTTTTGATATAGCTCCCATAGAACGGTGGCGCCTGATTTTCGCTATTTTTGGTGGATTTAACCTCATACAGCCCGTTCGAACGTAACGCTTTTTTTCTTCGCGCTCCGCGCGGTATAATACCCCTCAGCGAAATGTATGTTCCTTCGGGATATGTATGGCAACATTTATATAATTCATAAAAAAATTACTTCTATAAATTGTTGTTGTTGTAGCAGCATATAATGCTGGGTTGGCAGCCGCTGGCCGAAACACTTTTGGTTTCTGGTCAATCCGGTACGTAAGAACCCGCTGCCGTGGGATTGTCTATAAATTGTAGTTGTTATTATCGAGATTTTGCTGTATTTAAAAAATGTATCTTTACCTAGCTATTCCAAGGACTGAAATCAATGCTCATGAAGTTTCACTTTCCACATTTTGAGATTTTATCCGTAATTATAATATTTTCAAAAATCGAAAACGATTCCAATTATGATATTGTATTGTATAACAATAACTTTGTCTGATTTCCAATGGATCTTTCTGGAATTTCGATCTTGTGACATCTCAAGTTATCCAGATTTTACTGTATTCCAAAATGTGTAGTTGATCGCGCTGTCCTACTTATTGTTTAGTGTTCAGCGTTTATAGCGTTTTTTAGGAACGATTACAAAATTATGTGTATTATCTGAAATAATAAATGTTTGCAAATTTTGTGATGACCGCGATATTTCACTTTTCGCGATATTTCACTTCCGCGAAGACCATTCAGGGTCAAGACAGTAATTACAGTAGTATTGCAAACAATCTGTAAACAATACGTTCAAAAATATCATGGACTTCAGATTTAAAAAAAAATTGAAGGAGAACCTCCGGTCACTACACTTAGCCGTATTAAAAAAGCTCACGGCCGCGCTATCCCACTTGTTTAAGCTAGTGTTTATATCATTTTTGTGTCACGCTTACTAAAATTATGTATATTAATTGAAATAATACATTTTTGAAAACAGCTTACGACAGTTCTAATTAATTGAAATAATACATTTTTGAAAATTTTCGGATGACCGCGTTTTTCACTTCCGCGACGACCATTCAGGGTCAAGACCGTAATTACCATAGCATTGCAAACAATTTGTAAACAATATATTAAAACGTATCTTGAATTTCGCGGTTTTCTTAAAAAAATTGTGGGGAGGTCACTACACTTAGCGTGATAAAAAAATAGATTACGACCTATTCTCAGACCTAAAAACTCCACATAAAACATTTCATAGAATTTCCCAATCGATTTTTCAGAATTTCTATATAGTGACATCTCAAGTCATCGGGATTTACTGTATTCCAAAATATGGCGTTGACCGCGTTATTGAAGCCAGTGTTTTAGCGGTTTTGTAGTCACGCTTACTAAAATTAGGTATATTATCTAAAATAATACATTTTTGAATAATTTGGGATGACCGCGATATTTCACTTCCGCGACGACCATTCAAAAAAATATATAGCCTATTTTCACCACCGGTGTTCCCAGTACATTATCTGAAATTTTCAAGAAAATCTATTTAGCCGTTTTTGATTCTATTCGGAACATACAAACATACAAACAAACAAACATACTAACATACTAACATACACACATTGCCTTTTATATATTAGATTATTATTATTATTATTATTATTATTATTATTATTATTATTATTATTATTATTATTATTATTATTATTATATTATATTATTATTATTATTATTATTATTATTATTATTATTATTATTATTATTATTATTATTATTATTATTATTATTATTATTATTATTATTATTATTACACTGTGCAGCAGCATTTTTGGGGGGTGGAAAATTTCTTTTGAATATGAAAGCCCTTGATGAGTATACTAAGAACCCAAAAGGAAATTTTCGCCATAGGTCAAGTTTCTGAGATATCGCGCGATGAAGTTTTTGATTTTTTCCTATAATACTTGGTAAAATAGTTCCATATCTCTGTTTGGCGTTGTTGTAAATATTCTACAAAAATGTTGCTCAGGAGATTTTAGGTACGGTTCTCTTTGACAACTAATCGATTTTGTCCCGTTTTCATTGTCCCTTTTGATATTTAATCGGCTTTGGTTCAGAAATAAACTATGTTTTGTTTTTCTGTATATTCGTCATTAGTTGTGTATTGGTATGTGGACATAACAATTAGTTATTGCTTATGTAGACATCTGGGGTGCTTCTGAAATATTTACCACAAATAGCCCTTGTAATGATGAACACGTTAGTAACAAATTTTCTTGGAAGATAGATCCGGTTATCTCAAATTTTGATCCGGATATTCCGACATTAAAACCTATTTTTGAACCGGTTTTAAGTAACCGATTAAACTTATATGTATACCGTTAAAAAGCTTATAGAGTTGTCAATCAAATGAAATTAATTCGTTCATTAAAACTTTGCTAGTTGCAGCGTTAAAACAAAAAACCCGTTTTCTTAAACTGTTTTTGAGGAAAAATATCAGTACGCGCAAATATAGATTTTCAACCCCCCAGACTTTGAGTTCCATTTTGTGTCACAGTGTTATTATTATTATTATTATTATTATTATATTATTATTATTATTATTATTATTATTATTATTATTATTATTATTATTATTATTATTATTATTATTATTATTATTATTGTTATTATTATTATTATTATTATTATTATTATTATTATTATTATTATTATTATTATTATTATTATTATTATTATTATTATTATTATTATTATTATTATTATTATTATTATTATTATTATTATTATTATTATTATTATTATTATTATTATTATTATTATTATTATTATTATTATTATTATTATTATTATTATTATTATTATTATTATTATTATTATTATTATTATTATTATTATTATTATTATTATTATTATTATTATTATTATTATTATTATTATTATTATTATTATTATTATTATTATTATTATTATTATTATTATTATTATTATTATTATTATTATTATTATTATTATTATTATTATTATTATTATTATTATTATTATTATTATTATTATTATTATTATTATTATTATTATTATTATTATTATTATTATTATTATTATTATTATTATTATTATTATTATTATTATTATTATTATTATTATTATTATTATTATTATTATTATTATTATTATTATTATTATTATTATTATTATTATTATTATTATTATTATTATTATTATTATTATTATTATTATTATTATTATTATTATTATTATTATTATTATTATTATTATTATTATTATTATTATTATTATTATTATTATTATTATTATTATTATTATTATTATTATTATTATTATTATTATTATTATTATTATTATTATTATTATTATTATTATTATTATTATTATTATTATTATTATTTTATTATTATTATTATTATTATTATTATTATTATTATTATTATTATTATTATTATTATTATTATTATTATTATTATTATTATTATTATTATTATTATTATTATTATTATTATTATTATTATTATTATTATTATTATTATTATTATTATTATTATTATTATTATTATTATTATTATTATTATTATTATTATTATTATTATTATTATTATTATTATTATTATCATTTTATTATTATTATTATTATCATTATTATTTTTGAAGAAGGTTCTTTTCACGTTCCCTATTCTTGTCCCATTTCCGGGGTAAGTCATACTTCCTGAGATAATAGTCCTGCTGGCTCCAACTAAAATTACAAATCTGAAAAATAATTCTCAATCATTTTCAAAACACAGGAGTTATCTTACTAAAATTGATTTAATATAGCGCCATATTACGATACCTACAGATTCCAACGTATTTTGAAGCAAACTCGTGTTACAAAATAAATATATTTTTATAGGGCAGAGGCTGAGCGTATATGACCGTTAGCGCATCTGACTTATACTTTCTTCTTTGGTGTGTAATTTGATATGAATAATCTTGGGATTTATAAATTTGTTTGTATGCAAAATTTTTTGAATTTCTATTCATTCTTAGTTATTTCTACCGGTATAAAATACATTTTTATATCACAATATATACACACAATGAACTATTTTCGAAGCATATGTGAGGTAAAAGTGCACAATTTTGGATGATAGATCTTCAATAAACTCGCAATTTTCACAATTATCAAATATACCAAATTGCATGTTATATATATTTATTAATTTTAGGTGTATTCCAAAAAGGAACCTGATATTCAAAGACAATTTGAAGATGCGGCAGGAGGGGCCTTATCAATTAAATTTTCCAAATTTCGAATAATTTTAGAAATGTATAATTTATATATTTTTCCGCAAACATCCCAGTAAAGACAAGAGAGGCTTATCTTATATCAATGGATTCATATTAGGTTATTGATATGTGACCTAGTTTTTATCGCCGAGTCCAAACGGCGTGTCCTAAGTTGCCACTTGTAGAGAGGTTTTTCATTTCTGACATACTCAGGAAATATCAATAAAATTACTAAGGGGTATTTTGCCACCATTGACAATTTGAAGGGAATCGAACCCGGACATTCAGCGTGCAAGGCGGTTGCACATAGCTAATTCCCACAGTTTGTGGTGTAGGGTATCACATGGTCGGCCCCGTCCGACTATAGTCTTTGCTTACTTGTTTATTATTTATTATTTGTTTTTAATTATTTATTATATGTTACCTATTATATGTATATTAATAAGGAATAATAATTGTTCCACAAACATCCCAGAAGGGACAAGGGAGACTTCTCTCATATCAATGAGTCTGATCGCCGAGTCCAAACGGCGTGTCCTAAGAGACCACTTTTACAAAAGCGTTACATGGCTGAAATGTAGCCAACATTACGGAGGGATACATAATTTGCCACCGTTGAAAATTTGATGTTGCTTGGCCGGGGAATCGAACCCTCAACCTTCAGCGTGCAAGGCGGTGTCCATACCCAATTTATGTATTATTTATATTTATTATTAAGTACTTTTTATTTAATATTTATTATGTATTATTCGTGTTGTCGAACATTTTGTGTATGGTCGTGTAGATTTTCGATTTAATGGAACAAGATGCAAGAGAAAACAGGCACGACTTTCTGTTATACATTTTCCTTTTTAATTTGTATTTTCTCTCAGTAACTGTAGCAAATGATTTGCTTGGAGCTCAGCTTCATCCAAGTTACTGTTGTATACATATTGTTGCAGTTATGATTTAGCAAATGTAAATCATCACGAACATGGTACAGTTTTGTGAAAGAACACGTATGTATATACGGAAATATATATCTATTCATACATACATATACCGTTGATATCACTGCAAACATTTGCTATCTGTTTTGTAACCAAATGGTCACTTGAAGACGACAAGAAGCTGAAGCTCTCGGGAAGAACTTTTACAATCATAAAAAATACTTATTGTGCGTGTCGCATTGGTCATTGCAGAAAGTTATTAAAACGAAAGCAATTAAATCGATTCCAAGTTGATAAACCAATAATTATAACAATACACGGTGTGCCTTAAGCAAATTTAAATGGAGGGTGCTTAGATCTGGGAACTTTTTGCAGATTATCGTAGGTTTTACCGTTTTTGAGGTATAGAAGTTCAAATTGAGACAATGCACTGACTGTATCGACTCCTTATAAAACAATATCAAGCTTAGTGCACCTTAACTAACTTTTTATGAAAACCGCTTACACATGGGAAGATTTCGCGGAATCTGAAACAGCAGTGTTCATAGATAAGAAAAATAAAAATACGCCGGAGGGATTTTTTAAATAAATCGCGATCAATATTCACAATTTTAGGGTTTTTTTTAGGTTTTCACGATTTTGCTTGGAAACCGCAAGTCGTATTGAAATGAGTCTAAACTAAATGTTGTAGCTGTGAAAATTCTCTACAGGCTGTCCTTTAGGTTTTTTTAGTAGGTTTTACCATTTTTGAGATATAGAGGTTCAGTTCAAATTTTTAGGTTTTTATCTTAAGTCTACAAGATTTTACATGGAAACCGCAAGTCATATCAAAATGAGACTAAAAATTGTGTTGAAGCTGTAAAAATTCTCTCTCTAGGTTTTACCATTTTCAAGATATATAAGTTAAACCTGGGAAATTGCGGTAATGACATTGTTTTATAAGGAGGCGATACAGGCAGTGCATTATCTCAATTTGAACTTCTATATCTGAAAACGGTGAAATCTACGAAAATATCACAAAGGACAATCTTGTGGAGAATTTTCACAGCTATAACATATTTTTAGGCCCATTTACATAGGACTCCCAGTTTCCAAGCAAAATCGTGAAAACCTAAAGAACCCCTAAAAATGTGAACTTACATCGCGATTTATTTGAAAATTCCTCCGGCGCTTTTTTTTTGTTTCTTGATATTTATCATCTATGAGCATTGTAGATTCAAAATCTGCAACAACTTCCATTTAAAACTAGTTAAGGCGCACCGTGAATAATAAATAGACTTTGGATTTTGCATATTTTTCAAAATTCGATTGGATAACTATTGAAGGGAGTAACCGATTTGGTCCATACTTTGCATATCGTGAAATTTCTACCAGACTTAAATAAAGTTCCATTATGGGTTCAATCGGTCCATTCCTTCGGGTATCTTTCACACACAATTTCGGAAAAGTTTAGTTTAGGACCTGCTCTCGAATCGCTTTGATTTTTGCTGCAACAACTTGTATTCACTGTCCCCTATACGATGGTACAAGCTTCATCAGGGGCAAGTCCATACTACCTGAGCAAATAGCCTGAAAGTTGCAAAAAGCCCCTATAATACTGCGTGTAGTGGTTGGAACACAAGATAACTCTCGAAGGGATTTGCCGATTCGGTCCAAAATTTGGCCTTCGTAATATTTTGTTCAAACTTAGTTTAAGTTCAAAGATAAGCCATATCGGTCCACTTCTTCAGGTACATCCCCCACAAAAATTCAACAATGTTCGGAAAAAATGTAGCCACGAGAGCTCTTGAAGGGGTGACCGATTTGGTCCATACTTTACACATTCTAATATATTAAGCAGATATAGATCAGGTTTGAATATGGACTATATTTGTCCAGTCCTTCGGGTACCTCCCACACAAAATTCGGATATGTTCACTTTAAGACATGTTCTTGAATCATTTTGATTTTTGTTGAAGCAACATGAATTTGCTGCATCAATTTCGGCGGTAAAAGTTTTTTCAGAGGCAAGTCCACACTTCTTTAGAAAACGGCCAGAAGAGTGTAAAAAAGCCCTATTTGCGCCATTAGTATTGGCTGGAGAGCACTATAACTCCCGAACCGATCAACCAATTTGGTCCAAACTTTGGATCTCCTAATATTTTGTCCAAATTTAGTTCAACTTCTATAATGGCCTATATAGGAAACTTTTTAGGGTACTTCTCCCATAAAAGTTCAACTTCTGTGCCTAAGTGCAGTTACGGCTCTGTTCGAAGATCGTTTTGAAAATGTATACCGATGGTGTTCGTTGTGGTCATGTCTATAACGATATTATGTTTTCCGTGGACAAGTCCATGCTTCCTGGCATACTGGTCCAAAACTTATACGATGACCCACAGAAATGACTAGTGGGCGCGATATCTATCGAAAAGATATGACACCTATATAAGATTCACTTGCATAATGGACTATGTCGGTCCATTCCTTCAAGTACCTCCTCCGTAACACTTTTTAACTTTAATCCTAATCATAATTTTTGTCGGCAAGTTTAAATGGGCAAAAAGGGTCACAAATTCTGAAAAGAGCAAAGGATAGGCTGAGGGTATATCTCTGTCGACAAAGCCGACTGATACATTTTTACTTGTTTTATTTCCTTTCTATACCTCCACCATAATGTGGAGGTTATATTAAGGTTATATTAAGTTATATACATAATATATATATTGGTTTAATTCAAGAACCTTGGACCATAAAAACAAGGTTCTGGACTTAACCATATAAATTATAAACTTTTTTACACAAATACGGGATCCCGACCGAGGACCTGCATTATATGCCACAAAAACTTATGCTTTCTTTTTTCTCCAGAGTTGTCATCGTCGGACGTCACAGTATTGAAGCAGGGGAATGGTAACATATACCTAGCATCATTATACCTGCCGTTCGGCTCCCCGACATTACCACCTTCGTTCGGATTTGCAGCAACTGGGGCGAAGGATAAAGCAAAAAGGTAACGAAGTACTAATAGGCAGCGATGCTAACTCTCACCATATCTCGTGGCGTAGTACTAACACTAACAAAAGGGGTCAAGCCCTTATAGATTACTTAAATACTAACGACCTGATTACACTTAACATCGGGAATACGCCAACCTTTGTTAATAGAATTAGCGAGGAAGTACTAAATATAACGATACGTTCAGAAAATTTAATAAACGAGGTACACGAGTGGAGGGTCCTGGAGGAACACTCCTTCTCAGACCATAAGTATATTAGATTTAAAATAGCTAGGCCATCGCCTAACCCGATAACCTTCCGAAAAAAATCCAAAACAAATTGGACTAACTTCGGAAAACGAGTAAAAGAAAGACTTGGGCAACCAGATGAGGAATGCCTAAGTAAGGAGGACATAGAGAGAGATGTCCATAAGCTAACCGAGGCACTAGTAAGGTCATTCGAAGAAAGTTGTCCACTTCGAGAAAGGAAATCTGCCTACGAAAAACCCTGGATGACAGGGGAAATTCGTAACAAGGGCAAGGAGGTCCGCAGACTTTATAATAGGGCCAAACGTAAAAAAGCAGCTGTATTCTGGGACAACTATCAGGCAAAATTAAAGAAATACAACAAAATAGCAAGAAACGCCAAACGAAACTCCTGGAAGCTTTTCTACGAACAGGTGGATAGTGTAAATGACGTTTCAAAGATTAACAAGTTTCTATCTAAAACCCATACACAGACCGAGCAATTGGTCGATGGAAATGGAAAAAGGATTGAAACAACAGAAGAAACTCTAGGCCTTCTGATGAAAACGCACTTCTCGCGGAATTCCATGGTTAACACTGAGGCATCGACGGAATGCATTAACTCATAGGAAGAGGCACCAAAGATCGACAGCTTAATGGTCCAACAAGCCATCTTAAGCTTTTCACCATATACAGCAGGTGGACCAGACCAGGTCTTCCCGGCTTTACTACAGAGGGAAGTGGACATTATTGCGTCCAAACTGGTCGGGATCTTCAATGCATGCTTAAAACTTGCATACACTCCTATAGCCTGGCAGGAGGCAAGGGTAGTCTTTATACCCAAACTCGGCAAGGAAAGTTATGCAACACCAAAATCTTATCGACCGATAATTTTAACTTCAATCTTACTCAAAACAATGGAACGGACAGTCGACACCATGATAAAGAGTAAGATCCCCAACGATATGCTTAAATTAAAACAACATGCATACGTTAAAGGCAGATCAGTGGAAACGGCATTGCATGAGGTAGTACACCACATAGAAAGAACCTTCGAAATGAAAATGTACACATTTGCTGTATGCATCGACATCGAAGGCACTTTCAATAACGTGAGCACCGAGACACTTATCCATTCCTTAGACGAGTTTCAGGTAGACAGGGCCTTAAGGAACTGGATAGACCACATGCTAAGGAACAGATGGATAAGCTGCGGGCTATACGACGTGAAAATAAGAGAAAAAGTTGGACAAGGAACCGCACAGGGAGGGATACTTTCACCTCTGTTGTGGGTTACCACCATAAACAGTCTCTTGAGTACCCTAACCGAAGAAGGATTTGACCCATTCTGCTACGCAGACGACGTTATAATACTTCTGAGGGGAAAGAATCCGAATCAACTCTGTCGAAGAGCAGAAACGGCTCTAAAAATTGCTTTTAACTGGGCAAGGCCGAGAGGTCTGAATGTCAACCCGGAAGAAAAACAGAATTATGTCTATTCACTAGGAAAACGAAAATGGGACACTACGAGGAACCAGTTGTTCTTTATAAGACAAAAAATATCTCTTGTTCAGTTAAATATCTAGCAGTAATTCTAGATAGGAAACTTAAATGGAAAGACCATATACAAGAAAGGGCCAACAAGGCCCAAATATGTTGGTCAACCTGCAGAAGGGCGATAGGTTCAAAATGGGGGTTCAATCCTAGGATGATACACTGGCTATACAGAAGCGTAATTAGACCAATTCTAACGTACGCGGCTGTGGTATGGTGGACAGCCATGGACAAAAAATGCAATGTGGGAATATTGCAGAAGGTCCAAAGAACATGATGCCTAAGCATTAGCGGAGCAATGAGGACCACACCGACTAGGGATTTAGAAACAATTTTGTTTGTACACCCAATAGATATTCAGGTAAGGTATGAGGCAGCCATCGCAGCTGCAAGGCTAAAGTCGATGAGCGAGTGGATCGAAAAGAGCCACCAAACATACCAACAAAACATTTTAAAGGTCACAACGGGTGAATCTATAAATCAGGTAATATCGGACCGTATACCTGAAACTAGTGAAGTAGCCTTGTGTGAAGTGTCAATACCTGACAGAGACATGTGGATCGGGGGAGCTCTAGCACAGATTCCCGCTGGAAGCTGTGGGTTTACGGATGGGGCTGTGCTAGGGGGGAGAACCAGACTGGGTCTTTATATAATGGAACCGGAAACGGAAATCTCCCTCCGTCTGCCGCATCATAACACGATCCTGCAGGCGGAACTCTGCTTTGGTTTGATACTCACACAAGGCCTACCACTGTAAATATCCTTACGGATAGCAAAGCAGCCATTAGAGCTATATCAACCAAGACAGTGAAATCTAGAACTGTCTTGGAATGTATTAAATCTATAAATAATTACTTTCAACACGGTAAGGTAAACATTATATGGGTACCAGGGCATACCGGGATTAGGGGTAATGAAATAGCAAACTCCTTGGCAAAACAAGCCAAGGAGCAACCCACGGTAAGTCTAGAAAACGCTAAGCCGTTTAAAGCTACGCGACTAGTACTAAAGACATGGGCAAAAACTGCACATATATCCTTCTGGAGTAGTGAAGAGAAGGGAAAAAACACAAAAATCCTATGGGGAAACCCAGACGAGGACAAAACAAAAGTATTACTTTTACTAAGTAAAAAAGATATTAGTAGACTGACAGGAATCCTTACAGGTCACCTAGGTCTAAAAGCGCACCTGCACAAAATAGGTTGTGCAGAAAACAGTGAATGCAGAGCATGCGTAGAGGACGACGAAACGTTGGAACATTACCTCTGTCATTGTCAAGCCTTCACAAATCTTAGAACCCAGTTACTAGGGAATGACATTATACCAGGATTCGACCAAATTAGGACAATCGAGTTCAAAAAGATCAGAGACTATGTAAATAGGACAGAGATCCTAGACTAAGTCAAAAAAGATAATCTTCCATAACGCAAAATTAGAGCGCACAACAGGCCTACTTATGGCTTAAGTGTATGTCCACATGGGTATGTGGTGATCTAGTATCACCCCTCTTTTCAACCTAACCTAACCTATATTAAGTTTGTCATTTAATTTGTAATTCATTCTTGATCAGCGTAAAATTCTATGTCGATTTAGCCATGTCCGTCCGTCCGTCTGCCCGTACGTCTGTTGCAATCAAGCTATTTTTCGAATGAGTTGAGTTAAAGAAGAGAGATTTTGTACACATATCGCTCATTTACTCAAAGAGTGACACATTTAAAAAAAATCGAGTTTCTAGAAAAACGCGTTTCAAGTTCGCTATTGAAATTTGACTTTTCAACTTTAAAAGGTTATTACAGAAAAACTAAAATAACTACTTGGACCATACTTTGCAAACAGCTAGTCAGATATCAGTGCTAAATTTCTGTGCAAGATCAAGTATGATTTGAGTTGTTTTAGTGCTTCATAAACTCAAAAAACATTTGGGTTGAATTATGCGAAGCTCGTAGCAAATGAGCTGTAACTCGTTGAGTCTTAGAGATATCAGCATGAAAATTTGACAAAAGATAAATTCGTCGTCGTAGAAAAAATAGAAATTTCTAACTCAGAAAACGCATTTTTTGTGTTATGCCACTCTTTGAGTAAATGAGCGATATGTCCTTAATCTGAACTCAGACCAAGTTTGAAGACGGGCTATATTGGCCCACGTTTTGGTATACCACCCATATAACAGTACCCCCCAATCACAGGTAGCTATATTTTCAGACTAACACAGCTATAATTTGGCATTTAAGGTCCGTAGGGATCATCATATATATGTACATAGAACATAGGTCCATGTTTTGGAAAAACTCGTCTTATAATGGTACCCCCGATTTCCGGTATTTTTACGTTTATACATTTTCAGACCGAATTAGCTCTAATTTTAGATTTAGAGTTTCTAGAGGTTAAGAAGCTTATCTATCAAAAACTGTGTGCATAGTAACCACTCTAGCGTCCGCAATAATTGAGCTAGGACGCTATAATTGTGGACCCGAAATTCTTTTTTCAATAGGCCAAGGTCGAAAATTGGCTATATCGGCTCACGTTTTGGTATAGCCCCATATATAACGTTATCTCCCGGTATTTTGAGGGCTTTAGCTATATTTTTTAAATGTATCAACAACGTTTGTGGCCAAAACGAAGACACCGTTGTCAATTTGACAACGAGATGTTGTCAACGGTTTGGAGAATTCGCAACATACCCCCATATAGTGGCACTTCCCGATTTTCGGCATTTTTAGGGATTAAGCTTTATATTTTCCATCGAACTGTCGCGGTTCCCAGAGGTCACAAAATATATCTACCAAAAATTGTCAACATAGGTCCATGTTTTGGTATAGCCCCCATATAACGGTGCCTCCCGATTTTCGGTATTTTGAGTATTTTAGCAACCTTTTTGATGGAAGTACCTGAGGTTTCCAGTAGACATAAAACATTAATTTTCTCGTTTAGAGTTATGCTTGATGATCGGAAATTATTTGCAAGTGAAAAAGGAAAGCCAAGGACTCGAACCCACATAGTCACCAAATTACGTTGCCTGCTTTCATTGGTGGTAAAGCAAATCTTCGGACGTATCGACTATGTAATGGCTTCTCTGTTCTAGAACTTATCGTTTTTCAAATGCAAATGAGTTTTGTACATTTACGCGGATACTTTGCCACAAAAATGTATTTTCTTCACGACAAACGCTTGTTTTGCGCTGCCTTTGAAGTTATGAGTTTTGGCTCTGAACGCTAACACGCCGTGACAACATTTGTTGATATGTTTTCAAGGACGTGGGTTCAAATCCCAGCCGGGCTCAGCCTGTTTTTTTATTTTTTGAAATTTTGCCTGTAAGGGCGAAGATCATTTTTAATGATTGTTTATTAATTTTCTCGTTTAGAGTTAAGCTTGATGATCGGAAATTATTTGCAAGTGAAAAAGGAAAGCCAAGGACTCTAACTCACATAGTCACCAAATTACGTTACCTGGTTTCATTGGTGGTAAAGCAAATCTTCGGACGTATCGACTATGTAATGGCTTCGCTGTCCTAGAACTTATCGTTTTTCAAATGCAAATGTGTTTTGTACATTTACGCGGATACTTGGCCACAGAAATGTATTTTCTTCACGACAAACGCTTTTTTTGCGCTGCCTTTGAAGTTATGAGTTTTGGCTTTGAACGCTAACACGAAGTGACAACCTTTTTTGAAATGTTTTCAAGGACGTGGGTTCAAATCCCAGCCGGGCTCAGCCTGTTTTTTTTATTTTTTGAAATTTTGCCTGTAAGGGCGAAGATCATTTTTAACGATTTTTTATTAATTTTCTCGTTTAGAGTTAAGCTTGATGATCGGAAACTCGAACTCACATAGTCACCAAATTACGTTACCTGGTTTCATTGGTGGTAAAGCAAATCTTTGGACGTATCGACTATGTAATGGCTTCTCTGGCCACAGAAATGTATTTTCTTCACGACAAACGCTTTTTTTTACGCTGCCTTTGAAGTTATGAGTTTTGGCTTTGAACGCTAACACGCCGTGACAACATTTTTTGATATGTTTTCAAGGACGTGGGTTCAAATCCCAGCCGGGCTAAGCCCGTTTTTTTTATTACCAAAAACATTCAAGATATGTCCATGTTTTTGTCACGCAATATCTCCAACAAGAATTGTCAACATATTTTGGTGAAGCCCTCCATATAACGGTACCTCCCGATTTAGGATTTTTTTTAGGATTTAGATACCTTTTTAAGGAAGTACCTGCATTTTGACGTTTGAGGCTTCCAGTGGTGACAAAACTACTAAACCAAAAATTTTCAACATAAGTTCATGTTTCGGTATAGCGCCCATATAACGGTACCTACGCATTTTCGGTGTTTTGAATATTTTATCTACATTTTTCACCGAAGTACCTGTAATTTAACATTTGAAGTTCCCAGTGGTCACAAAATATCTCCACCAAAAATTGTCAACAAATGTACATGTTTTGCTATTTTAACTACATTGCTTGACGGAACTACCAGTAATTTTACATTTGAGATTCGCAGTGTTATAACGCGTTCTCACTAAACATTTTCAATATAGCTTCAACTTTTTGGTATAGGCTCCATCTAAGCGTACCTCCCGATTTTCGCTATTTTGAATTTAAGCTGTATTTCTTGACCGAACTTGTTGTGATTTGACATTTGAAGCTCCTGTTGGTCACAACACTTGTCCACCAAAAGTTGTCAATGTTTTGGCTTACGCCCCATATAACCGTACGTCCCGATTTTCTGTGTAATTGTTATTAAATATATTGGACAAATGTCTTATTTTAACAGAAACAAGTAAAAAGGCGTTAAGTTCGGGCCGAACTTGTCATACCCTCCACCATAAAATATTCTGAACTAAAATGGAATAATTAGTTTTCATTCCTGTCCCCAACTTTAAGTGGGAACGTTAAAATGTCAGATAATGTACATAAAATGTTTCATTCGGTAGGCCCTTTTTATGGTGCCTATATCTAACTATGTATGTTGACAATTTTTGGTGGGCTAGAAATTGGGAGGTACCGTTATATAGGGGTTATAGTAAAACATGGACCTATGTTGACAGTTTTTGATGGGAGCCTTTAATGTCAAATAACTCCTAATTCGGTTAAAAACTGTAGCTAGAATCCTCAAAATACCGAAAATCGGTACATAACGTGGGAACTTCAAATGTCATTAACAGCTAGTTCGGAGGAATGTGGTCTATACGAAAATATGAACTTAAATGAACAATTTTTGTTGGCTTCTAAATTTCAAATTACAGAAAGTTCGCCAAAAAAAAAAAAGCTAAGGTACGGAAAATCGGGAGGTTTGTTTTGGGGCTATATCAAAACTTGGACCTACGTTCGGTTAAACATTTTAAGTAAAATTCTCAAAGTACCGAAAATCGGGAAGTATCGTTATATTAGGGCTATGTTGAAAATTGTTGATGCAGATGTGTGGTGACCACTACAACCTTCAAATGTCAAATTACAGTTAGTTCGGTTAAAAATTTTAGCTAAAACTGCCAATTACTGAAAATTGGGAGGTACCGTTATATGGGAGCTATATCCGAACATGGACCTATGTTGACAATTTTTTATGGAGAGGTGTTGTGACCACTAAGAACTTCAAATGTCAAATTACTGCTGGTTCGGTTTAATATTGTAGTTAAAATCATCAAATTACTGAAAATCGGTAGGTACTTTTATATGGGAGCTTTATCAATACATCGACCTTTCTCGACAATTTTTGGTGGAGAGGTGTGGTGAGCACTAAGAATTTCAAATGTCAAATGTTCAAATTACAGATAATTCGGTTAAAACTTGTAGGTAAAATTCTCAAAATACCGAAAATCCGTTATATGGGGATACCGAAATCCGTTATACCGAGGTACCGTTATATGGGGCTATACCAAAACATGCACCTACATACGTTCATAATTATTTCGAATATAAGTTTTTTGGTCACTAAGAACCCTAAATATCAAATAATAGCTAATTCAGTCTAGAAATGTGAATTTAAACGTCAAAATACTTGAAATCGGGCGGTAACGTTATATGGGGGCTATTCCAAACCATGGACCTATGTCCACTAGTTATATATATTTAAGAGCACTACATGTCAATTTTTAGCTAAATCGGTCTGTAAATGTAACTAAAATGTCATTAACAGACCTATGTCCACAACTTTTGTTATATAAGTTTATTTAAACTTAAGAACCCTAAATGTCAAATTATAGCTTAATCGATCTGAAAATGTAGCTAAAAACGTCAAAATACCGTAAATCGGGGGCACTGTTATATGGGGGCTATACCAAAACGTAGACCTATGTCCACAAGTTTTGTTTTATAAGTTTATTGAAATTTAAGAACCCTAAATGTCAAATTATAGCTTAATCGACCTGAAAATGTAGCTAAAAACGTCAAAATACCGTAAATCGGGGGGGCACTGTTATATGGGGGCTATATCAAAACGTAGACCTATGTCCGCAAGTTTTGTTTTATAAGTTTATTGAAATTTAAGAACCCTAAATGTCAAATTATAGCTACATCGGTCTGAAAATGTAGCTAAAAACGTCAAAATACCGTAAATCGGGGGTACCGTTATATGGGCGCTATACCAAAACGTGGACATATGTCCACAAGTTTTGTTACAGAAGTTTATTGACACTTAAGAACCCTAAATGTCAAATTATAGCTACATCGGTCTGAAAATGTAGCTAAAAACGTCAAAATACCGTAAATCGGGGGGTACCGTTATATGGGGGCTATACCAAAACGTAGACCTATGTCCACAAGTTTTGTTATATAAGTTTATTGACACTTAAGAACGCTAAATGTCAAATTATAGCTAAATCGGTCTGAAAATTTAGCTAAAAACGTCAAAATACCGTAAATCGGGGTGGTACCGTTATATGGGGGCTATACCAAAACGTGGACCGATATAGCCCATCACCGAACTTTACCTGCCTGCAAACAAAAGACGCATTTTCCCAAAATTTCAGCGTCCTATCTCCATTTTTGTGGATGCTAGAGTGATTACCACAGACGGACGGACGGACTGACTTGCACAGATCGACTCAGAATTTTACCCTGATCAAGAATATATATACTTTATAGGGTCGCAAATGAGTATTTCAATGCGTTACAAACGGAAAAACAAACTTAATATACCCTCCATAATATGGTGGAGGGTATAAAAAGTCACTAAAAAGTTACGCATTGCTGAGAGAAGATAAAACTCTCTTTAAAATGCTTGCAGGGATCATACACATATAGTTATGATGCATGTGTGCGGCTATGTGTGATAACAAGTGATGCAAATTGTGATGTGCTATATTCACAACAAATATGAATTTCATGCTCTCTATGCTAGCAAACTGACAGTTGAACAACGTCACAAAAATAACACCAAGTGACAGTGTCGTGAGAATGAGAAAAGGAACAATTAGTCCTTGCAATAGTTGCTGTCGTTGTTTCTGTTGTTGCAGTTACTTTGTTGTTGATGTTTGCATTTGCCCTCCCTTGTTTTTTATCGTTTTTATTTGTTTAACACCAGAAGTTTTTTTTCGTGTTCTACTACCATTTGATTTGATGATATTCATGCCCTGGACACAGTGATTTTTTTCTGTTGGAGCTTTTAATTAAATTGCATTAAATATGTCTACAGAGAAAATTGATAAAATTGTTTAACTTTGATTTAAATTAATTTTCAGATATAATAAAAATGCTCAAATTTGTAAAAAAAAACAAAGCCATAACGGGACAATCTGTACTGCAAATGATTTCGATGGAAATGAGGAGTCGGGTTTATTTAAGTCATATGCTGCAATTTTATTATTTTTTGATTTGTTTAATTATACCCTACTCCACAATGTGGAAAGGGTATTATAAGTTTGTTTTTTCGAAAATTCATGTAACACCGCGAAATATTGGTCGTAGACCCACCGTGTGGTATACCAGAATTCATATCTCGACGAGATAAAGCGATAAAGCGACGATCCATTATAAATTTCAATCAAACTCCAGACCGAAATTATAGACGAAATTTTGAACGGAGGTCAGCTTCAGACCAGAATAGACTCCTATTGTTATTGGTGATGATCGTGAAATGTTTAGGGGGTGAAACAACATTTTTATCCGATTTTGCAGCTGCTCTGTATTTTGCAATAGTCTCGCCAGCTCTAAATTTTAAATAAAGTTTGAGTTTATGATAGAGAAGAAGCTTGCAATTTAATACGATAATCAGATTGTATTTAGCGGGTAAATGGGCCGAAACTTTTGTGAGAAAATTGGAAAAAAATTTAATATATAATTTGTATCTTTAGACAAACCCGGCCACGTGATTTATATTTAGAAGACGATCTCTCGACCTTTCCATTGATGCCAATTATGTTGATTTACGTACTCGCACAACATAGTTACAGTCTAGTATATACAAGGATTCCGCAGTTTTAATTGTGTGTAGTGTCACTATAATCACACTACGGGTTGCAGGTATAGTTCAATATTGACAAAACTTTGGACGAAGTATGATTTTGGTCAAAAATATGCCAATAATTTTGAATAATGATCGGATAGTATTTAGCTGGTGAAATTGACCACAACTTTTAGGGGAAAAAATACCCACATTTAATTTTTGGTCCATATTTTAATTTCTAGCGAACATATTCCGGCTAGTTATGGAAACGAAACTTGAAAACCAGCCTTTGACCTCTCCCTTGATGAAAAACGTTTAGGTAACTAAACTAGTATCTAGTGTCATATAAATGGGTTATTTTATTGTTTTGATTATTTTGTATAGAACTACATTTAAAATGTCGCAATCATGATAGAAATGTTCTCAAATCATGATAGAACAAGTAAAAAAGTATCAGTCGGCTTTGCCGATAGTGATATACCCTCAGCCTGTGTATATTGAAACAATTTTTTCTCAAAATACGTATGTATTTAGGGGGTTTAAAAAATTTAGGCGTTTGAACCGACAAAAATGTTGATTAGGATTAAAGATCAAATGTTTTGCGGAGGAGATACTAAAAGGAATGGATGGACATTGACCATTATGGAAGTGGATCTCCAGCCACAACATATGGTGCCATAGGGGGTTTTTACACTCTTCGGGCTGTTTGCTCAAGAAGTATGGACTTGCCCCTAAAAAAACTTTTACCATATCAGTAGTGCGATTCTCTAACTCATTTTTTGAGTTACCGACAAATATCGGTAAAATCAAAATGCTTATAAATTCTGTAATTAACGATATTTTTCGGTAAGTTAGCGACGAAAAGAAAGTAGTCGTAAAGTTCTACCGATAGCAACAGTGTTGTCAACTTTTATTTGAATTTTTCATTCATAATTTTGCGTTTTAATTTTACCGACATTTATCGGTAACTCAAAAAATGTGTTAGAGAATCGCACTACAGGTCTTAAAGTGAACTTATCCGAAATTTTGTATGGGAGGTACCGGGTGGAGTGGACAAATATAGTCCATATTTGAACCTGATCTATATCTGGTAGATATATTAAGATGTGTAAAGTATAGACTAATTCGGCCACTCCCTTCAAGAGTTACCGTACGAACAATTGTTCCGAACATTTTTGAACTTTTGTGGGGGAGGTACCTGAAGGTGCGCACAAATTTTCTGAAAATTTTCGAACTTTTGTGGGGGAGGTACCGGAAAGTGTGGACCGATATAGCACATCTTCGAACTTAAAGTAAGTTTGGGTAAAATATTACGAAAGCCAAAATTTGAACCGAATCGGTTTATCCGTTCGAGAGTTATCGTGCGCTCCATGCAGCCAGACAGACGGACGGATATTGCTCAGTCGACTCCAAATTGTCTGAAACACATAAAACGATTATTTCGATGCGGTATATTTTGCCCGTATGAAAGTGTATATACCCTCGTTAGCATAAATTCTAAGGGTATAAAAATAACCAGGTTTTTAAATTGATACAAATAACAGTGCTGTACAGGGTCGTGAAGTTTTTGTGCTACCTTTGGAAAAAGTAAGGTAATGTCACGAGATATTGGTTTTTTTCATTGATCGATTCGATAAAAATCACCGAGAGCTATTTCTAAAAGCCTTTTAATAGCTTTTGTTCTATATCTCTGGTACGTTATCATGCATATCAACATACGTTTGTATGTTTGTATAACCGGGCGGCTAAAATATGTTGCAAAATAAATTCCGTGGAAAACTATTGCCCAGAGGTAGTAGAGTAGGGTATCACATGGTCGGCCCTGTCTGACTAAAACCCTCTCTTACTTGTTATTTCTAGAAGATACATTCCACCCAAATGACTCACATTTAGAAGAGGAACCTTCGAACCTTTCCAATGATGTCAATTATAACGATGTACGTGATCATATAATAGAGTTACAGCCTAGAATATACAGGGATTCCACAGTTTTAATTGTGGATAGTGCCACCATAATCACGCTAGGTGAGGCAGGCTGACAAAATTTTGCACGAGATAAGAGTTTTGGCCAAGGAAAATGACAATACTTTTGGATAATGATCGGGTATTATTACACTCTAAATTGGCCCTCATTTTTGTGGGAAAATATCCGATTTTAATAATTTGGACCACATTTTAAATTTCTTCTCTCATATCAATGAGTGCACCCTGATTCACATTAGCTTAATGATATGGGACCTACTGCTTATCGCCGAGTCCGAAAGGCGTGTCTTAAGACACCACTTGTAGAAAAGTTTTACATGTCTGAAATACTCAGGAAATGTCGCCAACATTACTGAGGGGTATTTTGCCACCGTTGAAAATTTTAATGTTGCCTGGCCGGGGAATCGAACCCACGACCTTCAGTGTGCATGGCGGGTGTGCATTCTATTGCACCACTGTGGCACCCAATTCTGGAACTACATTTATATTCCATGCTACAAAATGTCGGAATCATGATAAATACTTAAAAAATTATCAGTCGGCTTTGCCGACAGAGGTATGTCCTCAGCCTATGTGAATTGAAACACCTATTTGCCAAAAACGCGTATGCATTTAGGGAGTCTTCAGAATTTTGGGCGAATGAACTTGCCGACAAATATATGAATTAGGTTCAAATCTCATAAGTTTTTCGGGGGAGGAGCCTAAATGAATGGTCCGACATTGTCCATTTTGGAAATGTTTGTTATTTTGGGAGTCATTCCTCTCGTTAGGACCATTATATTAGGAAACATGGACTTGCCCACGAAAAACCTCATAGCGCTGTAAGGATACTCGAACAGACCCTTAACCGCACTTAAACAAAATGTTACTCATTTGTGTGGGTGTACCCTAAGGAATGGACCGAGAGGGCCCACTTTTAAACATAATATAAGTTTGGACAAAATATTTCGAGATCCAAAGTTTAAACCAAATTGGTAGCTCCGTTTATGGTATATTGCGCTTACCATTTTTGCAGATATTTTCGAACTTTTGTGGGGGAGGTACCGGAAGAAGTAGACCTATAAGCACCATCTTCAATTTCATCTAATATTCGAAGAAATATTGCGATATGCAACGCGTGGACCAACGCAGTATTCGGTTCGGTAGTTGTCGTTAGCACCAGTCAATATACATGCTGGCAGTAAGAGTTCTGTTAGTCAGTTTGAGGCTACTTTCTCAAGAGGTATGGACTTGCCACTGAATAGGGGCCCTGAGTGCAACATGTTGCAAGAAAAATCAAAACTATTCGAGAAGAGGCCCTAATCCGAAGGAGTTGACATATATAGTCCATATTTTAATCTGATATATGTCTCGTAGCGATATTAAGATGCCCAAGGTATGTATCAAATTGGTTACTGCCTTCTAGAGTTTTCGTGCACAATATTTTAGCGACAAAATTTGAACTTTTGTGGGGGAGGTACCCAAATACTGTACCGATAAGGCACACCTTAGAACTTGATTTAACTTTGCGCAAAATATTACGATTGCCAAATTTTAGATCGAAAAGTTCGATATCCGTTCGATAGTTACCACGCGCTCCATCCCACACATGGTGCCATAGCGGATTTTTACAGCTTCCAGGCCATTTTCTTGAGAAGTATGGACTTATCCCTGAAAAAAAGGTTCCTTCGAGAGTTATCATGCGCATACTTTTTGCGAACAATTTGAACTTTTATGGGGAGCTACCCGAGGGAGTGGGCCCATTTCCGAACTTGAACTAAATTTGGACAAAATATTGCGAAAGCCAAATTTTGGACCAAATGGGTTAATCCTTTCGAGAGCTATCGTACGCACCAGCCAGCCAGACAGACAAACAGACCGGCATGGCTAAATCGACTCCAAATTATCTGAAAGGGATTTTGATGAGGCACATTTCGCCCGTATGAAAGTGTATATCACCAATATTTTTGAAAATTTAACATAGCTGAAGCCAAGGTTTACCCTTTTAGAACACGCGACTTGTGATTGTATATTATACAAATTAAATGTTTATGGATAAAATGAAATGTTTTTGGACGTGGCAAAAAAAATTGGCCTCAAAAGTTAATTTGCGTGGAAGCTGTGGCTATATTTATGTTAGAAAATGGGTTGAAGCCAACGTGTCTTTTTTTGTTTTCTCTCGATTTGTGAGTAAACCACACTTCTCACGATTTTCCTGTCAAAGTAAAAGTAGAAGCCAACTAAATAAGGATAATCTCACTAATGTATAACTTTTCAAAATTTCATCAGCGTCTACCAATAAATGACGCTGACATTTTGAAGCCAAATTTACAGTGTTTTTTGACATTTTCTTCTAGTCGCGTTCCGCAAACAGATTTTTCAAAAAGGCTTTAATAGGATTATAGTACTTGCGATTCTGAGCTTTTTGATACGTATATCGTGAATGTAGCCTCCACAGCTTCACAGAAATATGTATCGAAATGACGAAATTTTGTGTGAATATTTTTCTAAAAATCATATTATTCGGGCCTAATTTTTATAATTGTCATTCGATTTCCTCGTACTTGATTGCACATTTTAGTTTTTTACATTCCGGATCTAATAAATCATTCTCCGTGAAAATCCATCCACTAAAACGCGAGTTACAAGAAAATCCAAAGTAGAAAAATCACATAAAATTGTTTTTGGAAATATCGCGTATTTTATCGCGTTTTCTGCGGTTCGTTTCCACTGCAATGAAACAACTAATACAGCATCTTTGTTTTAGCGGAAACAGAGATTTGAAAACTTCACTGATAAGGGAGCTACATTCATTTTATCCCAAAAAATAGTGTGTGATGCTACATCCACGGTTCTTCGTTGACCGCCTTGAAATAGATATATATCGATGTAGATTTTTATGGTGGACACTGAAATCGGATGCGGACAAAAAGCATACGCACTCCGCGCAAGTTAGCGACGTTATATAGGTTTTTAGGCACTAAGATGCAGCCGATGCTACATCTTAGCCACCAAATTAAATTTCGAAAACTATATTCAAATTAAAAGATACGGTATTACTGTACATGAAAATCACATGCGGACAAACTGATTTTGATAATTACGCGATTTACACGTATTTAAAAATGCATATAAATAAAAATGGGTTATTTGACCTCTATTTCCATTTCAGAAGCTTTGACATATATCCCCATCAACCCAATTAGCTTCCCTAATGGGAAAGCTTTAATATGAATGTCAATAAAGCAAAATCCGTCTATTTTGTTGGGAGATTTAAGCAAAATGAAGGAAGTATTCCTATAAATTTTTACAATATTTTCTACTACATAATGCATGTGAAAAATATTTTTTTTAAACAAAAAATTATTTTTTTGACCGAAATATGTGCTTATTTTGGCTGTAACATCGAAACTATAACACCAATCTGTATGATTGTAGTCTCATTTGATTTGCCGTGAAGTTTGGATCCACAACAATTTTTTTTGTAATTTTATGACCACTAAATGGGCCTTAATTTTGAAAAAAGTAGACTTATATTCAATAATTTATCAATTTTTTGTAGATTCCGCGAATTTTGTGTAACATTTTGCAGGTATTATGCAATCTACTCGCTGAAGTAACTTCGAGAGAACTTTTTTGTAACAATTGTGCTCATTAAAATAATTAGCGTTTTTATAATATTTTCTTTCTTAAAAAGCGAAATAAAAGCGCCATAACTTTTGTCCGCAACAACCAAAAATTGGCTCGCGACCAGATTCGTACTCGGAATTTTTTTCTTAACCTACATATCAAAAATCGTTGATGTAGCGCGAAAAAAATTTATCCTTTTTTTCTGAAATGGAATATGAAATAATTGACAATATTCCTGATATACCCTCGTTAACATAAATGCTTTATCATACCGTGATAAAAAAATTCCCTTTTTTATACCCTCAGTATTTATGCTAACGAATGAAAGTATACTTTCGGGCAAAATGTGCCTCATCGAAATAATGGTTTTAGACTGCAAGTATGTTTGGACAAAATGTGTTTCAGACAATTTGGAGTTGAGTTAACCATGTCTGTCCGTCTGTCTGTCTGTCTGGCTGGAGCGCATGATAACTCTCGAACGGATCAACCGATTTGGTCCAAAATTTGGTCTTCGTCATATTTTGTCTAAACCTAGTTTCAGTTCGAAGATGGGCAATATCGGCTTTTCCCCCAATATTAAAAAAATTTCACTAAAATGGTATGCACGATATATCTTGAACGGGACAACTAATTTAGTCCAAACATTGGATCTCCTAATATTTCGTCCACATTTTGTTTAACTTCTAAAATGGTCGATATCGGTTCTATCCTTGACCCCCAAAATAAGATCAACTTTCATAATGGACTATGTCGGTCCATTCCTTCAAGTACCTCCTCCGCAACATTTTGAACTTTAATCCTAATCCAATTTTTTGTCGGCAAGTTCAAATGTCCAAAAAGAACCACAAAATTCTGTATGTAAATGAATGTTTCGATTCATACAGGCTGAGGGTATATCTCTGTCAGCAAAGTCGACTGATACTTTTTTACTTGTTATACTCTCCACCATATTATTGATGCTATAATTAAATTTGTCACTCCGTTGTAACACATCGAAATGTTCATTGGAGACCCTATAAAGTATATGTATTCTTAATCAGGTTAAATTTTTAGGTCGATATAACCATGTCCTTCCGTCCGCCCCTCCGTCTGTTGATATCAAGATACAGGTCGCAATTTTGAAGATAAAGCTTTGTAATTTGATACAGAAGTTTCTACTACCCCTAGGATGTTTGGTATTGCAAATGGGCTATATCGGTCCACGTTTTGATATAGTTCCCATAAAAGGGTACCACCCGATTTTCGGTATTTTTAAGGTGGTAGCCTCATTATCACGCCGAACTGGCTAAAATTTGGTACCTAGTCTTCGAAATTTGACAGGTACAGGTCCACGCCTTCATGTAGCCCCCATAGAACGGTACCTCCATATTTTCGGTATTTTGAAGGTTGTGGCCACAATAACCCATCGAAATGACTAAAATTTGGTATTTAGTGTTTGTTGGGAGCATACAACCTTCCCCCCAGAAATTTTTCGGTACAGGTCCAGGGCTTATTATCGCCCCATAGCACGGTACCTCCTAATTTTCGGTATTTTTAAGGCTTTGGTCTCAATATTCCATCGAAATGGGTATACAGTCCCCATAGAACGGTACCTTCCGATTTTCGGTATTTTGATTAACCCACCGAAATGGCTGAAAATTGGCATTTAGTGTTCGTGACGGGTATTCAACTTACCCCTCTAAATTTGGCGGTATAGGTCCACGTCTTCACATAACCCCCTTAGAACGGTACCTCCCAATATTCGGTATTTTGTAGGTTTTGGCCTAAATATTCCACGGAAATGGCTGAAATTTGGTTTTTAGTGTTTGTTTTAGCTATACAACTTTATGTAGCCCCCAATGAACGGTACCTCACGATTTTCGTTATTTGGAAGTTTGTGGCCCAAACAACCTACCGAAATGGCTGAAATTTGGTATTTAGTCTATGTTGGAGATAAAAACCTTTCCGATTGAAATTCGTCGGTATAGGTCCACGTTTGGATATAGGCCCCATAGAAAGGTACATCTCGATTTTCATAATTCTGAAGGTTGTTACGTCAATATCTCACCGAAATGACTGACATTTTTTTATTTTCTTCCATGGGTTTTAAAATATTCCAGAAGAGAGTTATTTGTATAGGTCCACGTCTTCCTATATCCCCATAAAAGCGTACCTCTTGATTTTCGGTATTTTGAAGATTTTAGGCACATTACCTTACCGAAATATAAGAAATTTAGTATTTAGTCTTCTTTCCGCCTGAAATAGACGTTGTGATAAATCCCCCTTAGAAAGGTACCTCCCGAATTTCGGTATTTTGAAGGTTAGGTTGTATTACCGAAATGATTGAAATTTGGTATTTCGTCTTGCTTCTTCATAACAACTTGTGGTGGAGGGTATAAAAAGTTAACGCCCGGCTGTCCATTATAAAATAAGGCAAATTAACCTAACTTTTCCAGTAATGACGGCATATGTATATGCAATATTTCTGAGATGTAATCATGTTATGTATTATCGGACTGATAAAATATTACTCAATCATATTAAATAGATTCCCTGGAAAACTGTTGATGCCAAGGGTAATTGGGTAGGGTATCACATGGTCGGCCCTGTCCGACTATAGCCCTTTCTTACTTATTTTAAATGAATTTGTTTTAAGATCAAACTTTTCCGTTCCAATCAGGTTAAACAAACGGCTTAAGTTTTGTTTTGCACCTCATCATTGCAACTTTATGAAGGAAAGACTTGAATCCATAACTAACGTTGTAACAGTTTATAAAATCACTGTGTATATATATCCAAAAATATCATAATTTATCTTCGCAATTCATGTGGTGTTGTTTTTTTGTCACATGAACACAAAACAATGATGAATAAGTCACGTTCTCTGGCAAACTTCTTGTACTTTCCGATAGTTTAATCTTTTTGTTAAGAAAAACTGTTATAAGAACAAATAAAACAATTCCGTTTTGAAGGAAATTGAAATATCAAATCCAATTGAAATTTCCCCATATAATAAAAACAAGAGATGTAGATACAGCAGAAGGAAAAAGTAAGGAAATATCAGTCAGCTGTGCTGACAGAGATGTAACCTCAGCCACTTACAAAAAAACCAAAAACAATAATTATGCCGTATAAAAAATGTATTGATTTTGTATCACGAGTTTGCTTTAAAAGCTGTACGCTCCGTAATTTAGGGCTATACCAAATCATTTACATATCGTCATGCTTAAGTGTTCCATACGCCATTTTTGACTTTTTGAGATATAGGTAGTTTCTAAAAAAAACAAAATTTTGCATTTATTGATGCAAAAATGTAAAAAGTTGTCTGTCAATTTGTTCCACGTGATATGCAATATTTCACATTTGTGTCATAAGTGTGGATATTAAACAAATCAACGAAAATTCTATTTTTAAAAAAATCGTATATACATTTTATGTTCCAACAGATAGGGGATGAAAGAAACCAAGGAACGGTCCTGACCGGCTTTAACATGGGAAAGCCCAGGATTTATCTTGGTCCCTCTTTCATCTCAAGTGGACACTGACCTCCCCGTGGTGTCACCTGGGGATCTTTCGTTTAACACCCGTTAAAGGTAGTGAGCTAAGATGTGATGTATACTAGGCGATTTTAATGCCAAAATTGGAAAGGAGGATATCTTTGGCCAACAGTCGGGAAATTCAGTCTCCATAGTGAAACATCGAACAATGGAACGAGGCTGATAGACTTGTCAGCGGCAAAAACATAGTAGTTAGCAGTACCAGATTTAAGCATATCGATATTCATAAGGGCACCTGGCTGTCTGCAGATCAAAGAACAAGAAATCAAACTGATCACATTGTGATAGATAGAATACATCTATCATCGAGCGTTTTGGATTTGCGATCGTTCCCAGGAGCCAACATAAACTCGGACCACCACATTGTTGCAGCAAAGGTGCGTACCAGATTAAACGTAGCAAATAAGGTGCGAACAGACACAACTCGAAAATTGGACATCGGTAAACTGCAATCACAACAGATAGCCACAGCATATTCCACTCAACTGGCCCAATTGCTTAATTAAAACAATGCTCGTCCCGATAACATATTACCACAAGTGTATATTATTGCCCACTCCATGCAATCGCCGCAAAATCCATACTTGGATTCCCGAGTCCTCCACCAAGGAACCCATAGTATGACCAGGAGTGTCGTGCTGCTACTGAGAAAAATGTGGCGCATAGGGCTACTCTGAAATCAGCTGCAACGCGTAGGGCATGAGAGATGGGAGAAAAGGATAGAAGAGAAACGTCTTTTCCGCAGGAAACAAAGAGAGCTAGAAAAGCGGGAGAGTAAAAAAATCGAGATGTACAGGAACCACAATGAAGTCCGAAAATTCTACCAAAGAGTCAAGCATCAAACTTTGTCACAGGCACATCCTTCTGTAGAGATCAGCAAATTAATTTGGTTTCTGATACAGATAGTGTTTTCAAAATATGGAAAGAAAATTTTTGAAAATGTTGGTATCCAATAGCAGCGAAGACGCCGATGGCCTACCAGCCGAGCTGTTCAAAACCGGAGGCGACACGCTGATAAGGTGTATGCATCAGCTATTTAGAACCATATGGCAGGAAGAACGATTACCAGACGATTGGAACCCTAACTATAGGGGGATAAGTTTTTTCTCTATTACCTACAAGATAATGTTAAGAAATGATGAAATAATTGGACCATAACAATTCGGCTGGCAAGTCCACCATTGACCAGAGATGCATATCGACACCTAACACCTTTTTGTCGATTATAAAACAGCCTTCGACAGCCCCCTACGTTCAAAGGTATTCCAAGGCATGTCTGAATTTGGTATCCCCGCAAAGCTCATATATGAGGCCGCTAGAACAACCTACTGAAAAAAAAATCAGAACGATGTGAGAAGAGCTCATAAACTTCACTTTTTGTGTGGGCCGATATAGTCCATACTCCAACCTGATACATGACTGGATGACAATGTGCAAAGTCTGCACCAATCAGAAACTCCCTGCAAGAATTATCTTGCGGATTTGCCATTTTGGTTGGTGCCGTATGGGTTTGTTGGATCTTTTAGGCCAATATCTCAGGAAATATGGACTTGCACAAGTAAAAATTTTACCTTTTTTTTTGTTTTGCCTTATTAAGGTGAAGGTCATTTTTAGAGTGATATTTGAATTAATTCTGCAATGTGCAATCAAGTACGAAGAAATCGAATAACAATTGTTAAAAATAGGCCCGAAAAATATGATTTTTAGAAATTTGTTCACACAAAATTTTCGCATTTGGATGCAGTTTTTTATGAAGCTGTGCAGACTACATTCACAATATTCCTATCAAATAACTTCGAATCGCAAGTACTACAATCCTATATAAAGTATAAAAACCTGTTTGCGGAATGAAATTAGAAGAAAATGTCAAAAAACACTGTAATTCTGGCTTCAAAATGTCAGCATCATTTAATGGTAGAAGCAGACGAAATTTTGAAAAGTCATCATTAGTTAGATTATCCTTATTTAGTTTGCTTCTGCTTTTACTTTGACAGGAAACTCGAGAGAAGTGTGGTTTACTCACAAATAGAGAGATAACAAAAAAAGACATGATGGCTTCAACCCATTTTCACCAATTTTTTAACATAAATATAGCCACAGCTTCCTCGCAAATTATCTTTTAAGGCCAATATTTTTTGCCACGTCCAAAAACATTTAATTTTATCCAAAAGTATTTAATTTGTATAATATACAATCACGAGTCGCGTGTTCTAAAAGGGTAAACCTTGGCTTCAGTTATGTTAAATTTTCAAAAATATTGGTGATATGTATGTGCAATATTTCTGAGATGTTTTCATGTTATGTATTATCGGACGTCTAAAATATTAAGCAATCATATTAAATAGATTCCCCGGAAAACTGGTGATGGCCAAGGGTAATTGGGTAGGGTATCACATGGTCGGCCCTCTCCGACTATAGCCCTTTCTTACTTATTTTAAATAAATTTGTTTTAAGATCAAACTTTTCCGTTCCAATCAGGTTAAAACGGCTTAAGTGTTGTTTTGCACCTCATCATTGCAACTTTGTGAAGGAAAGACTTGAATCCATAACTAACGTTGTAACAGTTTATAAAATCACTGTGTATATATCCAAAAATATCATAATTTATCTTCGCAATTCATGTGGTGTTGTTTTTTGTCACATGAACACAAAACAATGATGAATAAGTCACGTTCTCTGGCAAACTTCTTGTACTTTCCGATAGTTTAATCTTTTTGTTAAGAAGAACAAATAAAACAATTCCGTTTTGAAGGAAATTGAAATATCAAATCCAATTGAAATTTCCCCATATAATAAAAACAAGAGATGTAGATACAGCAGAAGAAACAAGTAAGGAAATATCAGTCAGATGTGCTGACGGAGATATAACCTCAGCCACTTACAAAAAAAACCAAAAACAATAATTATGCCGTATAAAAAATGTATTGATTTTGTATCACGAGTTTGCTTTAAAAGCTGTACGCTCCGTAATTTAGGGCTATACCAAATCATTTACATATCGTCATGCTTAAGTGTTCCATACGCCATTTTTGACTTTTTGAGATATAGGTAGTTTCTAAAAAAACAAAATTTTGAATTTATTGATGCAAAAATTTAAAAAGCTGTTTGTCAATTTGTTCCCCGTGATATGCAATATTTCACATTTGTGTCATAAGTGTGGATATTAAACAAATCAACGAAAATTCTATTTTTAAAAAAATCGTATATACATTTTATGTTCCAACAGATAGGGGATGAAAGAAACCAAGGAACGGTCCTGACCGTCCCGATAACATATTACCACAAGTGTAAATTATTGCCCACTCCATGCAATCGCCGCAAAATCCATACTTGGATTCCCGAGACCTCCACCAAGGAACCCATAGTATGACCAGGAGTGTCGTGCTGCTACTGAGAAAAATGCGGCGCATAGGGCTACTCTGAAATCAGCTGCAATGCGTAGGGCATGAGAGATGGGAGAAAAGGATAGAAGAGAAACGTCTTTTCCGCAGGAAACAAAGAGAGCTAGAAAAGCGGGAGAGTGAAAAAATCGAGATGTACAGGAACCACAATGAAGTCCGAAAATTCTACCAAAGAGTCAAGCATCAAACTGATGGCTTTGGCACAGGCACATCCTTCTGTAGAGATTAGCAAATTAATTTGGTTTCTGATACAGATAGTGTTTTCAAAATATGGAAAGAACATTTTTGAAAATGTTGGTATCCAATAGCAGCGAAGACGCCGATGGCCTACCAGCCGAGCTGTTCAAAACCGGAGGCGACACGCTGATAAGGTGTATGCATCAGCTATTTAGAACCATATGGCAGGAAGAACGATTACCAGACGATTGGAACCCTAACTATAGGGGGATAAGTTTTTTCTCTATTACCTACAAGATAATGTTAAGAAATGATGAAATAATTGGACCATAACAATTCGGCTGGCAAGTCCACCATTGACCAGAGATGCATATCGACACCTAACACCTTTTTGTCGATTATAAAACAGCCTTCGACAGCCCCCTACGTTCAAAGGTATTCCAAGGCATGTCTGAATTTGGTATCCCCGCAAAGCTCATATATGAGGCCGCTAGAACAACCTACTGAAAAAAAAATCAGAACGATGTGAGAAGAGCTCATAAACTTCACTTTTTGTGTGGGCCGATATAGTCCATACTCCAACCTGATACATGACTGGATGACAATGTGCAAAGTCTGCACCAATCAGAAACTCCCTGCAAGAATTATCTTGCGGATTTGCCATTTTGGTTGGTGCCGTATGGGTTTGTTGGATCTTTTAGGCCAATATCTCAGGAAATATGGACTTGCACAAGTAAAAATTTTACCTTTTTTTTGTTTTGCCTTATTAAGGTGAAGGTCATTTTTAGAGTGATATTTGAATTAATTCTCTTTCGAGTTGAGCTATTTAGACCTAATAGGTACATTGAAAAATTAGGAATCCACCGAAGTCCCACACATTCAACCACTATGCTACGTTTCACGGGTGGTTAGACCGATCATCAGGCATATTGAATGGTGTTTTTTAGTGGGTGGACGAAGGCTAAGCTTGGAGACTAGCATTTATATCACAAATCATTCAAAATTTGTATATTCGAATTATTTATTTATTTTAATGTTAGTCATTTAATTCCAAACCTTTCCTATAGTCCGACTTGGCTGGTAACCCTATTTTTCAATGCTTTATTACAAATACTAAGGCAGGTTTTTTCCACCTTTATTTTATTTGTTCTTCTGTATCAGAAGATTTTGATCATCAATATTTGTCATCGGAATCTTTGACAAGTTGATGGTGGCTTAGAACGCTAAGACGCCTGCAACCGTGTCACTTGGTTGTTGGGGTCCCAGGTTCGAATCCCAGCCTGGCTCATGCTGAAATCATTTTTTTGTTTTGCCTTATTAAGGCGAAGGTCATTTTTAGAGTGATATTTGAATTAATTAATTAATAATTTTACCGTCATAAATGGAGCCGCAAGGACAATCTACTGAAAAAATTTCAAATCGATCCAAGAGGAACTCTTAAATTTCATTTTATCCGAATTTTGTGTGGGAGGTACCCGAAGGAAAGGACCAATATAATCCATATTCAAACCCGATTTATTTCTGGAAGGAGTTATAATATGTTCCAAGTTTGGACCAAATCGATTGCTCCCTTAGAGAGTTATCATTACACCATTTTACAGAAAAATTTTGAACATTTGTGGGGGAGGTACCCGAAGCCTTGGACCGATATGGCCCATCTTTGAACTTAAACTAAGTTTGGACAAAATATTACAATGCCTAAAATTTGGTTCGAATCGGTTGATCCGTTCGAATTTCGTCAAATACCGTTCGAAGAGGCACATTTTTGGTCGTACCAAAAGGCTGAGGGTATAATAAAACAAGTAAGCCAAGGCTATAGTCGGACGGGGCCGACCATGTGACACCCTACACCTTTACCACTGGGAGTCAGCTTTTCACAAATCAAAATTTCTTTATGGAAGAAATAAACATATTGTAAGAAATAACTTTGTGGATTCAGGTACCGTATCGCACCAAGCTTAAATAATATAATAATTGTTTCACAAGCATCTCACATCGCTCAACGATATGGGGCCCACAGCTTATCTCCGAGTCCTAAGGGCGTGCCCTAAGACACCACTTGTAGAGAAGTTTTATATGGCTGAAATACTCAGAAAATGTCGCAAACCTTACTGAAGTAGTTCCATTTCCATATGTATCCTACTTTGAGGGTATATGCCCTCCAGGAAATAAAATATATACCAAAAATATTTTTTGTATTTTTCATACAAAAGTAATGGTCCATTTCACCCGCTAAATAATATCACTTCATCATCCAAAATTGTAAGCATCTTCTTCTACCTAAACTTTTACCTCGTGCAAAATTTTGTGATTATTGAGCTATATTTGCGAACCCTAGCGTGTTTATGATAACACTACAAACAAATAACTGGGTATATTAGGCTATAGCTCTGTTATCTTATCATGTACACCAACACAATTGAAATCAATGGAAAGGTCAAGCGTTCCTCTTTCAAGTATAGCTTACTTGCCCAGAATGTCTCTTCCAGGAAAAAAGATATAAGCTATAAGTTGCTAGAGTTTAGGTAGTGTCAAAGAAATTCTCGATCAGAGTGTTTCTTTGCGCACGTATCTATTTGAGCTAGCAATTGACACTTGGGTATAAAAAGTTTCTTGTTGAAAAACAAGAAATAAGGGAACTGATGAAGATCTGTGGCGAGAACTGAAACTATAGTATTCCCTGCCTTACCCCTTGGTAAACATCGCCAATTTTTTCCTACTATTTCCTACATTAAAGTTGTTTTAATAAAATATTAAAATATTACTATTAAGCCTGACTATTTTGAAAAACAAAATAGAAGTCGTCATCCCAAACAAAAAACGCCAACCCTCCTGATATAAGCTGTATATTAAAAATTTTCACAATTTTCACACAAAAGTTGTTGTCCATTAAACCCTCTAAATATTATCTGATCGCCATCTCAAATTGCAAGTTTTTTCTTTGTTATATACTCTTACCTTATTTAAAATTTTCGAGGCGATCGGACTATTATTGCGACCTACAGAGCAGCTAGAAAATCGGATAAAAATTATGTTTTTGGTCCATTTCACCCACTAAATATTTCACGATCTTCACCAATTAAAATAGCGATCTATTTGAAACCGACCTCCATACCAAATTTGGTGACGATCGGTCCATAATTGCGGCCTGGAGTTTGATTACAATTTATAATGGACAGACGGACACACGGACGGACACACATCTCAAAATCGCTTTATCTCGCCGAGATATAAAGATTGGTATACCACATTGGGCGTCTTCGACGAATATTTCGCGGTGTTACATGAATTTTTTTACCAAAACAAACTTATAATACCCTTTCCACCTAGTGGTTTAGGGTATAAAAGCAATATTCAACTTAAATACCACAATAACAGTAACAAATACATATGCGTACATCGATCAATGATAAAGTAAACTAAAACTTAAATGTTTTTTTTTTACAATTTTGTTTTGTTATTGCAAAAGAAAATTTTTAATCCAATAAAATAGCAATTTTCAAATGATAAGAAAATAAATTACTTTTTCACTGGAAAACTTTACACTAACGAGCAAACGAAAATAACAAAAGAAGAAGAAAATTATTTCCTTATTGTATTTGAACTAACCGTAAATTATCTAATTTCTTGTTGTAGATTACAAATTGACTGGAAATCTGCTTTATAGTTGTGGGAACATTTGAACAAAAAGAAATGTGCTATAGTTTTGCTTTTCGAATGCCCTACATTTTGGGTGAGCGGTATTCGATAGGCATTCGTTTTGTCAAAGTGTTGAAATGTTTCCAGAAAAATTCATATGTTACTATTGCTCGGATCTGAAAGGTTTCCTTTCCTTTTTTAACTACTGAATACATAAGGCGCGCAACAGTTTTTTTTATATAAACTGAGCCCAATATGTATTTGTTACTACATTGCCTTGCTCGTTTCTCCGGTATGATAAAAACCATGAGTTTGACGATTCGTTCTTGGGCGTCAAATTCGGATTTCATGATCTTTCTGTAAGTCCGGATTTATTCACACATCCACATCACAGCCGACCAAGAAGAGGGCACACAAAATTCCCAATATTTGCAACTTTTGACAGTGTGTTAGTAACGTTGTATGCACGCATGCTGCAAAACAAAAACAAATCAAAACATTTGTGTGCTCTTCCGTTGCGTTCGGGTCGTGTGTGTGTGAATTGCCGAAAAACCTCGTAACTTTAACAATATCAAAGCACGACACACAATGTCGCGAGTTCATATTAACTGTGGCCAAAAATAGGTGGAGTTGTCGTAGGTGCATCAATTTTGGTACACGTACCTATTATTAACTTACAATCTTCAGGACAAAAAATTGGGTTGGTTGGTCCACGTTTTGATATAGCCCCCATAGAACCGTACCTCCCGATTTTCGGTATATTGAATGTTTTAGACACAATGACCAACCGAAAGTATTCAAATTTTGTGGTTAGTCTTCGGCAGAGGTATCAAACATTCCAACAGAGAATTTTGGGCTTAGGTCCACGTTTTTATATAGCCCCCATACAACGGTACCTCCCGATTATCGGTATTTTGAAGATTTTAGCCTCATTATTACACCGAAATTGCTGAAATTTGGTATTTTCAATTTTTTGTATAAAATCGATTTTTGATTTTCGCTGTTCACAAATTTTTTAAAAAATTGATATTTTTAAAATTCTCTCGTTTTAAAGCAAGATTATTAGGTACTTAATAAGCCCACAAAAATATATAATGATCGGTTCATTCGTTTTCGCGCTATAGGCAGCACCGCAAAACGATTTGTTAAAAAAGGGGGTATCCTCTCAGTGAGGTGGTCGCTGAAAAAGAGAAATGACACATTCGTCTGCAAACCTCTGCAGCTGGGACCTTTATATGTTTGAAGTACTCACTTTTTACTTCTCATACAGCAAAAAATATCGATATACACTTTTATACAATTTTTTTCCCACTCCACTCAATTTAAAATTTGCTTCCGAAAATTAATAAACTTAGTAATACATGTTTGGGTAAATGTAAACACCATATGATTTATTACATCCCAAGAGAACTTAGGAACTATTTTTGCTGCGACAGTTACTTTAAAATTTTAAATATTAACGCATAATATAATTTATTAATTTTAGAAAAAAAAAAAACTCAAAAATACGTATTCACTAAAATTGTCGGATTTAAATCCTCATATAGCAAAAACTACTTCACGTATCAGTACCAAAATTCAGATTTTTCTTAACTAATATGTTTTCTATCACTCCCCATCAATAAATTTGTTCAACGAAGTATTTAGTTTTTACCATTTTTGGCCACGGTCGTGACACTGTGCGACATTGATCCACATTAGCATTTCCTTTCATTTTCTTGCTGAAAAGTGTCCCACCTCGCTCTCTTACTCGTGATTCTAATTTCGTGTTAGCGACCAATAAGAATAGCTCGATAAATTTTACCGATAGTTAGAGTGCTGTCAACCTTAAGGTGAACTCTTCGTTCCTAAATATGCGTTTTAATTTTACCGTTCTCTGTCGAAAACTAAAAAATGAGTTAGAGAATCACACTACTGGTCTGGTTTCTTGGTTGAGGCCTCAAGTGCCAAATATTGAAATTAAGTAACTGTGTGCATCGAGTGGGCATTAAAAGATAATGAAGATCACCGGTTTCAGTGGGAATTTCAGACTATAACACAAAGACAGAAAAAATGGAACTATGAGTTCAAAATCATCTTTCCCTTTTTAGATTTTTCCGGCATGTAAGACCTAAGCCCTTGAACTCATAAATAGAATGCTACGCCTTTAAAATGCTTGCACAAAATGTTTTGGAAGTTATGTCTGCGAACACATTGCAAGAGTTCGATACGAGCTCTTTATTGGCCATGTCCCCATTTTTTTATATTGTGAAAGAAATATAACAAGTAAAAACGTTAAGTTTGGCTAGACCAAAGTTTTTTTTAACCCTCCACCATGAAAAATTCTAAATAAACATGGAATAATAAACATGACGACTGGGAACATCTAATGTAAAACAAGTAAAAAAGTATCACTCAGCTTTGCCGACAGAGATATACCCTCAGATCGAATGTTTTTAAGGTATTTTCAGAATATTTTAGTCCTTTGTGGACATTTAAACTTGCCGACAAAAATTTGGATTAGTATAAAAGTGTTGCGGAGGAGGTACTTGAAGGAATGGATCGACATAGTCCATCATGGAAGTGGATATTATTTTGGGAGTCATATCTTTGTGATAGATATCGCTCTCACTAGTCATTTCAGGGGTCATCGTATAAATTTTGGACCAGCATGCCAGGAAGAATCGACTTGTTCACGGAAAACATAAGATCGCTGTAAACAGACCACAAAGAACAGCAATGGTATACATTTCCAAAGGATCTTCGAACAGACCCAAAACTGCACTTAGACACAAATGCTGAACTTTTGGGGACAAATATGACGAAGCCCAAATTTTGTACCAAATCGGTTGATCAGTTCCAGAGTTATCGTGCTCTCCAGCGACTACATACGGTGCCATGGATTAGTATAAAAGTATTGCGGAGGAGGTACTTGAAGGAATGGATCGACATAGTCCATTATGGAAGTGGATATTATTTTGGGAGTCATATCTTTGTGATTGATATCGCTCTCACTAGTCATTTCAGGGGTCATCGTATAAATTTTGGACCAGCATGCCAGGAAGAATTGACTTGTTCACGGAAAACATAACATCGCTGTAAACAGACCACAAAGTACAGCAATGGTATACATTTCCAAACGATCTTTGAACAGACCCAAAACTGCACTTAGACACAAATGCTGAACTTTTGGGGACAAATATGACGAAGCCCAAATTTTGTACCAAATCGGTTGATCAGTTCCAGAGTTATCGTGCTCTCCAGCGACTACATACGGTGCCATGGATTAGTATAAAAGTGTTGCGGAGGAGGTACTTGAAGGAATGGATCGACATAGTCCATCATGGAAGTGGATATTATTTTGGGAGTCATATCTTTGTGATAGATATCGCTCTCACTAGTCATTTCAGGGGTCATCGTATAAATTTTGGACCAGCATGCCAGGAAGAATCGACTTGTTCACGGAAAACATAAGATCGCTGTAAACAGACCACAAAGAACAGCAATGGTATACATTTCCAAAGGATCTTCGAACAGACCCAAAACTGCACTTAGACACAAATGCTGAACTTTTGGGGACAAATATGACGAAGCCCAAATTTTGTACCAAATCGGTTGATCAGTTCCAGAGTTATCGTGCTCTCCAGCGACTACATACGGTGCCATAGGGGTTTTTACACCGTTCGGGCTGTTTTCTCAAGAAGTATGGCGTTGCCTCTGAAAAAACTTTTACCGTGAGGCAACGCATGCAGGTTGCATCAACAAAAATCAAAGTGATTCGGGAGCAGGTTCTAAAGTGAACTTTTCCGAAACTTTGTGTGGGAGGTAGCCGAATAGCTCATATTCAAACCTGATCTATATCTGGTAGATATATTAGGATGTGTAAAGTATGGACTAAATCGGTCATTTCCTTCAAGAGTTATTGTGTGCACAATTTTTCCGAAAATTTTTGAACTTTTATGGGGGAGGTACCTGAAGTAGTGGACCGATATATCGAACTTTAACTAAGTTTATGCAAAGTATTACGAAGGCCAAATTTTAGACTCAATCGCCTGATCCGTTCGAGAGTTATCTTGCGCTCCGACCACAACACACGGTGTCATAGGGGTTTTTGCACCTTTCAGTCTATTTTCTCAGGAAGCGTGGACTTGCCGCTGATTCAAATCAAACCGATTCGAGAGCAGTAGTGCGATTATGTAACTCATTTTTTGAGTTACTGATAAAAATCTGTAACAATAAAATTAATTAACGATATTATTCGGTAAGTTAGCGACCAATAGAAAGTAATCGCAAAGTTCTACCGATAGCAATAGTGTTTTCAAATTGTATTTGAACATTTCATTCATAATTTTTCGTTTTAATTTTACCGATTTATGTCGGTAACTCAAATCTAATCCTCTTCTAAGTCTGTTGGACATTTTACGATGTGCAAAGTATGGACCGAAACGGTTACTCCCTTCAAGAGTAACACAAAGTAAGAGTAATTTGCGCACAAACCTCAACATTCGTAATTTTTGGAAATAGTAAATTTTGCAAATGTCGTAATTTTTATTTATGTAGATATAGCATTTGGGTGCCACCGTGGTGCAATGGTATGCACACCAGCCTTGCACACAGAAGGTCGTGGGTTCGATTCCCCGGCCAGGCAACATCAAAACACTTTTCAACGGTGGCAAAATACCCCTCAGTAATGTTGGCGACATTTTCTGAGTATTTCAGCCATGTAAAACTTCTCTACAAAAGTGGTGTCTTAGACACGCCGCACGGTGGTCGAAATCACTGATCTAGCGGCGCGAAATTCATAACTTGCAAACGAACTGAGATACGTCACTGAAATTTTGCACAAACTCAGCTTGTACCTGTGGGTAATAATGGGCCAAATATGAATAATATCGGCTAATGTTTTGGTATAGCCCCCATATAACGGTACCTTCCGATTTTCGGTATTTTGAGGATTTAAGCCACAATTTCGCAGCAAATTAGCTGTAATTTGGTATTTAGGGTTCCTAGTGGTCACAAAATATTTCCACCAAAAATTATGAACATAGGTCCACGTTTTGATATAGCCCCCATGTAACCGTACCTCCCAATTTAAGGTATTTTGAATATCATGGCCACATTTTTAATTCAACTTGGCTGTAATTTTGCACTCCGTGTTCTCACTGCGTATAAAATCTTCTTGCAAAACATTTTCAATACGGATTTATGTTTCGATGTAGTCCCTTTTATGGTACCCCCGATTCGTTGAATTTTTACTTGTTATCCCATATTTAATAACATATTTAGCTATAATATGGTATTATAGTGTCTCCGGGGGTAGAACTCCTCCTTGCAAACATTTCTCAAGATAGGTCCATATTTTGATTTAGCTCCCATACAAAAGCACAGCTAAATTTGTATAAATTTCACGCAAAATCCCTTATTTTAAATGTGCAGTCATCAAAAGATTTGCAAATATTTGCAGCCCGAATGTGGTTATTCAGTATCCAGAGAGTCCAATTTCATTCCCCAAAAACAAATCGGACCTAAGTTCGGCTAAGTTTACAAGATGCACTCTATGGAACAAGCGCGTACAATCCATAAAAACACTAAAAAATTGAATTTTTTGAAAATTTATTGGTATATAACTAAGTACCTCCAGACCCCAAACTAATTTTTATAATTTAAATCACACCCTCTGCTATTAATTAAAAATATATCTTGTCCATTTTCATTACGAATTTATTTAACATTTAAACAAATATGAAGTTAATTTTTTGCAACAATTTTTTAAAATCTGATGCAACAAAAACTCTTTTATTTGATAGCGAATAACTGAGTGAATATTTACAACAACAAAAATGAAAAAACAAAATCTTTGTCTGCAAAGTGTCTGTAATCGATACAATGGAAAATATTTCGCAATTTTATAGTTCGATTTTTTTACTTTCGCGCCGCTAGATCAGTGGTTTCGACCAGTGTGCGCCGTTCGGACTTGGCGAAAAACTGTAGGTCCCATGTCATTGAGCTAATATGAATCGGGGTGCACTCATTGATATGAGAGAAGTCTCCCTTGTCCCCTATGGGATGTTTGTGGAACAATTATATAGATATAGCATTTTTAAAGAAATAAGGTATAGGGGAAGTACTCCGCCCCTTGCGAAATTCAACAAAATTTGTAGCCTATTGTAACCATGGGCCATCCCAGTACATTCCCTGGCAAGTTCAGGAAAATCGGTTCAGTAGTTTTTGTAGAAATGCTAACAAACAAACATTCTTTGCATAAAATCCCAAGCCGGGTTATGGCGCGATTTTTGCAGAAAGAATTATCGAAATCGGTCTAGCCGTTGTCAACTGATGCCATTACCAACGAACGACATTTGATTTTTAATTATATAGATATATAACTTTTAAAGAAATATGGTATAGGGGAAGTACCTCACCCCTTCCAAAATTCAACTAAATTTGTAGCCTATTTTAGCCGGGGGCCATCCCTGCACATTCCCTGACAATTTCAGGAAAATCGGTTTAGAAGTTTTTTTAGAAATGATAAAAATGGAAAATTGAAAAAGTGGTCGTGGGCGTGGTCAGATTTTCCTTGCACAAAAACCCAAATCGGGTTATGGCGCACATTTTACAGAATTATCGAAATAGGTCCAGCCGTTCTCAACTGATGCCATTACCAACGAACGACACTTGATTTTTATACCCTCAGCATTTATGCTAACGAGGGTATATACTAGGCCGGGGCGATTTAAAAACCTTGGACCCTTCGCGTTTCCGATTCCTGGGATTGAACTGAGCAAGAAAGTCCACTGGACCATATGTCTATGATGAAAATCGAGTCTCCCGAATTTGACTTGAAGTTTTTTATTGCGATCCAACACAAATAACAAAATTGTAGCCATCACAATAATTAAGAACTCTCTGGTACAACGCAAAAGTATTGGCATGCTGCTTCAGGCAGTGTTGGAGAACAAATTATTATGTATTTTTAATTATTATTGCTAAAAACTATTAATATGTATTTCTCCCCCATAATCTATGAATTTTGTTACTATCGCCTTAAAAACAATAATTTTGTATTTACATTTCTATAACTGGCATCACTAATTCAATTTCTAGAACCGACATCCCTAATTCCTTGTAATGCCTAATTTTGCCTATTCCCTTTTTAATCATGTCCGTCAATTTCAAGGCCATCAATGTACCAACAGTGGTTGGACTTTGATCTGTGTTACTGACTCTGTTGCGTAGTGTTGTTGTTGTTGATGCGCTTTCTAATGCATGTATGTGCATCAACCAACGAATCAGCGATCATTGATAGCTACGCCAGCTGAGACAGTAAGATAACAATTCTGCTTTTACGTATGTACATATGTAAACAAATATGTATGGATATGATGCCGCCAAATAACTTTTTCTTGTTGATCGCTTTTTTTAGTTACGTTGATACTTTCTGCCTTGCTGCAATCATATCGATCGACTTTAACTACATTGTTTTCTGCCGCGCTGCAATAACAAATTAACTTAACCCCTTTTGTTTATATTTATTTAAAACCAGATTAAATCAAACTAATTTAAGTTAATTAAATTTAAAGTGATTTTTAATATTAAATAATATAATAATAGTGTCCCAAAGGGAGCAAATTATTAACCAATTATATTGATTTATAATTGTGGAAAACAAATAAAATTGCCCCAGTACTTTTGTAAATTTTCTAAGAAACTTTCTGTGTTTTATTTTGCTTGGGATCAAACTGCCCAATTCTCATACATTTTTATGGTGCCGAAACCCGGGAACCGCGACGTGTTCCAAACAAACTAATAAACAAAGAACTTTGTGAACATTTCTGTTTGAATGCAAAAGTGTGTTTTGCCGACGGTAAAACTAAGTGAACATTTTCAATTTATTTACGAGCTGTGAAACTAAACTTAATTCTTCAATTGAACAATTCATCTAATCTGCTCCTGTGCTGAGAACCAATTAAGAATCTGTTTACCCACCACTAGTGAAAATTAATTTCTGATCTAACTGAAAAAATTAAACTGTGAAATTTGTGATAAAAAGAACCATTTTCCTTTGTTCAACGATTTTACTGTTCCTGTACTGAAAATATAAACTGGTTTTCTGGTAACAATCAATTTAAACAATTTTCTGTGAACCTTTCTGCCTATTGCCTCCAAGTGAAACGATTATTTTCTAACTTGTTCTTGCTCTAACTTATTCATTTCATCCGATTCACAATGGAGGATTCATCAAGAGCTATTGAAGACCAAAAACTGTTGTTGTCTCGTGTTCAGAGAATTATTTCTGATTTCGAGAAATTTCCCGTTGAAGAAAAAACTCGTGGTGTCTGTCAAAGCTACCTTGATAAAATCGAAGAACTTCAAAGACAGTTTGAAGATAACCATGAACAATTATACGATTTATTCAGAGATAGATCTCTTAATATCTCTGATGTTCCTTACTTTAATGATGATGTTCATCATCAATTCTGCAGAACTTTTCTCAAGGGTAAGGGAAAACTTCTTGATTTTATGTCTGATTCCCATACTCCAAACTCGTCTCATTTCCATTCCACCTTTCATGCATCTAATTCGCAACGAAACGAGACCATTCTACCCGAAGTTCGTCTTCCCAAAATCGATATACCGACTTTCTCTGGGGATTATCTAAACTGGATATCTTATCGGGATATGTTCGTTTCGTTGGTTCATAGTAATCAAAGTCTGTCAAAAGTTCAGAAATACTATTTCCTCAAAAATTCATGTAGAGATACTCCACTGTCTATTGTCAACGAATATCCTGCCTCAGAAGCAAGCTATGATTTAGCATGGGATGCCTTAGAAAAAAGGTATCATAACAAAAGAAAAATTTCTGATACTGTTTTGCGAAAATTATTGAATATTCCCAAATCGAATGGCTCTTGTGAGAGCATAAAAACTCTTTATGACTCCACTAGGAATTGTATGGCTCAATTAACAGCGTTAGAAGTGGACTGTTCTAACTGGGATCCACTACTTATTCATATTACTGTTAGTAAGTTGGATCTTCAAACTTGTAAGGAATGGGAACAATCTTTGAAGGCCACTACTGAAATTCCAAAATTGTCAGAGTTATACACTTTCCTTGAGACAACTTTCCGGACTCTAGAGTCAATTTCCGAGTACACTGAATGTGCCACTAAAACGCAAAGTAAGCCAAATATTTCGAAATCTTTCAACTCACAACGTATGACTCAGAATCGACGAGTCAATATGGCGTCTGTTAATGATGCAAATTGTCCCTGTTGTGGCAAGCGTCATTTCCTTTACAAATGTTTCAAATTTGCTGCGATGTCCTCTGCCTCGAAGCGTGATATGATTAATTCCAAGAGAATTTGCAGAAACTGTTTAAACGTTGGCCATTTTTCTAAAGACTGCAGAGTTACTAGTCGATGCAAATCATGCAACTTAGCCCACCATACAATAATGCATAATAATTATACCGGTCACAACCTTGCGAATACTTCAACTGTTTCTGATAATCGAAATAATAATAATGTGGCTTCTTCTTCCTCTGCTGTGGAAAATTCTACTGTTAACTTGTCCCTTCTGAACACAACTGTAATGCCTCATGTGTTGTTAGCCACAATTCGTGTTATTGTGAGAAACGAATTTGGCAATTTCAAATTAAGAGCAATTCTTGATCAAGGAGCTCAAGCTACTTTAATAACTGAAAATGCTGCTCAACTTCTGAGACTTCCAAAATATAGAACATTTACTCGAATTACTGGAGTAGGTGGAGAAACTCTTACGGTCAAAAACTTTGTAAAGTTCGATCTCGCCTCGCACTACGAACCTGGTTTTAAACTGAGATCACAAGCTTATGTCATGCCTTCTTTGAATAATTACTGTGCTGGTCCAGTGTACAGACAGAAATTGCCCTCTTTGGAGGAATTTACTTTGGCGGATCCACATTTTGATAACAATGATCCCATAGATTTACTGATTGGTGGCGATTTATATGGTGATGTTCTTCTTCCTCAACAAAGGAAATTTGATAAAGGTGTCTTCCTTCAATTGACCCATTTCGGATGGATAGTTTCTGGCCCAACGGCAGAAATATCTTACGCTCACACCGTCAATGTTAATTTGTGTACTCTGGATACTCAATTAAATGCCTTCTGGGAACAAGAAGAGCTCATAGAATCCAGAAAAATTACTCCTGAGGAATTAGCGTGTGAAGCATTCTTTAAAGCAAATTGTTCTCGTGGTTCGGATGGGAGATACACAGTTGCATTACCTTTCAAGTCTCAAATTCTTGGCAACTCTCCTCCGAAATTCTGTCATACTGACTTCTGCGCCTTGAAACGATTAAAGCAAGTTAACAGCAAATTCGTCAACAATTTATCCTATGCCTCGGAATACAAAAAAATTATGGAAGAATACGAATCGCTTGGTCACATGAAGAAAATTGGTCATTATCCTAATTCTATTGAACCTAACGGTTATTTTCTGCCTCATCACGGCGTTGTACGCGAATCCAGTTCCACTACGAAGTTGCGCGTTGTTTTTGACGGAAGTAGCAAACGACCTCGTTACACCTCTTTGAATGATGAACATTTTCATGGTCCTGCTCTTCAAAATGATTTACCTGCAACCGTCAACAGATGGCGTCGTTTTAAAATTGGGTTCCGATCAGATCTGGAAAATATGTTTAGACAAATTCGAGTAGTTGATAATCAGCAACATTATCAACAAATTCTATGGCGAAGTTCTGATTCTGATATTTATGTATACAAACTTAAAACTGTTACATATGGTACATCTTCTGCGCCTTATCTCTCTATTAGAAACGTATCCAGAAGCTTCGAACATTTTGATGACCGACACATATGTCGATGATATTATTTCTGGAGCTGACACAGAGTCAGAGGCAATCTTTTTACAGAAGCAACTTGTCAATTTACTCTCAGCTGGAGGCTTTAATCTGCGCAAATGGACTTCTAATTCTGCAGAACTTATGGCTCACATTCCTGAGGACTTCCGAGAAAAGGCAAATATTTACAGTCTCAATGAACCAAATGTTGTCAAGGCACTTGGATTAGGTTGGAATACTAATCAAGATGCATTTTCATTCCAAGTTTGCTTTCCAATCAATGACAGAGTCACTAAAGCCAGTCTCTTATCCGATGCTGCTAAATTGTATGACCCTCTGGGGTGGCTAGCGCCTGTTACGATCCAAGCGAAGATCTATTTCCAAAAACTATGGCTCGAAGGCATTGATTGGAAGGATGAAGTTTCCCCTGCCATGAAATCTAAATGGCATTGCTACCTCAATGACTTGAAAAATATCGAACAGATTTCAATACCTCGTTGGATTGGTAGTTGTAAACAATGTCTGGTCGAACTGCATGGTTTCTGTGACGCATCTACGTCAGCCTTTGCTGCTGCGGTTTACGTCAAAGTTCTATTTTCAAATGGAGAAAGAGTTGTAAACCTGTTACAGACGAAAACCAAATTTGCACCTTTGAAGGTTTTGTCTATTCCGAAATTGGAGTTGTGTGGAGCAACTCATTTAGCGAAACTAATGAACATAGTTCAAAACATGCTGGATCTAAATGTTTCAAATTCTCACTATTGGACTGATAGTGTTATTGTTTTATGTTGGCTCGGAGGTGAGTCGTCCAAGTGGAATGTTTTCGTTGGAAATAGAGTAAGCGAGATCCAACAACATTCCAATATTTCTCAATGGCGATTTGTCTCTACTCGTTACAACCCTGCTGACTGTGCTTCCCGTGGTATAACGTCAACTGAGTTGGTACAACATCCGCTTTGGTGGTCTGGTCCTCTCTGGCTTGCTCAGTCTCCATCTCTTTGGCCCACGCAGCCAGAAAATTCCTATGAAACTAACCTCGAAATGAGAAAATCTGCTTTGAAAGTAAATTTTGCAACTGTTGCAAATTTTCCGAAGATATTAACTGATTACTCAACTGTAAATAAATTGGTTCGAATCACGGCTTACGTATTACGATTCCTGCAATACAAACCTGATTCGAAATTACTGTTTTCCGGCTTTCTTAGAGCGTCTGAAATAACACTGTGCCACAAATTGGAACTCAAGGTCTGTGCGGTGGAAAATTCCTTTTGGAGATGAAAGCCCTTAGTGAGTATATTAAGAACCCAAAAGGAAATTTTACCCATAGGTCAAGTTTCCGAGATATCGCGCCATGAATTTTTTGAATTTTCGCCTATGACGCTTGAGAAAATAGCTTTATATCTCTGTTTTCCGTTATTGTAGCTTCGTTTTGAGATTACATGTCTTCAGTCAAATCGAATGGCGAATCTTTTTGTAGAACATTTCATTCTTCTAACTCAATTCCTTTCATGTCCTTTTCGTCCTTTCTTTCTTGAACCGTAGTAAAAGTACCACAAGATGAGATTTTACAGCATCCAAATATTCCACAAAAATATTGCTCAGAGAATTTTAGGTAAGGTCCTCATTGACAACTAATCGATATTGTCACGTTTTCATTGTCCTTTTAGACATTTACCCGGTTTTTGTTCAGAAAAAAACTATGTTTTGTTTTTCTGTATATTCGTTATTTGTTATGTATTGGTAGGTAAACATACCTATTGGTTATCGCTTATATTGACATCTGGGATTTATCTGAAATATTTACCATATATAGCTCCCGATATGCTGAACACGTTAATGACAAATTTTCTTGGAGAATAGATCCGGTTATCTAATATTTTGAACCGGATATAGCGATATAAAACCCGGATTTTGTACCGATTTTAAGTAACCGATTAAGCTTATATGTATACCATTAGAAAGCTAATAAAATTGCCAATCGGGGAAAATAAATTTTTTGACAGCATCTTACCTGAGTTCGGTGCTAAAACAAAAAACCCGTATTCTTGAACCGTTTTTAAGGAAAAAAATTACAGCGCGTAAATATGAAGATAAAAGCTTGGTGGGTGAAATATTCTTTTTGCCGATGAAAGCCGATGAAGTTAATATTATGAACCCGGAAGGACAGTTATGCCATAGGTCAAACTTCTGAGTTATAGCGAAATGGAATTTATGTTACGGGTTTATTGTCGTGCTCTTAAAGTTCATCAAGAATGTATGCATCACGCCATAACTCAGAAGTTTGACCTATGGCATAACTGTCCTTCCGGGTTCATAATATTAACTTCATCGGCTTTCATCGGCAAAAAGAATATTTCACCGACCAAGCTTTTATCTTCATATTTACGCGCTGTGATTTTTTTCCTTAAAAACGGTTCAAGAATACGGGTTTTTTGTTTTAGCACCGAACTCAGGTAAGATGCTGTAAAAAATTTATTTTCCCCGATTGGCAATTTTATTAGCTTTCTAATGGTATACATATAAGCTTAATCGGTTACTTAAAATCGGTACAAAATCCGGGTTTTATATCGCTATATCCGGTTCAAAATATTAGATAACCGGATCTATTCTCCAAGAAAATTTGTCATTAACGTGTTCAGCATATCGGGAGCTATATATGGTAAATATTTCAGATAAATCCCAGATGTCAATATAAGCGATAACCAATAGGTATGTTTACCTACCAATACATAACAAATAACGAATATACAGAAAAACAAAACATAGTTTTTTTCTGAACAAAAACCGGGTAAATGTCTAAAAGGACAATGAAAACGTGACAATATCGATTAGTTGTCAATGAGGACCTTACCTAAAATTCTCTGAGCAATATTTTTGTGGAATATTTGGATGCTGTAAAATCTCATCTTGTGGTACTTTTACTACGGTTCAAGAAAGAAAGGACGAAAAGGACATGAAAGGAATTGAGTTAGAAGAATGAAATGTTCTACAAAAAGATTCGCCATTCGATTTGACTGAAGACTGTAATCTCAAAACGATGCTGCAGTAACGGCAAACAGAGATATAAAACTATTTTCTCAAGCATAATAGGCGAAAATTCAAAAAATTCATCGCGCGATATCTCAGAAACTTGACCTATGGGGAAAATTTCCTTTTGGGTTCTTAATATACTCACTAAGGGCTTTCATCTCCAAAAGGAATTTTCCACCGCCGGGAAACCTTGTTGCACAGTGTAAGCAAAACGCTACGAAAATTGCCAAAAATGTTACAAGATTTTGATTTTCCCGAAGAAAAACGAGAATTACTGAAAGGAAAAGCTATTCATCCCAGCAGCAGAATTGCCCAGCTATGTCCTTTCTTAGACGATGATGACTTACTACGTGTTGGAGCACGATTACAAAAAACATCTTCATTTTTTACTCAACATCATGTCATCATATTTTCAACATCAACAACATCTCGGAATCTACATCTACCTACATCTACACAATGCCATGTCAAGAACAGTCGTTCTTTGTGCGGGGGAATGTTGGAGAACAAATTATTATGTATTTTTAATTATTATTGCTAAAAACTATTAATATGTATTTCTCCCCCATAATCTATGAATTTTGTTACTATCGCCTTAAAAACAATAATATTGTATTTACATTTCTATAACTGGCATCACTAATTCAATTTCTAGAACCGACATCCCTAATTCCTTGTAATGCCTAATTTTGCCTATTCCCTTTTTAATCATGTCCGTCAATTTCAAGGCCATCAATGTACCAACAGTGGTTGGACTTTGATCTGTGTTACTGACTCTGTTGCGTAGTGTTGTTGTTGTTGATGCGCTTTCTAATGCATGTATGTGCATCAACCAACGAATCAGCGATCATTGATAGCTACGCCAGCTGAGACAGTAAGATAACAATTCTGCTTTTACGTATGTACATATGTAAACAAATATGTATGGATATGATGCCGCCAAATAACTTTTTCTTGTTGATCGCTTTTTTTAGTTACGTTGATACTTTCTGCCTTGCTGCAATCATATCGATCGACTTTAACTACATTGTTTTCTGCCGCGCTGCAATAACAAATTAACTTAACCCCTTTTGTTTATATTTATTTAAAACCAGATTAAATCAAACTAATTTAAGTTAATTAAATTTAAAGTGATTTTTAATATTAAATAATATAATAATAGTGTCCCAAAGGGAGCAAATTATTAACCAATTATATTGATTTATAATTGTGGAAAACAAATAAAATTGCCCCAGTACTTTTGTAAATTTTCTAAGAAACTTTCTGTGTTTTATTTTGCTTGGGATCAAACTGCCCAATTCTCATACAGGCAGTTTTGGCCTTGAGAAAGTGCACATTTTTCGGAAAATATCGATAAATGACACTGTGCTACAAAAGTTGACCAGAAAATATTCAAGCGTTCTGTTATAAAATTCTAACGTGTTGGCGTCCACAGACAACGAAAATACTTTGGTTTGTTCGTGTCACTTCCGTTTATTATTTTATAACGGTAAAAGTAGTGAAAATCTGGGTTTCTTACATTTTCAAATTTAAACGGGAATATCTTCTTTTTTACAAGGGATTTCTATTGATCCATTTTCCTTTTAAAGGGGTCAATCATATCTTTCGAATAAGCTATTATTTGTTCAAATCGGTTAATAAATGGCTAAGTTGTAGTGGTTAATTCATACCAATACAATTATCTTGTACTTTAAGTGTTTTTTGTTTTGTTCAATATTAATTTTGAAAATTATAAGAAATTAAATTTAAGTACAAAGTAATTGTATTGATGGACCATATCGGTCCACTCCTTCGGGTACCTCCCCCACAAAAGTTCGAAAATGTTCGGAAAATTTGTGCGCACGATAACTCTTGAAGGTAGTAACCGATTTAGTCCGTGCTTTGCCCATCGTGAAATTTCTACCAGACTTAGATGAGGTTTCAATATGGACTCAATCGGTTCACTACTTCGGGTACCTCTCACACAAAATTTTGGAAAAGTTCAGTTTAGGACCAGCCCCCCATACGACGGTACAAGTTTCATTAGGGGCAATCCCATAATTCCTGACAAAATAACCTGAAAGTTGTAAAAAAACCCATATGACACCGTGTGTAGTTGTTGGAGCACAAGATATGTCTCGAACGGATCTGCTGATTCGGTTCAACATTTGGCCTTCCTTATATTTTGTCCAAACCTCCCCCACAAAAGTTCAAAAATGTTCGGAAAATTTGTGTTCGCGATAACTCTTGAATGGAGTGATCGATTTGGTCCATACTTTACAAATCCCATTATATCTACCAGGTATAGATCGGGTTCGCATATGGACTATATTTATCCACTCCTTCGGGTACCTCCCACACAAAATTTCGGATAAGTTCACTTTAAGACCTGCTCTCGGATCACTTTGATTTTTCGTAAAGCAAATTGCATTCACTGACCGACCCCCTTTACGATGGAACAAGTTTTTTAAGCGGTAAGTAAATACTTCCTGAGAAAACAGCCCAAAAGCTGTAAAAATCTTTATGGCACCGTATATAGTGGCTGGAGAGCACGTTAATTTCAAACTGGTCAACCGATTTGGTCGGAAATTCGGTCTTCGACATATTTTGTCCAAACCTAGTATCATTTTGGAAATGGGCAATACCGTTTCACCACTTGCAATACTTCTCCCCAAAATTTAAAAAAATCACTAAAATGGTATGCATGATACACTTTCTTGAACGGGGTAACCAATTTGGTCCAAACTTTGGATCTTCTAATATTTTGTCCAAATTTAGTTTAACATCCAAAAAGGACCCATATTGGTCCTGTCCTTATGGTACCTTCCCTGCTAAAGTTCAACATTTCGTTTAAGTGAAGTTTAGAGTCTCTTCGAAGATCCTTTGGAAAAGTATACCGATGCTATTCGTTGTGGTCCTGTGTACAGCGATATTATGTTTTCCGTGGACAGGTTCATGCTTCCTGGCCTACTGGTCCAAATGTTATACGATGACCCATTGAAATGACCAGTGGATGCGATACCTATCGAAAAGATAAGACTCCCAAAATAAGATCCACTTTCATAATGGACTATGTCGGTCTACTCCTTCAAGACCTCCTCCGCAAAACTTTTGAACCTTAATCCTAATCCACATCTTTGCCTGATTGTTCAAATGTTCAAGAAGGGTCTCATAATTCTGAAAAGACCCTAAATACATTCGATTTGTCCGTAGATGAAAGTTTCAATTCACATAGGCTGAGGGTATAATCCTGTCGGCAAAGCCAACTATATCTATATCTAACAATTTCCATTATTTATCGTAATATCTGATGGCTACGTAATCACAATATCATATATTAACCATACGAACCGCAGGACCTTGGAGTTCCCGTTTTGAATTTTGCTCTTTAATATTATTCCGTTTCTTCTGAGCTAAGCAAACTTTTTTATTATTGTAAAAGAACTGTCCCAAGACTGAGCACGGCCTGAGCAAAAAGGTAGCCACTTTCGGAGGAAGTAGGAAGTAGTAGTGAAGCTGGAAACCAGATGTTTTAACCTCCGACCTATTAATAATTCGCAACCAAATTCATGCTTTGTGTCATGGCAGCTAAAATTCAGTGCGTCACATTTAGGTGTTGTTGTGACGCCTTTCCCAATCCACCGTATATCCTGTATGGCAGTAATATCGGCCTTGCATTTTTCAAGTACATCTGAGAACGCATAAACTGTACCTTCTCTTGAAAGAGTGCAAACATTCCAGATCATTATTCTTAAAACAGTTGCGGGGGTTTTCAACGTTCTTACGGGTGAACACGCGGCACATGTTAGCTCACTACCTTTAACCGTTGTCAACTCGGGATACACCAAGGGGAGGTAAGTCCTGAAATTTGGTATTAAGTATTCGTTGAGGCTATAAAACTTTCAACCTGAAAGTTGTCAGTATAGGTCCACGCCTTCATATAGCCCCCATAGAGCGGTGCCTCCCGATTTTCGGTATGTTGAAGGTTTTTATCTTAAATATCCCACCGAAATGGGTGAAATTATGTATTTAGTCTTCGTTGAGGATGTGAAGCTTTCCACGTCTTCATGTAGCCCACATAGAACGGCCCCTTCAAAATGTTCTGTGTTTTGAAGACTTCGGCTCCAATATCACAACGATATGATTTAAATTTGGTATTTAGTCTGCGTTGGAGCTTGAATGTTTCCACCAGAAATTTTTCAGCATAGGCCCACGTCTTCATATAGCCCCCATAGAACGGTACCCTCTGATTTTCGGTGTTTTGACATTTTTAACCACATTATTCAAATGAAAAAAAAACTGAAATTTGGTGTTTAGTCTCCGCTAAAGGTACAAGACATTTATACAGGTACAAAACACGTTTTTTTATAGCCCCCATATAAGCGTAGGCGCCATTTGAGGTTTTTTAAGATTTTCGTCACATTTTTCTACCGAATTGGTTGTTAATTGTATTTTTGGGTTCCCAGAAGATAAAAGAAGATTAAAACTAACTCGCAAACAACCTGTCCATATATGTACATATGTCCAGATATAAGTCTAGCCGGTATTTCCCAATTTTAAGTATTTAAAGAGTTTTTGTCAAATTTTCAAACCAAGATTGCTGTAATTTAATATTGTGTGTTTTCAGGAGTTCAAAAGCACAATTCGAAAATTGTAAATAATAATTCATGGTTTGGAAAGAACTACGATGACGTCCCATATGAGCTCTTTTGAAGGGAGTATTATAAGTTCGGATATACTACTCCTGCAATAAGAGGATTAGCCCAATACTTTCATAAACGAAAGGAATATAATTGTTCTTATTGACTTCAATACAGTGCGTGGAGGGTATAAAAAGTACGGCCCCGCCGAACTCAAAGCCGTTTTTACTAGTTTCGATATTAATTTGAAATTTCACATATCTGAGATATAGAGAAAAGTGTTTTCTGGAATTTAACAATTAAAAGCCTCTATTAAGTGAGAAATAACTACAGGTTTTGTAGAGTGAAACGAATCCGTTCATGCACCCATCCTTTATGTATATTCGCTCCTAAGAAGCTTTTTGTCTTCATTTGTAATAGCTAAAAGAATAGTTGAAATATTGTTGAAGCTTAAACTACATACATACTATCGTCAGCAGCAGTAACGAGACAACAACAGCAGCAAAAACAATAACAGCAGCATTGATTTTTCATCAATGATAGCAATTATGCCCTCAAGGCTTTACTTAACACTCTCACACATTTTAACATTTTGTTGTATGTGGTTTATTGTTTTCTCTTTATATTTTTCATTCGATACGATGTCATACAGCTTTATTTTCTGAATATTTCTCTCTTTGTTGTAGAGATTTTTTTGTTTTTTTTTTTTTTTTTGATTGAAAAAAAAAACTTATTTAAACTTTTGCTATTGTTTCAGTTTTTCTTCATTTCTATGTATCTGTGTATGTGTAATGCTTTATGTGCACCATATTATTCAAAGAAAACAAATTTTCATATTTCACAAAGTTCGAAAATCGGAAATACTTTGTATGAACTTTTATCGAAAGAATTTTTGTCATCAACTGCAGTGTTTTCTTTTCTTTCCTGTTTTTTTTTTCTTCCATTTTCATCTTAAATTCCATCACTTAAGACATATTAAAATTTTTAAGTAAAAAATAATGTTTGTTTGTCAATTAATAAAAACTATTCATAAACTCAATATGCAAAAATTGCATAGTTCATAAAGAAATCAATGGAATTTTGTTTCCATAACTAAGTTTTCTAAGAATAATAAATCTTTCAGTTCACAAAACAAGGAAATTGTTATAAAATATTTTGAAAAATAAAATACAAGGGGAGTCTGTAGGGAAAGCATATAAAAAGTGTTACTCTCATCACTGATGATCTTCTTTGTTTTCTAACAAGAAATAAACGAACAGTGCCTCCAGAAAGAGGGAGAATAAAATTCGTGCATGTGACTCACACAAACAGAGCGGTTAGTACAAAGCATTAGTAGTACTTGGCTGTCCCTGCTATAAACGGTGTCGTGTTATACGAGATTGCTAGATTCTGATTACAAGGATCGCTAAGGAGCATTTTTGCTGGGTTTGGATTCGTAGTTGTGAAAAAAAAAACTTGGGACCGACATCGGACATTTTCAGTTATCTATATATATAAAAGAGCTTAGTGATGACTGAGTGAGTGAGTGAGTGAGTGAGTGAGTGACATGTATATCATCGCCCAGACGAAACCGCTGAAGCTAGAAAGCTGAAATTTTGACTGTGGGTTGCTGTCGGTGTGTAGGGGTGAGATAAGGCTGGGTTTTTGGAAATTCGATCTAGAAGGGTACGAAAAGTACTAAAAGGTACTAAATATGGTACCCTTTGTATTAGGCAAACGGGAAGAGCTAGAATTCTGAAATTTGGAATGAGGGTAACTGATGAAGATTTAGAAAGATGTACCAAAGGGTTTTTGGAAATTCGACTTCTAAGTGTACGAAAAGTTACTAAATTTGGTACCAATTGTATATTTTGAGCGGATATAGCTACAATGTTCATATTTGGTATGGAAATCAAGGTTGTGAAGTGGTGTTGATATAAGGAAATTATTTTGGAAGTTCGTACTTATGTGTACGAATAGTACTAAATGGTACTAAATTTGGTACAATTTGGATTTGGGTGAACGGATAGAGCTGAAAACCTGAAATTTGGAATTTAGATTACCGTTGAAGCGTACGATTGAGATATGGGTGTACTTTTGGAAATTCATACTTATGTGTACGAAAAGTACTAAATGGTACAAAATTTGGTACAATTTGGATTTAGATAGACATGGAAACCTGCAATTTGGAATTAAGATTACTGATGGAGTAAAGGAATGAGGTAGTTTTGGAAATTCTTACTTATGGGTACAAAAAGTAGTAAACGGTACTAAATTTGGTACAATTTCTATTTAGGTGAACGGATAGAGCTGGAATCCTGAAATTTGGAATTTAATTACTTTTGGAGTGTAGGATTGAGTTAGTCTTGGAAATGTATACTTATGGGTAGGGAAAGTCCTAAATGGTACTAAATTTGGTACAATTTAAATTTAGTTGAACGGATAGAGTTAGAATCCTGAAATTTCGAATTAAGTTTACTGATGGAATGTAGGATAGAGGTAGTTTTGGAAATTCATACTTATAGGAACGGAAAGTACTAAATTTGGTACAATTTGGATGTGAGTGAACGCATAGAGATGGAATACTGAAATTTGCAATTAAAACTACTTTTGAAGTGTAGGATTGAGGTAATTCTGAAATTCGTACTTTTAAGTACGGAAAATACTAAATTTGGTATAAATTGCCTTTGGATGGAGAGATAGCGCTGGAATCCGAACATTATAATAAATAATAAATAATACATAATAAATAATAAATAATAAATAATAAATAATAAATAATAAATAATAAATAATAAATAATAAATAATAAATAAGAAATAATAAATAATAAATAATAAATAATAAATAATAAATAATAAATAATAAATAATAAATAATAAATAATAAATAATAAATAATAAATAATAAATAATAAATAATAAATAATAAATAATAAATAATAAATAATAAATAATAAATAATAAATAATAAATAATAAATAATAAATAATAAATAATAAATAATAAATAATAAATAATAAATAATAAATAATAAATAATAAATAATAAATAATAAATAATAAATAATAAATAATAAATAATAAATAATAAATAATAAATAATAAATAATAAATAATAAATAATAAATAATAAATAATAAATAATAAATAATAAATAATAAATAATAAATAATAAATAATAAATAATAAATAATAAATAATAAATAATAAATAATAAATAATAAATAATAAATAATAAATAATAAATAATAAATAATAAATAATAAATAATAAATAATAAATAATAAATAATAAATAATAAATAATAAATAATAAATAATAAATAATAAATAATAAATAATAAATAATAAATAATAAATAATAAATAATAAATAATAAATAATAAATAATAAATAATAAATAATAAATAATAAATAATAAATAATAAATAATAAATAATAAATAATAAATAATAAATAATAAATAATAAATAATAAATAATAAATAATAAATAATAAATAATAAATAATAAATAATAAATAATAAATAATAAATAATAAATAATAAATAATAAATAATAAATAATAAATAATCTATATATATAAAAGAGCTTAGTGATGACTGAGTGAGTGAGTGAGTGAGTGAGTGAGTGAGTGACATGTATATCATCGCCCAGACGAAACCGCTGAAGCTAGAAAGCTGAAATTTTGACTGTGGGTTGCTGTCGGTGTGTAGGGGTGAGATAAGGCTGGGTTTTTGGAAATTCGATCTAGAAGGGTACGAAAAGTACTAAAAGGTACTAAATATGGTACCCTTTGTATTAGGCAAACGGGAAGAGCTAGAATTCTGAAATTTGGAATGAGGGTAACTGATGAAGATTTAGAAAGATGTACCAAAGGGTTTTTGGAAATTCGACTTCTAAGTGTACGAAAAGTTACTAAATTTGGTACCAATTGTATATTTTGAGCGGATATAGCTACAATGTTCATATTTGGTATGGAAATCAAGGTTGTGAAGTGGTGTTGATATAAGGAAATTATTTTGGAAGTTCGTACTTATGTGTACGAATAGTACTAAATGGTACTAAATTTGGTACAATTTGGATTTGGGTGAACGGATAGAGCTGAAAACCTGAAATTTGGAATTTAGATTACCGTTGAAGCGTACGATTGAGATATGGGTGTACTTTTGGAAATTCATACTTATGTGTACGAAAAGTACTAAATGGTACAAAATTTGGTACAATTTGGATTTAGATAGACATGGAAACCTGCAATTTGGAATTAAGATTACTGATGGAGTAAAGGAATGAGGTAGTTTTGGAAATTCTTACTTATGGGTACAAAAAGTAGTAAACGGTACTAAATTTGGTACAATTTCTATTTAGGTGAACGGATAGAGCTGGAATCCTGAAATTTGGAATTTAATTACTTTTGGAGTGTAGGATTGAGTTAGTCTTGGAAATGTATACTTATGGGTAGGGAAAGTCCTAAATGGTACTAAATTTGGTACAATTTAAATTTAGTTGAACGGATAGAGTTAGAATCCTGAAATTTCGAATTAAGTTTACTGATGGAATGTAGGATAGAGGTAGTTTTGGAAATTCATACTTATAGGAACGGAAAGTACTAAATTTGGTACAATTTGGATGTGAGTGAACGCATAGAGATGGAATACTGAAATTTGCAATTAAAACTACTTTTGAAGTGTAGGATTGAGGTAATTCTGAAATTCGTACTTTTAAGTACGGAAAATACTAAATTTGGTATAAATTGCCTTTGGATGGAGAGATAGCGCTGGAATCCGAACATTATAATAAATAATAAATAATACATAATAAATAATAAATAATAAATAATAAATAATAAATAATAAATAATAAATAATAAATAATAAATAATAAATAAGAAATAATAAATAATAAATAATAAATAATAAATAATAAATAATAAATAATAAATAATAAATAATAAATAATAAATAATAAATAATAAATAATAAATAATAAATAATAAATAATAAATAATAAATAATAAATAATAAATAATAAATAATAAATAATAAATAATAAATAATAAATAATAAATAATAAATAATAAATAATAAATAATAAATAATAAATAATAAATAATAAATAATAAATAATAAATAATAAATAATAAATAATAAATAATAAATAATAAATAATAAATAATAAATAATAAATAATAAATAATAAATAATAAATAATAAATAATAAATAATAAATAATAAATAATAAATAATAAATAATAAATAATAAATAATAAATAATAAATAATAAATAATAAATAATAAATAATAAATAATAAATAATAAATAATAAATAATAAATAATAAATAATAAATAATAAATAATAAATAATAAATAATAAATAATAAATAATAAATAATAAATAATAAATAATAAATAATAAATAATAAATAATAAATAATAAATAATAAATAATAAATAATAAATAATAAATAATAAATAATAAATAATAAATAATAAATAATAAATAATAAATAATAAATAATAAATAATAAATAATAAATAATAAATAATAAATAATAAATAATAAATAATAAATAATAAATAATAAATAATAAATAATAAATAATAAATAATAAATAATAAATAATAAATAATAAATAATAAATAATAAATAATAAATAATAAATAATAAATAATAAATAATAAATAATAAATAATAAATAATAAATAATAAATAATAAATAATAAATAATAAATAATAAATAATAAATAATAAATAATAAATAATAAATAATAAATAATAAATAATAAATAATAAATAATAAATAATAAATAATAAATAATAAATAATAAATAATAAATAATAAATAATAAATAATAAATAATAAATAATAAATAATAAATAATAAATAATAAATAATAAATAATAAATAATAAATAATAAATAATAAATAATAAATAATAAATAATAAATAATAAATAATAAATAATAAATAATCTATATATATAAAAGAGCTTAGTGATAAGTGAGTGAGTGAGTGAGTGAGTGAGTGACATGTATATCATCGCCCAGACGAAACCGCTGAAGCTAGAAAGCTGAAATTTTGACTGTGGGTTGCTGTCGGTGTGTAGGGGTGAGATAAGGCTGGGTTTTTGGAAATTCGCCCTAGAAGTGTACGAAAAGTACTAAAAGGTACTAAATATGGTACCCATTGTATTAGGCAAACGGCAAGAGCTAGAGTGCTGAAATTTGGAACGAATATCACTGATGGATAGTTAGAAAGATGTACCAAAAGGTTTTTGGAAATTCGACCTCTAAGTGTACGAAAAGTACTAAATTTAGTACCAATTGTATATTTTGAACGGTTTTAGCTAGAAACTTGGAATTTGGTATGGAAATGAAGGTTGGGAAGTGGTGTTTATAAAAGGAAATGGTTTGTGAAATTAGTACTCATGTGTACGAAATGTACTAAATGGTACTAAATTTAGTACAATTTGGATTTGGGTGAAAGGATAGAGCTGGAAACCTGAAATTTGGAATTAAGATTACTAACGGAGTATTGGATTGAGATATGGGGGTAGTTTTGGAAATTCGTACTTATGTATACGAAAAGTACTAAATGGTACTAAATTTAGCACAACTTGGATTTGGGTGAACGGATAGAGCTAGAAACCTGAAATTTGGAATTAAGTTTACTGTTGGAGTGTAGGATTGAGGAAGTTTTGAAAATTCGTACTTAAGGGTACGAAAAGTACTAAATTTGGTACAATTTAGATTTAGATGAACAGATAGTGCTGGAATCCTGAAATTTGGAATTAAGATTACTGTTTTACTGTATTGAAGTAGTTTTGGAAATTCGTACTTATGGGAACAGAAAGTACTAAATGGTACTAAAGTTGGTACAATTAGGAAGTGATTGAACGGAAAGGCCTGGAAACCTGAAATTTGGAGTTAATTTGGAATTATGGTTACTGTTGGAGTGTAGGATTGAAGAAGATTTGGAAATTCGCAATTATGGGTACGAAAACTACTAAATGGTACTAAATTTGGTACAATTTGCATTTGGGTGAACGGATAGGGCTGGAATCCTGAAATTTGGAATTAAGATTACTGTTGGAGTGTAGGATTGAGGTAGTTTTGGAAATTCGTACTTATGGGAACAAAAAGTACTAAATGGTACTAAAGTTGGTACAATTAGGAAGTGATTGAACGGATAGGCCTGGAAACCTGAAATTTGGAGTTAATGTTACTGTTGGAGTGTAGGATTAAAAAAGATTTGGAAATTCGTAATTATGGGTACGAAAAGTACTAAATTGTACTAAATTTGGTACAATTAGGAAGTGATTGAACGGGTAGGCCTGGAAGTCAGAAATTTGGAATTATGGTTACTGTTGGAGTGTAGAATTGAGGAAGTTTTGAAAATTCGTACGTATGGGTACGGACAGTTTTAAGTGGTACTACATTTTGTACAATTACGATTCGGGTGAACGGATAGAGCTGAAATCCTGAAATTAAGATTACTCTTGGACAGTGGGATTGAGGTAGTTTTGGAAATTCGTACTTATGGGTACGAAAAGTACTAAATGGTACTAAATTTGGTGCAATTTAGATTTGGATAAACGGATAGAGCTGGAATCCTGAAATTTGGAATTAAGATTACTGTTGGACTGTAGGATTGAGGAAGTTTGGGAAAATTATACTTATGGGTATGAAAATTACTAAATGGTCTTAAATTTGGTACAAATTGAATTTGGGTGAACGGATAGCGCTGGAATCCTGAAATTTGGAAATAAGATTACTGTTGGAGTGAAGGATTGAGGTAGTTTTGGAAATTCGTACTTATGGGTACGGAAAGTACTAAATGGCGCCACATTTCATACAATTAAATTTGGGTGAACGGATAGCGCTGGAATTCTGAAACTTGGAATTAAGTTTGCAGTTGGAGTGTAGGATTGAGGAAATTTTGAAAATTCGTACTTATGGGTACGAAGAGTATTAAATTTCGTACAATTTAGGCTTGGTTGAACGGTTAGAGCTGGAATCCTGAAATTTGAAATTTTTTGTGTAACGTTGGTATATTTGCGAAAAGAACTAAAGAAGTCTTAATGTTGTATCGGGTGTAGGAGCGGGTGGAATTCTAAAATTTGTTCTTAGAGTCACTGTTGGTATGTGGGGTTAAGATATGGAGATGGTTTTTTTTTGGAATTTTTGAAATTTTAGGAGGAGGTTTCGCAAATTCGTTGTTATGAATTTATATATAAATTAATATATTTGGGTTTGGAGGAACTAATAGAGCTGGAAAATAGAATCTCGGTTGGTATAAATGGCTGATATAAGAAGGTAATTTTTTGAGGTTTTACCCAGGTGTACGAAAAGTACTAAATTTGGTACGATTTTGTTATTGCATGAACGATAATATAAGGAGTTTTATTAATGCGTACAAATTATGAAATTTGGTATGAGGGTCTTTGATGGCTGAAATGATATTGGAAATACCTACTATTAGTTAATGAAAAAGTACTAAATGGTATTGAAATTTGGAATTAAGATTACTGTTGGAGAGGACGATTTAAGTATCCTTATATTTACAAAAAGTACTAAATTGTACTTAATGTAATAAAATTTGGATTTGGTGAACGCATCGAGCCAAAATCCAGAAATATAGAATTAAGATTACTGCCAGAGTGGATTCATTGAAATTCGTACTTTCGTACGAAAATCATTAAAAAGTACTAAATTTGGTATGTGGAATTCGGAAATTAGGCATAATATTCGCTGTTATGAATGTCATTGTGGATATACGTACCATAAGAGGTAGAGCTGAAATTGTGAAATTCGGTATTAGGATAACAGTTGGGGTATATTGTGGAGATAAGGAGGATGTTTTAGAAATTCATACAGATTTGGTTTGTATCGCAACAGCGATACACATTTACAGCCATATGTAAATGTGTATCGCTGTTGCGATATATTTTTTGATATAGGTAATTTTTGAAACTATTACCTATTTTAAGTACTAAATTTGGTACCGTTTTGGTGTTGCATAAAGGGATATAGCTGGAATTTAGAATTTTTGTATTAGGTTCTGTGTTAGTGTTTAGATATTGAGCTGGTGTTGGAAATACGGAAATACATTTTGATATCACAAATTCCGAAATTACAACTACTTCGGTTGGAAAACGTGGATACAATTTATAAACTACCCATACAGTTGTGAAACGTGAACTGAAATTTAAAATGTTGACGTGTAGGATGCGTTAAGGTATTTCTTTTTGGAAATTCGAGCTAAAGGTGTACGAACGGTATTTAAATGAAATTAAACATCAACTAAAATAGGTATTGGTACATCAAAATTTGTAGTGTTCACCATTTTCATATTAAATATTGTTTATTTGTATATCCTTCCCATTCCGCATACGAAGTAGCGGGCATTTTGCTAGTAAATAATAAATAATAAATAATAAATAATAAATAATAAATAATAAATAATAAATAATAAATAATAAATAATAAATAATAAATAATAAATAATAAATAATAAATAATAAATAATAAATAATAAATAATAAATAATAAATAATAAATAATAAATAATAAATAATAAATAATAAATAATAAATAATAAATAATAAATAATAAATAATAAATAATAAATAATAAATAATAAATAATAAATAATAAATAATAAATAATCTATATATATAAAAGAGCTTAGTGATAAGTGAGTGAGTGAGTGAGTGAGTGAGTGACATGTATATCATCGCCCAGACGAAACCGCTGAAGCTAGAAAGCTGAAATTTTGACTGTGGGTTGCTGTCGGTGTGTAGGGGTGAGATAAGGCTGGGTTTTTGGAAATTCGCCCTAGAAGTGTACGAAAAGTACTAAAAGGTACTAAATATGGTACCCATTGTATTAGGCAAACGGCAAGAGCTAGAGTGCTGAAATTTGGAACGAATATCACTGATGGATAGTTAGAAAGATGTACCAAAAGGTTTTTGGAAATTCGACCTCTAAGTGTACGAAAAGTACTAAATTTAGTACCAATTGTATATTTTGAACGGTTTTAGCTAGAAACTTGGAATTTGGTATGGAAATGAAGGTTGGGAAGTGGTGTTTATAAAAGGAAATGGTTTGTGAAATTAGTACTCATGTGTACGAAATGTACTAAATGGTACTAAATTTAGTACAATTTGGATTTGGGTGAAAGGATAGAGCTGGAAACCTGAAATTTGGAATTAAGATTACTAACGGAGTATTGGATTGAGATATGGGGGTAGTTTTGGAAATTCGTACTTATGTATACGAAAAGTACTAAATGGTACTAAATTTAGCACAACTTGGATTTGGGTGAACGGATAGAGCTAGAAACCTGAAATTTGGAATTAAGTTTACTGTTGGAGTGTAGGATTGAGGAAGTTTTGAAAATTCGTACTTAAGGGTACGAAAAGTACTAAATTTGGTACAATTTAGATTTAGATGAACAGATAGTGCTGGAATCCTGAAATTTGGAATTAAGATTACTGTTTTACTGTATTGAAGTAGTTTTGGAAATTCGTACTTATGGGAACAGAAAGTACTAAATGGTACTAAAGTTGGTACAATTAGGAAGTGATTGAACGGAAAGGCCTGGAAACCTGAAATTTGGAGTTAATTTGGAATTATGGTTACTGTTGGAGTGTAGGATTGAAGAAGATTTGGAAATTCGCAATTATGGGTACGAAAACTACTAAATGGTACTAAATTTGGTACAATTTGCATTTGGGTGAACGGATAGGGCTGGAATCCTGAAATTTGGAATTAAGATTACTGTTGGAGTGTAGGATTGAGGTAGTTTTGGAAATTCGTACTTATGGGAACAAAAAGTACTAAATGGTACTAAAGTTGGTACAATTAGGAAGTGATTGAACGGATAGGCCTGGAAACCTGAAATTTGGAGTTAATGTTACTGTTGGAGTGTAGGATTAAAAAAGATTTGGAAATTCGTAATTATGGGTACGAAAAGTACTAAATTGTACTAAATTTGGTACAATTAGGAAGTGATTGAACGGGTAGGCCTGGAAGTCAGAAATTTGGAATTATGGTTACTGTTGGAGTGTAGAATTGAGGAAGTTTTGAAAATTCGTACGTATGGGTACGGACAGTTTTAAGTGGTACTACATTTTGTACAATTACGATTCGGGTGAACGGATAGAGCTGAAATCCTGAAATTAAGATTACTCTTGGACAGTGGGATTGAGGTAGTTTTGGAAATTCGTACTTATGGGTACGAAAAGTACTAAATGGTACTAAATTTGGTGCAATTTAGATTTGGATAAACGGATAGAGCTGGAATCCTGAAATTTGGAATTAAGATTACTGTTGGACTGTAGGATTGAGGAAGTTTGGGAAAATTATACTTATGGGTATGAAAATTACTAAATGGTCTTAAATTTGGTACAAATTGAATTTGGGTGAACGGATAGCGCTGGAATCCTGAAATTTGGAAATAAGATTACTGTTGGAGTGAAGGATTGAGGTAGTTTTGGAAATTCGTACTTATGGGTACGGAAAGTACTAAATGGCGCCACATTTCATACAATTAAATTTGGGTGAACGGATAGCGCTGGAATTCTGAAACTTGGAATTAAGTTTGCAGTTGGAGTGTAGGATTGAGGAAATTTTGAAAATTCGTACTTATGGGTACGAAGAGTATTAAATTTCGTACAATTTAGGCTTGGTTGAACGGTTAGAGCTGGAATCCTGAAATTTGAAATTTTTTGTGTAACGTTGGTATATTTGCGAAAAGAACTAAAGAAGTCTTAATGTTGTATCGGGTGTAGGAGCGGGTGGAATTCTAAAATTTGTTCTTAGAGTCACTGTTGGTATGTGGGGTTAAGATATGGAGATGGTTTTTTTTTGGAATTTTTGAAATTTTAGGAGGAGGTTTCGCAAATTCGTTGTTATGAATTTATATATAAATTAATATATTTGGGTTTGGAGGAACTAATAGAGCTGGAAAATAGAATCTCGGTTGGTATAAATGGCTGATATAAGAAGGTAATTTTTTGAGGTTTTACCCAGGTGTACGAAAAGTACTAAATTTGGTACGATTTTGTTATTGCATGAACGATAATATAAGGAGTTTTATTAATGCGTACAAATTATGAAATTTGGTATGAGGGTCTTTGATGGCTGAAATGATATTGGAAATACCTACTATTAGTTAATGAAAAAGTACTAAATGGTATTGAAATTTGGAATTAAGATTACTGTTGGAGAGGACGATTTAAGTATCCTTATATTTACAAAAAGTACTAAATTGTACTTAATGTAATAAAATTTGGATTTGGTGAACGCATCGAGCCAAAATCCAGAAATATAGAATTAAGATTACTGCCAGAGTGGATTCATTGAAATTCGTACTTTCGTACGAAAATCATTAAAAAGTACTAAATTTGGTATGTGGAATTCGGAAATTAGGCATAATATTCGCTGTTATGAATGTCATTGTGGATATACGTACCATAAGAGGTAGAGCTGAAATTGTGAAATTCGGTATTAGGATAACAGTTGGGGTATATTGTGGAGATAAGGAGGATGTTTTAGAAATTCATACAGATTTGGTTTGTATCGCAACAGCGATACACATTTACAGCCATATGTAAATGTGTATCGCTGTTGCGATATATTTTTTGATATAGGTAATTTTTGAAACTATTACCTATTTTAAGTACTAAATTTGGTACCGTTTTGGTGTTGCATAAAGGGATATAGCTGGAATTTAGAATTTTTGTATTAGGTTCTGTGTTAGTGTTTAGATATTGAGCTGGTGTTGGAAATACGGAAATACATTTTGATATCACAAATTCCGAAATTACAACTACTTCGGTTGGAAAACGTGGATACAATTTATAAACTACCCATACAGTTGTGAAACGTGAACTGAAATTTAAAATGTTGACGTGTAGGATGCGTTAAGGTATTTCTTTTTGGAAATTCGAGCTAAAGGTGTACGAACGGTATTTAAATGAAATTAAACATCAACTAAAATAGGTATTGGTACATCAAAATTTGTAGTGTTCACCATTTTCATATTAAATATTGTTTATTTGTATATCCTTCCCATTCCGCATACGAAGTAGCGGGCATTTTGCTAGTTTAGCATAAAAGGACGTGAGCTCCTAGACGAAGGGGGCATGGCCAAACAACAAAATCATGAAAAACGATAAAAAGCCTAAACATCGGCCGGGCTAAACTTTTTTTACTCTCCACCATGAAATAGTCTGAACTTATATGGAATAATTAATGTTGAAATTTTTATGTGGATTTTTTAGCACTGGGAACCCCAAATATCTTGTTTTAGCTAACCCGGTCAGCTGAAGGCGGACGGTATCGTTATATGAGGGATATACCACAACGTGGGCCAATGTTCACAATTTTTGATTGAGAACTTTTTAACCATTGGGAATTACCACTTCCAAATCACACCCATTATTGCCAGAAAATGTAGATAAAAACTAAAAAACCTAAAATCGGTGCTACCACTTTATGGGCCATACCAAAACTTTGATATCGGTTGATAATTTTAGTTGGAGATAATTGGGAAAACCAAATGTCAAGTTACAGCAATTTTAGTAAAACATGAAGATAAAATTCTCAAAATACTGAAAATAGGGAGGTGCGGTTATATGGGGCCTATGCCGAAACATGGCGAATCTCAAATGTAAAATGACGAGTTCTTCAGTCAAAAAATTTAGCTGAAACCCTCACAATATCAAAAATCGGAAGTTGCTGTTATATGGGGGGGGCTGTACCAACACCTGGGCTTACGATGACATTTTTTGATGGGGAAGTTTTGTGACCACTGAGAAATTAATAAGGGGTAGTTTGGTCAAAACATGTAGCTAAATCCCATAAAATACAGAAAGTCGGGAGGTACCGTTATATGAGGGTTATTTCAAAATATGGACTTAGGTTGACCATTTCTAGTGAAGAAGTTTTGTGACCACTGGGAACCTCAAATGTGAATTAACGGGCAGTGCGGTCTAAAGATATAGCCAAAACCCCTACTGTTATGGGGGGGCTATACCTAAACATGGACCGATTTTCGGTGGAGAAGTTTCGTGACAGCGGGTAGTTCTGTCAAAAAATGTTGCTAAAACCATATAAAATAACGAAAATCGGGAGGGACCCGTATACTAAAACTTTGATCTATTTTGATGATTTTTGGTGTAGATGTTTTGTGTCCTCAAATGTCAAATAAAAGTTAGGTCGATTAAAAACTATAGCTAAAATCCTCAAAACACCGAACATAGGGATGTTCGTTAAATGGGGGCTATAGCTAGACATTGACCTACGTTGTCAATTTTTGGTGGAGAAAGGCTGTGTCCCCTTAGAATATCAAATGTCAAATAACAGCTAGTTTGTTTAATATCATGGTTACAATCCTCAAAATACCGGAAATCGGAAGGTACCATTAGAGTTTTGTGACCTCTAAGAACCTTAAATGTAAAATTATAGCTATTACGGTTCAACATTGCGACCTGTAGCGGATTACAAAAAATGGGATGCGTTCAGGTTTGCCAGCTTTTTTTTAGAGAAAAATCGTCAAAATGACGATAAACAAAATAAAAATCGTCAAATCTATCTGAAAAATGCACACATTTAGTTATATTTAAATATATTTTTAATTAAAATAAACCTAAAATGAATAGTCAAGTTAGTAAACATGTTTTTACTTCAAATCAGTACTAAATTAAACGAGAAAGTTATTCATGTTGTAAATCAATATTTAAGTTAACATTTTAACAAGTCGTGTTTAATCAAAAAATTGGGTTTTGTTAAGTTTGTTTAAAGCATACATTGAATCCTTATGAAGAGAATTCCGATATTTCGTTTTTTAAGATTTAGTTGTCTGAAAACAGATTCAACATTTGCTAAAGAACGAGATAATAACTGCCATTATCTTATTTAAAAATGTTATAGGAAAGATATGTGAACCATCAACACGTTTCAAATCAAATTATCGAAAATCCTGAAAATACCGAAACTCAGGAAGTACCCTTATATGGGGGCTATAGCAAAACATGGGCCGATAAAACCCATCTTCAAACATGGCCTGTCTATGGAAGAAAAAGACACTTGGGTGCAAAAATAGAACGTCCTAGCTCATTTATCCTGGTCTAGTATACACTCCGTTTCATTTCAATAGCACATTTCAAATTTGTATTGTTACTTCATTATATCCTACTCCACAGTTTTCAGTTTTTCAAAGTGTTATTTATTTATTCCATTTAATTTCATACAAAGGATACTTAATAGCTAAAGTATTTAATTCTTACAATAAGTAAACATTCTCTTGAATTTAATTCTTAGAGACTTCGCAATCATATAAAGTTTGTGCTGCATTATATGCTAGCATGTCTTTCAGTACATTTTTGTTTAACACAAATTCTTAAAATAAATGCCCGAAAAAAATTGGAATTAGAAATAAAAACAGGCCAATATCGGAAATATTGGAAAGATTAAAAAGGTTTCTTACATACTAATTATATATAACTTATGAGCTAAACTTATATACTAACTATTTACAATATATACAGAAAATTGTACTGAGCAGTATTTTAAACTTGATCAGCAACCCAATCAAACCTTTGGTACCTCCTATGATAATACATGAGGCAGGGGGCATGTGCTTCCTGGCGAGAAGGACTGTTATTTCCTCTTCAAGATCGAGGATATCTTTTATCATTCTATTGTCTATGTGTTGTGATGCTTCTAAGAACTTGAGACCTCCTTTCATCATGAACACATCGATTCTATTAAATTTTACAGAAGCGTATATGCTTCTATTGTGTGGCCTTCTAGGAATACAGTCAGGACCTATTATACGATTTAACCCCAATGCTGACGTTAGTATCGCTCTCTCCCACATTCTGACCCTTTCCATTTGGGAAGATGAAATATCAGCCCATGCAATGAAGGAATATGTCACTATTGGTCTTATAATTTGCTGATATATTAGCAATTTTATTTCTTTTGTAAGCCCACCTCTCATCGCAAATAGGCGCTGGTAAGCAAAGTAAATCTTTTTGGCTTTGGACAGGATGAAGTCCACTTGGGTGACAAAATTAAATTTGCTATGGAAAACTACACCAAGGTACTTCATTCTGTCCGAGACTTATATTATTCATTCACCCACTTTAATTTCTGGGTTGAGTCTTCTCATATTGGGACAAGAATCTCTTCGGAAATTCCCCTTAAAGACAACTGCTACACATTCATTCAGATCGTTTCAAGAGGTGACCCATACTTTCCCTGCATGGCTAAGAGTATGTCATCGGCGAATATCAGTAGTAACTCCCCTTCCGGTGGACCAGGAATATCACTGATGAAAAGATTGTACAGCACCGGTCCAAGGAGAGAACCCTGAGGAACTCCCGCAGAGATACGGTGCTGTCCAGATAACTTTTCACCCACGCGAACCCTAAATGTTCTACCTTCTAGGAAGCTGGCTACCAATCTGCACGACTGCGCATCAAAGCCAAAGGATTGTATTTTGTATAATATACCTTTTTGCCATACAGTGTCGAACGCCTTAGCGAAATCTAGACTGACGGCGATAGTACCCATCCTTTTTTAAATCCATTCGCTACAAAATTAGTGAATGCCGCTAAGGCATGTGTAGCGGAATGTTTTTGTCGAAAGCCGAACTGGCAATCCCTAAGAATGTGCCTTTCTTCGATGATTTTCTCGATCCAGCCATACTTCTTGCATATGACTAGCAATAAGTTCAGCTTTTTCAACATCGTCGGAGATCTGCCCCCTGAATCATCCATTAGTGTTTTAATGGGCTTTCTAATTGAAAGCCTGGTAGCTCGTTTGACCTTACCGTAAGTTCTCGAGTTGACACGAATACTTTGTAAGTAATTTTTGTATCGGTCTTGCTCAAATTTCGATATTGATTGATTTATTATAACATTAAGGTTCCTAATGTTTGCCCTTAGTATCGGATATCTGTCAGGATTAGCAGTTCTCCTGAGTGTCTGCTGCATCCTCTTCCTTTCATTTATGAAGCGCATTATATGGGGTGGTAATTCCCCTAATAATGAACTTCTACATTTAGTTTTGGGTACACAAGTCTCTACTGCCTCTCTAAAGGTAGAGCTTAAGTCCGCGACACAATCATCAATCTCATTAATCGATACATTTCTATCGCATGGTAGAGTATATTGATGTGTGTTTTCCTCAATATTTCTTCTAAATTGGCGAACTTTGATTTTATCAAAATTATAAAATACTTTTTCTGGTTCATGCTGGATGTTACCAACACATAACTGTATTTCCACAGCTCTATGATCTGATTCATAGTCATGTGTTGGTAACAATCCTTCTTCTACTACTGGGATACCAGGTGTTTTGATGAAGTAATCTATAAACGAGTCTTCAACTATATTCAGTTTTGTGGCGTCTGCTGTAGGACACAGTATCAAATTCGGACAGTTAAGAAGGTATTGATGTAATTCAATACCTCTTCTATTATTTAAGTTGCCTCCCCAGTCCCGATGTTTTGCATTTAAGTCACAACCAATGATTATTTCATTGGTTGTACCCAAATTGACAATGCCATCAAGGTCTGAGGGACAATTCGGAGGAAGATATTGTGAGATAAATATTATCTCAGGCCCATCTCTTCTATATATTTTTACACAGCATGATTCAATATTGCCAGTGTCTATAAAGATTTGTTCATTTTTAAAGATGTTTTTAACTAAAATTGCGGTACCTCCTAATGATCTACCACCTTCCCTACATTGTTTGTGTATTGTGTAGCCATCAATACCAAAGTTGTGCCTATGTGTGAGTTTATGTTCTGCTATTAGCAGAACATCTGGTCTGTGTTTTTTTATAAAAATATCTAAATAGTGTATTGTCGCCAAAGACACTATAGAATTAACGTTTACAAATATACATTTCAACATTTGTAACCCCTTATATGCATATGGAGCCCTAAAACGGCATCCTCTGTTCCTCGTACCTTCTGGATTTCATGAAACTGATCATAAAAATCATCAAGATCTTTTGTTAGTTGTGACATACTTTTACCAAAAGTATTTTTACATGTCTCTTCTATCATTCTGACCATTCTATCTGTTCCCTCTTGTGTTGGTCTTCGACCTAGAGTAACATTCTCAACCGTTTTAGGGGTGGCAGACTGAGCACTCGCCGCTGTAGCATAAGAGCGGCCTGCTCGTATCTCGGAAAATTTTTGAGCTTTAGCTTGTTGAATAGCTTCTTTCTCTACTTTTGAGATAATTGCTTGACGTACAGGACAGTCAGGCGAACTTGCTGCGTGACCTTCTTTGTCAAAATTTGCGCATTTTAATATGATACGAGGTGCATCTTTTGGCAACTGCGCTTCAATTTCTTTCGACGGAACCTTACAGTTTTTTGGCCCGTGATTTTGCCCGCACTTTACACAGCGGTACGGCATACCACAGTTACGGGAAATATGCCCGTACCGCTGGCAATTCTTGCATTGGACAACTTCACGTCCTTTATCTTTTTTATAGGTCACATCACTATGTATGATCTTCTTTAATTTATATAATTTGTTTAATTCAGTGGTTCTACCAAGCTTCAAAATCCACTTGAAATCCCCAATATTAATTGCATCGATTACATCAACTTTAAATTTTAAGCTTGACAAAAATTGTATTACCACCTCTTTGGAGTACATGTGGGACAAGCCATCAACCACTATTGAGAATGGTACCAGAGGTTTGGGTGTATGGGTGTGATATTTATAACACCTTTCTTTCAATAGATCAATTATTTTAGAAAAATTATTTAAACCTTCTGCTCGAAGGGATAATACACCCTTTCTTAAATTTCTTATCGAAAAATTGTCTCTACCAATATGTACGTCTAAAATATCGGCTATTTCTTTAAAATTAGTATCATATAGAGTAATAGCTGGTACATGTTTACCTTGTTTTCTGGAAGTAGCCGTTGGTTGTTGCTTACTGTTTCCTTTTTCAACTGTTGTAGCTGCTGGTTCTTTTGCTGCTGTTGGGACGGCTGCTGAACTTGCTGGAGTGGTTGTTGTTGCGTCCGCCTTGGTTGTTTGGGCAACGCCAGTCTTCTTGCTTTGAGGGTAGGTCTAGATTTTGCACCCGATCTGCCCATAGCGTTGCAGTTGTTTTTGGCTTTACAACTTCATCCTTCTTCGCTGAGTCGGGGTTCTCGGCTGCCCCGACCGACATTTCTTCCTCCATTACTTGGATGGATATATCATTAGGTTTTGCTGCCATCAAGGCAGTCAATTTTTCCGTGAGTGTTTTATTTTCTTCATCAATTTTTGCTTGCATTATTTGCATTTGCTGAATAAGAGCATCATGTTTTATGATTTCATATTCACTATTGACACTTCCATTTTGGTTATTTTTTCTTCGTTTATGCGACTTTTTAGAGGCATGAGATTTTTTGTCTTTTTTGGTGATCTCTGATTGCACGCTATCAGAGGTAGCACCGTCTTCAATATTATTATCAGACATTGTTGACGTCTGGAAGTTAGTTGTTGTGTCGTTAAATGCCGTTCGTGATACAGGGGTTGGTTTAACAAACACTCCCGAACTCAATCTTTCATCACTAATAATGTTTATTTTGTCAGTTTGCACTTTGCTGACTATATCATTCATTGTTTTTTCGGTATTACCATGAGAGCTGAACTCGTATGCTGCCTCAGCAGCTGGTAATCCACATTCATTATTTAGAGTCTTTTTCTCTTTATCTATGACAAAGTCATTCATAGATAATACCACTTCAATTTATTTTCACTTTTAGTTTTTTTAATCACAGAAAACACTTTTAACACTGTTCACAAATGATACCTTACTCCACAATGTGGGAAGGGTATTATAAGTTTGTTTTGCTAAAAATTCATGTAACACCGCGAAATATTCGTCGTAGATGTGTGTACGTCCGTCCGTGTGTCCGTCTGTCCATTATAAATTGTAATCAAACTCCAGGCCGCAATTATTTATCGATCGTCACGAAATTTGGTATGGAGGTCGGTTTCACATCAGAATAGATCGATATTGTTATTGGTGATGATCGTGAAATTTAGCGCGAAATTTTAAATAAGGTTTAAGCTTATGACAGAAAAGAAGCTTGCCATTTTACATGATGATCAGATAGTTTTTAGCGGGTGAAATGGACCGACAATTTTGAGTGAAAATGGGAAAATAATTAATATATATCTAATATCTTTATTCCTGGTAGACACATCCACCCACGCGAGTTATTTTGGAAAGACGATCTCTCGACCTTTCCATATATGCCAATTATTGATGTACTTGCGCAGAAAGCAGAGTTACAGCCTAGTATTTACAGAAATTCAACAATTTTAATTGTCTGTATGGTAACCATAACCACGCTAGAGTTCGCAGTTATAGTTTAATACTGACAAATTTTTACACGAGGTAAGAATTTTGGTCAAGGAAGATGCCAGGAGACATATTTCGGTAATCAACGAAAATAAACTTAACAAGTAAGAACGGCGTTAAATTCGGCCGGGTCGAACTTGTTATACCCTCCACCACAAGTTGTATTGAAGTAAAATGGAATAATTAGTTTCCTTTCGTGTATGAAGAAGACTTAATACTAAATTTCAGCAATTTCGGTAAAACAGTGTAAGACACCATTCTATGGAGGTTATTTCAAAACGTCGATCTATACCGAAAAATTTCTGACGAAAAGTTTTTAGGCTCAAAGAAGACTAAATACCAAATTTCCTATATTTCGGTAAGAGAATGTGGCTAAAACTAAAAAAATACCGAAAATCAAGAAGTAAGCTTCTATGGGGATATAGGAAGACGTGTACCTACACTGATAATACTCTTCTGGAATATTTTATAACTCTTGGAAGACGAAATAACGAATTTCAGCCATTTCGGTTGGATATTGACGTCACAATCTTCAGTATTACAAAAGTCCGGAGGTACCGTTCTATGGGGGCTATATCGAAACGTGGACCTATACCGACGAATTTTAGTCAGAAATGGGGCAATATGAAAGAGTGGACCTGTACAGACATATTTCTGGCGAACAGTTTTATATCACATTGAAGACTAAATGCCAAATTTCAGCCATTTTGGTGGAATATTGAAGACACAACCTTCAAAATACGAAAAATCGGGAGGTACCTTTCCATGGGGGCTATATGAAGGCGTGAACCTATACCGACAAATTTAAAGGGGAAGTTTGAGTACCCCCAACGAAGTCTAAATACCAAATTTCAGCCATTTCGGTCGAATATTGAGGCCACAACGTTCAAAATACCGAAAATCGGGAGGTACCGTTCTATGGGGGCTATATGAAGGCATGGACCGATACCGACAAAGTTCTGGGGGAAAGTTTTATACCACCATCGTAGACTATGTACCAAATTTCAGCCATTTCGGTGTGATAAGTTTTATACCCATAAAGAAGACTACGTACCAAATTTCATCCATTTTGGTAGGATAATGAAGCTAAAACCTTAAAAATACCGAAAATCGGAGGTACCGTTCTATGGGGGCTATATCAAAACGTGGACCGATATATCCCATTTTCAATACCAACCATCCAGCAAGTAATAAAAACTTCTGTACCAAATTTTGACTCTCTATCTTTAAAATTGCGAGCTGTATCTTGATTTCAACAGACAGACAGACGGACATGGTCAAATCGACATAGAATTTTATGCTGATCAAAAATATATATACTTTATAGGATCTCCGACGAATATTTCGATGTGTTACAAACGGAATGACAAATTTAATTATACCCTCCATATGGTGGAGGGTATAAAAACCAACATGAATATAGCGGTTAGATAACTGAACCGCTGTTAGATGACTGTTAGATAACTACCTAACATATAAGTGGTTTTTAAATTGTTGTGATTTTCTTGCATAGAACTACATTTACATTCCATGTTACAAAATATCGCAATCATGAAAGAAAAGTTTTCAAATCATGAAAGAAATATTCCCAAGTTTTTAAATTGTTAAAACTTACAATGCTGTACGGGGTCTTGAAGTTTTTGTGATACCTTTGGTAAAAAAGTAATGTAATAGTAACTCGAAATATTGGTCTTTTTTCATTGATCGATTCAATAAAAATCACCGAAAACTATTTCTAAAATTCTTTTATTATATGTTTATACCCTCAACAGTTAGGCCTAAGGGTTATCGAAATATTGATTTTAGACCCTAAGTATGTTTGGACGAAATCCATTTCAGACAATTTGGAGTCGATTTACCCATGTCCGTCCGTCTGTTTGGCTGGCTGGTGCGCATGATAACTCTCGAAGAATCAGCCTATTTGGTTAAAATTTTAGGTCTCGTAAATTTTGTCCAATCTTAGTTTAAGTTCGAAGATGGGCCATATCGGCCAACTCCTTCCATTAACTACCCCCCCAAAAGTTCAAAATTGTTCGCTAAGATTATTCGCACGATAGTTCCAGAAGGGACTAACCGAATTGTTTCAAAAAGGACATGTGCAAATATTAGTTCCATGCATATATCAGATTCGAATATGGACTATATAGGCACACTCCTTTGGGAAAAGTATGGTTTATCAGCTCTTCTCGAACCGTTTTGAACTTGCTTGAACCATGTTCGCCTTGCGGCAATTCCATACTTCCTGAGACGACGCCAACTAAACTGACTAGTGCCTAAGATAACCCTCGAAGGATGAAACCGGTTTGTTCTTAATTTTGTACATCGTATTATTTCTTGGATACTTGGATTACGACTGAATATGGACCACATCGGAACACTCCTTCGGGTGCCTCCCACACACATTTTGGAAAGTGTGCGAACGATAACTCTTGAAGGGAGTAACCAATTTGGTCAATACTTTGCACATCGTGAAATGTGTACCAGACGTAGATAAGGTTTCAATCGGTCCACTCCTTCGGGTACCACCCACACAAAATTTCGGAAATGTTCAGTTTAGGGCCTGCCCTCGAATCGCGTTGATTTTTGTTGTATTCACTGTCCCCTATACGACGGTAGAAGTTTCATCGGGGGCAAGCCCGTACTTCCTGAGAAAATAGCCTGAAAGGTGCAAAAAGCCCTATGACACCGTGTGGAGTGGTTGGAGCGTAAGATAACTCTCGAACGGATCTGCCGTTTCGGTCCAAAATGTGGCCTTCGTAATATTTTGTGCAAATTTAGTTTAAGTTCGAAGATAAGCCATATCGGTCCACTCCTTCAGGTACCTCCGCCACAAAAGTTCAAAAATGTTCGGAAAAATTGTACGTACGATAACTCTTGATGGGAGTGACAGATTTGGTCCATACTTTACACATCCTAATATATCTACCAGGTATAGGTCAGGTTCGAATATGGACTATATTTGTCCACTCCGTCGGGTACATCCCACACACATTTTTTGGATAAATTCACTTTAAGGCCTGCGCTCGGATCACTTTGATTTTTGTTGAAGCTACTTGCATTCGCTGCCTCAATTACGACAGTAAAAGTTTTTTCAAGGGCAAGTCCATACTTCTTGAGAAAAAAAAGTTGTAAAAACCCATATGGCACCATATGTAGTGACTGGAGAGCTCGAACCGAATACTGCGTTCGTCCACACTTTGGATATCGTAATATTTCTTCAAATATTAGATGAAATTCGAAGGTGGAAGGAGTGGACTTTCCGATACCTCCCCCACAAAAGTTCGAAAACATTCGCTAAAATGGTACTCTAAACATTGTCGATATCCCCGCAAATTTTTGCGTTTTAATCCTATCCATATTGTTTTTAAAACAACGCTAAATACGAAAATTAAAAAAAAAATTATTTCAATCTACACAGGCTGAGGGCAATGTCGACTGATACTTTTTTAACTTTTTAACTTGTTTTTTTTTTAATTTTCTTTCAATAGAGTCCAACACTTGTATGCTTTAGAGTGTTTCTCCGTACATATGATGTACATATGATTTTGTAGCTGCTCTGTAGGTCGCAATGATGGTCTGATCTACGCGGAATTTTAAGTAATTTTTGGGTTTACGAGAACGAAGAAGCTTGCAATTTAACATGATGATCAGATAAAAAAACTTTTGTGTGAAAGTTGGTAAATTTTAATAAATAATGCAAAAATATCAAATAAAATAAATTCCGTGGAAAACTAATGTCCAGAGGATTTTTTTTGACAAAAATAATTTATTAATTATCCTCAGTCTTAAGCTAACGAAATGGTGGTTTTGTTGAAATAATGGTTTTGGACCCCAAGTATGTTTAAACGAAATCCCATTCAAACAATTTGGATTCGATTTAACAATGTCCGTCCGTCTGTCTGTCTGGCTGGAGCGCACGATAACTCTGGATCACCCGAGGCCGAAATTTGGCCTTCGTAATATTTGGTCCAAAATTAGTAAAACTTCGAAGATGGGGTATATCCGTCGACTCCTTCGTTTACCTCCCCCACAAAAGTTCAAAACTTTTCGCTAAAATGGTGCGCACGATAACTCTCGAAGGTAGTGACCGATTTACACATCGTAATATTTCTAACAAATATAGATCAAGTTCGAATATGGACGGTATCGGTGATCCTTCGAGTACCCATACAAAATTTCCGAAAAATGAAATTTAAAAACTGCTCTGGAATTGCTTTGATTATTTTTGCAACCACTTGTAACCGCTGCTCCTATCACGACGTCATGGGTAAGTCCATACTTTCTGAGCAAAAGGCACCATGTTTAGTGCATGGAGAGCACCATAACTCTCGAACGGATCAGCCCATTTAGTCCAAAATTTGACCTTCGTAATATTTTGTCCAATCTTAGTTTAAGTTCGAAGATGGGCACATCTCCTCTTCCACTTCTTCCGGTACCTTCCATGCATAAAAGCACAAGATTTTACTAAAATGGAGCAACCGATGTGGTCCAAACTTTGGATCTCCTAATATTTTGTCAAAATGTAGTTTAAATACGAAAATGTTCCATATCGTTCTTCTCCTTAGGTTACTTCCCCCACAAAAGTTCAACATAATTGCAGTTTAGGATCTGTTCGAAGATCCTTTGGAAACATATACCGTTGCTGCTACTTGTGGTCTTGCTGACAGCGATATTATGTTTTGCATAGGTAAGTCTATGCTTCCTTCCGTAGGGGATCAAATCCTCTAAGTTATACAGTGTCCATTTGAATTGATTGGAGGGTCCGGTATCTATAGAAAAGAAATGAGCCCCAAAATAAAATCCACATCCAAAATGGATTAAAGCTCAACACTTTTGAGCTTTAATCCAAATATATATGGTTTAAACAAAACAAAAATTACAATCGATGAATCCAGGTTCTACCTTCTCAGAATTAGCGAACTGTTGATATGTTCTATATAATATGACTGAATTTTTTTAAAATTAAGTGTTTTGTAAGGGGTCTCATAAAATCGACCATTAAAAATAATGTAATAATTTACGTGGAAGCTGTATTGGCATAAATGTAGAAAAATGGTTAAAAATAGATTGAAGCCAAAAAGTTTTTTATGATACCTTCCGATTTCTGGCTTAACCTTACATTTGATAGACCTTTGCCCAATGGTGCAAAGACCCAAAAGTGTCACTGTGGTTCAATGGTGTGCGCACTCGCCTTGCACGCTGAAAGTCGTGGGTTCGCTTCCCCGGCTAGGCAACCTCAAATATTCAATGGCTTTAAAATACCCCTCAGTAATGTTGGTAGGTGACGTAGGGGATGGAAGATACCAAGCAACGGTCCTGACCGGTTTTAACATGGCAAAGCCCAGGATTTATCTTGGTCCCTCTTTCATCTCAATTGGACACTGACTTCCCCGTGGTGTCACCTGGGAAACTGCCTTTAACACCCGTTAAAAGTAGTGAGCTAACATGTGCCGCGCGTTCACCCATAAGAACGTTAAAAACTTGGGTTTGGGCGTCGGGTTAGTAACCCTCCCCTAGAAAAAACAGCCTACTATGAAAAAACGAAAGAAAAGAAAAACAAACCCCTCTAAAGTTGACGAACCCCGCAAACGTTTTAAGGACCATGATCTGCGAATCTGCACATGGAATGTTCGCACTCTGTATAGAGAAGGTGCAGTCTTCGCATTGGCAGACGTACTTGAAAAGTACAAGACCGATATTACTGCCATACAGGAAATACGATGGATTGGGAAAAGCGTCACTACAACACCTAAAGGTGACGCACTGTATTATAGCTGCCATGACGTAAAGCATGAGTTTGGTTGTGGATTCGTAGTTAGTCGGAGACTAAAACATCTGGTATCCAGCTTCACCCCAGTGAATGAAAGACTTGCTGCAATTCGAATAAAAGCTAAATTCTTCAACATCAGCTTTATTTGCGCTCATGCTCCCACTGAAGAAAAGGACGAACAGACCAAAGGTATATTCTACGAGCGCTTAGAAGAAACATATGACCGTTGCCCTGCCAATGACATTAAAATCATTCTAGGCGATTTTAATGCCAAATTGGAAAGGAGAATATCTTTGGCCCAACAGTCGGGAAATTCAGTCTCCACAGTGAAACATCTGACAATGGTATGAGGCTGATAGACTTTGCAGCTGCAAAAAACATGGTAGTTAGTAGTACCAGATTTAATCATCTCGATATTCATAAGGGCACCTAGCTGTCTCCAGATCAGAAAACAAGAAACCAAATTGATCATGTTGTGATAGATGGAAGACATTCATCCAGCGTGTTGGATGTACGATCGTTCCGAGGCGCAAACATTGATTCGGACCACTACCTTGTTGCAGCAAAGGTACGCACCCGAAAATTCTACCAAAGAGTCAAGCATCAAACTGATGGCTTTGGTACAGGCACATCCTCCTGTAGAGACCAGCAAGGTAATTTGGTAACTGATACAGATAGTGTACTCAGGATATGGAAAAAACATTTTTCAAATCTGTTGGTATCCAATAGCAGCGAAGACGACGAAGATACCACAGTCCCAATCCCAGAAGATGGTATTGAATGTATACCGCCCAGCAAAGATGAGGTAAAGACAGTAATAAATCGGCTGAAGAATAATAAGGCAGCAGGGGCCGATGGCTTACCACCCGAGCTGTTCAAAACCGGAGGCGACACGCTGATAAGGTGTATTCATCAGCTAGTTAGCACCATCTGGCAGGAAGAACGAGTACCCGACGATTGGAACCTGAGTATCCTGTGCCCCGTCCGCAAGAAGGGAGATAAGACTGTATGCTCTAACTATAGGGGCATAAGTCTACTCCCTATTGCCTACAAGATCGTGTCAGGGATATTGTGCGAACGACTAAAGCCTATGGTCAACGAGATAATTGGACCATACCAATGCGGCTTTAGACCTGGCAAGTCCACCATTGACCAGATATTTACCCTGCGGCAAATCCTGGAGAAGACCCAAGAGATGCAGATCGACACCTACCACCTTTTTGTCGATTATAAAGCAGCCTTCGACAGCCCGCTGCGTTCAAAGGTATTCCAAGCCATGTCTGAATTTGGTATTCCCGCAAAGCTCATCCGGCTTTGTAAAATGACTTTAACTGACACGAGGTCCTCAGTTAAAATAGGAAAGAACCTCTCCGAAGAGTTTGGTACCAAAAGAGGTTTCAGACAAGGAGACAGCCTTTCGTGTGACCTCTTCAACATCCTGCTAGAAAAGGTTATACGAGAGGCAAACGTCAAAAGAAGTGGCACAATCTACACCAATAGTCACATGTTACTTGCTTATGCTGATCATATAGACATCATGGGCCGATCAGTAAAAGAAGTAACTAATACCTTTATAAAGGTCGAAGGAGAATCTGCTAAAGTGGGTCTGGCGGTAAACGGTGAGAAGACCAAGTTGATGGTATCGACGCGCAATGCGTCCATTGAGCTCGGACCGACTGTGGAAGTTGGTTCCTATAATATTGAGGTAGTAAAAGACTTCGTCTACCTCGGCACCTCCGTAAACACAACAAACGACATCAGTTGTGAAATAAAAAGAAGAAAAGAAAAGTATTGGCCAACAGATGCTACTTTGGTTTAAGTAAGCAGTTTAAAAACAAAGCCACATCTCGTCAAACAAAAATAACGCTCTACAAAACACTGATACTACCCGTGCAGATGTATGGCTCCGAAGCCTGGGTACTTGCGCAAGCAGACATGGCAGTGCTTGGTGTGTTTGAGAGAAAAATTCTTCGAAAGATCTACGGACCAATCTGCGTTGACGGTGAATACCGACGTCGCATGAACCACGAGCTGTATCTGCTATACAACGACATCAATATAGTTAAACGTATCGAGATGCAGCGATTGCGTTGGCTAGGCCATATCATAAGAATGAGCGATGATGAACCCGCTAAAAAGGCGTATGAATACATGCCACATGGCGGTGCACGCAGAATTGGCAGGCCAAGGAATAGATGGCGCAAACAAGTGGATGATGAGATGAAAAAGCGCGGTATTCCAGAGTGCAAAACAACAAATAGAGAGGAATGGAGATCTCTTCTTAGTTCGTCCTATAGAACAAATGTTCTGTAATGGGCCAGCTAAGTAAGTAAGTAATGTTGGCGATATTTCTTGAGTATTTCAGTCGTGTAAAACCTCTCTACAAGTGGTGTCTTAAGACACGCCGTTGGGACTCAGCAATAAACAGTAAATTCCATATCAGTGAGCTAATGGAATCGGGGTGCACTCACCGATATGAGAGAAGTTTTCCTTGTCCCGCCTGGGAATATCCACGCCTTGTGGCCTTTTGAGTTCTCTAGAATTTTCTTTAGAAAATCCACGCTTTGAGGCCCTTTGAGGTATCTTGAAATTTCTTTAGAAAAATCCACGCTTTGAGGTCCTTTGAGGTATCTAGAAATGTCTTTGTAAAATCCACGCCTCGTTGCCTTGTGGCCTTTAGAAGTGTCTAGAAATTTCTTTAGAAAATTTACGCCTTTGGGCTTTTTGAAGCCTCTTAAAATTTCTTTTAGGAAATCCAAGCCTTGTGACTATTTTAGGTCTCTAGAAATTTCCTTAGAAAATCCACGGCTTGTGGCTTTTGAGGTCTCTAGAAATTTCCTTAGAAAATCCACTCCTTGTGGCCTTGTGAGGTCTCTAGAAATTTCTTTAGCATTTAATTAATTTCTTTAGAAAATCCAAGGCTTGTGGGCTTTTGAGATCTCGAGAAATTCCTTTAGAAAATCCACAACTTGTGGCCTTTTGAGGTTTCAAGAAATTTCTTTAGAAAATCCACGCCTAGGGGCTTTTGAGGTAACTAGAAATTTCTTTAGAAAACCCACGTCTTGTGGCTTTTTGAGGTGTCTAGAAATTTCTTTTGAAAATCCACGCCTTGTGGCCTTGTGTATGATTTTTCGATATATCCACTGCATCCACCTGAAATTTAATTGATTTTTTGATATTCCAAACGCACAAGAAGATAATATTCAAAACTTATAATAGGATTATCGAACTCATGATTTTACATCGCGCGTCAGCCAATTTTGTGAAAGCGAACAAAAATTGTAGATGTGCTCGAAAAAATTTAATATTTGCAATTAATCTTGTTTTTCAAAATTGTCAGGCTTAATCCCATATTCGTTGTTTTTATGGTTTATTAAAGCCACTCTATTTTATTAGATGGAAAAAATTGGCGATGTTACCAAGGGTAAGGCAGGGAAGACTATAGTTTCGGATCTTTCAACAGATCCTCATCAATCCCTTGTTTCTTGTTTTTCAACCAGAAACTTTTTATACCCAAATGTCAATTGCTTGCTCAAACAGGTACATATCCAAAGAAATACTCTGATCGGGAATTTTAAATTAATTGCAAAAGAAATTTGGTTTTTACCATATTTTGTCTGAAAGTTCATACGACCGGGGCACAAAATCTAGAACCTCGCAAATAAATAAATATGGGGAAAGGGATTTTGGTTGCGAAGCCGGTATTCGATTCTTTATTGTCCATAGATGAACGTTTCAATTTACGTAGGTTGTTTTCAATTAAACAAAAATATTCTAAAATATTCGAACGAATTTGAATTCCATATTACTTTAAAATTTTAATTACTCTAAATTGTTTCGTTTATAAATGTATCTGTTCAACACTATTTCGATGTTAGTTACTCATCATTCAAAATAATCCACTTTAAGTGATTGTGGTTTTAAGGATTTTTTTTCATTTATGCCATTGTATATTTCTGAGAAACGCTGTTCAAAATGTGTCATGACCTTTTTTAATCTGTGGATATCATCAACAACAAAAATAACAAAACAGCAACAAAAACTACTAACACCAGCTAATACTCTTAAATAAGCCCCCTAAGCGCGATATTAAATTTTGGTTATTGCACTTAAATGTGGAAAAACACAAATACCACAACAACAACAGCAAGGATGACAGCAAACAAAATATCAACTAAATGTAAATGAATATTTGTTTGAACTATTTCGTGGCGTTTGAGTGATGTAATTTAGCAACAATTCGTAATACTTATACGCCCACGAGACAAACATCACTAAAAGCAAATAAAACAGATCCATTCTCTTGTTTATATTACGCAAATACGTATATACTACCAGCAACCCATCACCAGTTCCATCACTACACGAGTTAATAACAATAAAACTTCATGGAATTGTTGTAATTGTATATAATAAAAAAGAAGAAGCACGAATACACACAGTTACACATTAACTAACATAAACACCTACGTTTTCTGTCTAAATTTAGTTTCCACATGGGATTATTGCTGTTAGATGGCTGACATTATCGAAGGACGAACTAGTCAATGCTTTCATTTTACTGAGAATTTGCCAAAGGTACAGACAAAAAAAAAATGGGTAAGAACGTAACTCTTTTGTATTTGTTTATTAGGACAACAATTAGGTGTTTACATTCGAATACCCGATACCAATTTTCGAAGGTAAACATTTATCTTAGACTGCAGACATATTAACAAATAAAGGTTTATTAACCAAAAATATTCTCAGGATAAATTATAAGAATTGTGGTGAAATTAAAAGAGAGTACAGTATTTTTCCCAAGTAAAGAAATTATTAAATAAAATCCATAATTAAATAAATTGTTTAATTATATAACGAGTTATGAAACGTTAAGTTCATTTGGGCCGAACTCCCTATTAGAGGAGAGTGTCTAAGTTCGCCAGACATAGCCATCATGCCCGTGGCTACTCGTTGTTTCTCTTGGATCAGACCATCTTCCCATAATTGTCTCCCTGCTAATGGAGTTCATCACCTCTGAACGCCGCACTTTCATCGATCATGGGAGAGCTTAGTGTTCGAGTTTCAGAGAGTTCACTAATTAACGCTTCAGAGATCAATCGCGAATAAGGCAGGTGACAGAAATAGGCAGGTGACAGTGGAAGTTAACTGGTTGATTGGTAAGCATAAGCGGAAAAAATGGTTAAGTCATCTGAAGTGTTGTAACATTGGCTCCGGAATAAGTGAATTGTTTGAAACTGTTTAGTCACTCTAGAACCCTGGAAATAAAGTAATCTAACCTGATCCAAAGAGGTGCGCAATTGTTTTCAATATTGTCGAGCAACCCTGGAAAGACAGGGAAGAAGGGTACTACGTCGCATTAGATCTCTTCCTGTTATCAGGAACGCTAAATCATCCAAAGCAATGTGGCCTGATGGAATCTTCATGGTGATGTTGAAACAGTTCGATGTGCTGGGTATCAAGTATCTAACTAAAGTTCTCAACCTGTCGCTATCCACCCACGTCGTTCCCGAAGTCTGGAAAATTGGCAGGGTAGTCCCGCTACTAAGTTAGGCATAGATTTACAGAAAGGTGAATCGTACAGACGGATTTTGATTTTGTTACCCTTGAAACTTCATTTCTCACCTCCATAACAAATAACTATCAAGTTGCCGATCATCAACATGGGTTCCATAAGCAGCACAGTGCTGCAAGCCATCTCTCTCAATCAGAGCAAGCTGTGTGATAGAACAGTGATGGTGGCGCTCGACTTATCAAAAGCCTTTGATACTGTCAAGCACTACACGTTGCTTAAGGACATCGAGCAGACAACCCTCCGGCTATATATGCGGACGCCAGTCGCACGTGAAATTTAGGAACAAGAAGTCCAAGGCCCGTAGAATGAAATAGGGAGTTCCCCAAGGTGGGGTGACAACTCCGCAACTCTTTAACCTTGTAACGTGACCATTACATTTATTCCTTTTCCTTAAAAATATTTTATTTTGTGGTTAACCCACCTCATTATATGCCCCACCTTAATGTGCATATTTCTACGTCAGTTATAACACTCGATGTAATGGAATTATGTTACTTAGTTGCATATAAATGAGAATCATTTCCACAGTGTGTGAATACAATTCTCATTCGCTTACTTTTGCTACCCACATAAGTATTTCGGTTTTGGACACCAGAAGTGTTGAAGTGCTGGAGTTAACCGAAGGTACACGAAGTTGACGTGTGGCAGTGTCCGCAGTCGCCTGGTACCCAACACAACCGAAGCTTCCTGCGATTCGTTCGCTTCCGCGACTCGTTCGCTTCTTTTGTATACACTGCGATTCGTTCGCTTCCGCGACTCGTTCGCTTCCTTTGTATACACTGCGATTCGTTCGCTTCCGCGACTCGTTCGCTTCCGCGATTCGTTCGCATTCCTCTAAATACGATCGTCTTCTCGTTCCAGGCTGACTAAACCAAAGGCCCCCAACGAGTATCATCAACCCGAAGACATCAGCACGAGTCGCTTCAACACGTCTACACCAAGCCGAGTAACATCAACCCGAGTCGCTTCAGCACGACTACACCAAGCCGAGTCGCTTCAACACGACCACATCAACCCGAATATTACAAGCCGGAGTCATTTCAACACGACTGCACTAGGCCGAGTATCATCAACCCGAAGACATCAGCCCGAATCGCTCCAACACGACTACACTGAGCCGAGTATCATCAACCCGAAGACATCAGCCCGAGTCACTTCAACACGACTGCACTAAGCCGAGAATCATCAACCCGAAGACATCAGCCCGAGTCGCTTCAACACGACTACACCAAGCCGAGTAACATCAACCCGAGTCGCTTCAACACGATCACATCAACCCGAATATAACAAGCCCGAGTCACTTCAACACGACTGCACTAAGCCGAGTATCATCAACCTGAAGACATCAGCCCGAGTCGCTTCAACACGACTACACCAAGCCGAGTAACATCAACCCGAATATAACAAGCCGAGTCGCTTCAACACGACTGCACTAAGCCGAGTATCATCAAACCCAAAGCATCAGCCCGAGTCGCTTCAACTCGACTACACCAAGCCGAGTAACATCAACCCGAGTCGCTTTAACACGACTACACCAATCCGAATACCATCAACCCGAGTCGATTAAACACGACTACAAAACCCAGAAGCCAAACAAGCCGAGTCGTTGGGTGCGAGTACTACAGCCGAGCATCAACGTAACGACCACTACCACTGGGTACGATCAAGCCAACACCTGCCACCAGCGCTACAACTACAACTTTACCAACATCACTCTTTCTCGTGTCGCCCGAAGACGATTGACTACGAGCCCACAGTAAGGTTCCACCCAGCTGAGACGAATAACCACCATACATAATTGCATATTTCACAGAAGTATCCACATGTTAATCATTAATTAAGCACCAAAGGGTGATAATTAAGAATTGAATTGTCATCACTCGTGTTTTCACTTAAGGTTTCGTGGGTCCTTGAGTTGACCCTGGCTGCGACTGAGCTCACCTCAGCCTTAGACAAAACATCCGTTATAACCTCTACGTCTCCTGTTTTCGGTCCCCTTCTTTTATGAAAGGCTGAACTCCTATTTGATGGTAACTTTTGCCATGAGGTTAATACTTAATCTACGGCCACTCTGTTCACCACATGGATGGAAGAAGTGGGAACAGAGTTGAATGTCATGATCGATGGTATCAGAAGTACGGACACAAATAACACTAGAATTATAGAGGTAATATTCGGCAGAATATTCATGTCGTCCCTGCATTGCCACAGCTATCTGCGACAAGAGGGCACCACTTGGAGTGCCGGTAAATAAATCTTGTTGACCATATATAATGCGATAATGGTAAGCTATGTTTGCTTTGCGAATTCAAGTGCAACGCGATGAAAAACTATTCAAAACTGTTAGGAAGTCGTTCTTAGAACTGCAATAGTGTGTCCCCCCACGTATAAAGTGTACCATGTCAGGAGGGCTCATCTTGATCTAGAAAGAGAGGTCCAACGTTACAAGAGAGAACCCATAGATTAACAAGCCTATCAAGCGGGTTAAATAGGTTTCACACGGTTGCAGTCGCAGATGCCATATACAACTATCGTGTGAATGCAGTTCTCGGAGAACATCACCATATGAATTCCTGTAGGGCAAGCAAGGGCCGTAAGGTACAGTTCTACGAGAGTAAAACTTCAGAATGCCTGAAGTCGGGAGGTACCGTTTTGTGTGAACCATTCCAGAATGTATAACTACATATATCTACAGGAAATCCAAATGCCAAATAACAGCTAATTCGTTCTGAAAATGTTGGTAATGCTTCAAAATACCTGAAACTAGATGGAACAGATATAGGGTCTAAAATTTAGGTTTAATTGTCAAAATAACCAAAATATGGTAACATGGGGCGCCTTCGACACGTTTGTGTTCAAAACTTTCTTTTTCGACACCGATAAAGTTTTTCCAAATATTATTTTTGGTAAAAATATAAGCATATCTTGACTATAAGATTTGATGCACTGTGCAACACGAAAATTATTAACCATATTCTGACACCGCAGTGTGATAGAACACCAAAAATGAGAAGACACGTGTCTCGCCGTTTTTCCCCATCTCATCAACTTTCGTGGTTATAGGCTTCCAAAGGTTTGAGGCTTTGATGTAGAAAGGGTCATTTAGTCAGGACTATATCTACGAAACCGTTAGGAAATTTGAATTTATCTCAGAGGCAAAGTTGTAGCTCTTGCCTTAAAGAACAAAAATTGTGAACACGTATAACCCATCAAACTTTATCTCAAGGTCAAAATCGCCATGGTCAAATTTCTTTTAAAATTTTTTCTAAAGTTTTGTTATACAGCTATCAAACCGATAAAATTTGAAGCAAACAACCAACTACAAAAATGTACCTCATATCTCAATAAACATCTTTCTATGTTCTGATGTTCTGATTAGGGTTTGAACCGCAGACATTCTGAGTGCAAGGCGGATGTGCTTCCCACTGCACCACGCTCGCTCAAATACATATGTCCGCTCAATATCTCACCGAAATGGTTAATATTGCCATTTAGTCTTCGCAGGGGGTACTAAAGATCCCACTTGTAATTTGAAGGATATAGGTGCACGTACTCATATAGCTCCCATAGAACGGGTATGTTGAAGGTTTCAGCAAAAGGGACGAAACTTGTATTTAGTCTTCGAGTGGGGTATAAAATACTCCAGAAGATAATTATCAGTATAGGTCCAAGTTTTCATAAAGTCCCCATAAAAGTGTAGCTCGTGATTTTAATTTTTTGAAGGGAGTATTTTATTCTTCGTGGGTGGTATGAAACCTTTCAACAGAACATTATCGATCTAGGTCTTCGTATAGCCCCCAATAAATAAAACATGATTGGGTGAAATTTGTATAAAGTCTTCGATGTTGGTACAAAATATTCTAGTGGAGAGTTGTTGGTATAGGTCCATGTGTTCATATAGCCTCCGAAGAACGGTACCTCCCGATTTTCGATATTTTTAAGGTTGTGGCCTCAATATTACACCAAAATGGTTAAAATGCTTGGTACTTAGTCTTCGTTGGAGTTTCTAAACTTTCCTCCGGAAATTTCACGGCACATGTCGACATTTTGATATTGCTTCCATAGAATGGTGCTTCCGGTTTTGGTATTTAGTCTTTGCTGTATGTACAAAACATTCGAACAGGTACAAAAGGTGTTGCTGCATTTTCCCTCTGAAGTTGATTTTGGAATTTCAATGGGCAGAAAGCCTCCACACAGAAATTATCAATACATACATACCATCGTAACAAGGGCGTAGGGGTGACGAAGGGCATGAAAGTTACCAAGGAACGGTCCTGACCGGCTTTAACATGGCAAAGTCCAGGATTTATCTTGGTCCCTCTTTCATATCAAGTGGACGCTGACCTCCCTGTGGTGTCACCTGGGGTATCTGCCTTTAACACCCGTTAAAGGTAGTGAGCTACAATGTGCCGCGCGTTCACCCATAAGAACGTTAAAAGCTTGGGTTTGGGCGCAGGGCTAGTAGCCCTCCCCAAGAAAAAGCAGTCTACTATGAAAAGAAAGTTGACGACCCCCGCAAACGTTTTAAGGACCATGAACTGCGAATCTGCACATGGAATGTTCGCACTCTTTATAGAGAAGGTGCAGTTTACGCATTGGCAGATGTGCTTGAAAAGTACAAGGCCGACATTACTGCCATACAGGAAATACGATGGATTGGGAAAGGCGTCACAACAACACCTAAAGGTGACGCACTCTATTATAGCTGCCATGACATAAAGCATGAGTTTGGTTGCGGATTTGTAGTTGGTCGGAGGTTAATACACCTGGTCTCCAGCTTCACACCTGTGAATGAAAGCTACAATTCGAATAAAAGCAAAATTCTTCAACATCAGCTTTATTTGCGCTCATGCTCCCACTGAAAACAAGGACGAACTGACCAAAGATATATTTTATGAGCGCTTAGAAGAAACATATGACCGTTGTCCTGCCCATGACATTCAAATTATTCTAGGCGATTTTAATGCCAAAATTGGAAGGGAAAATATTTTTGGCCCAACAGTCGAGAAATTCAGTCTCCATCGTGAAACATCGAACAATGGAACGAGGCTGATAGACTTCGCAGCGGCAAAAAACATGTTGATCATGTTGTGATAGATGGAAGACATTCATCGAGCGTGTTGAATGTACGATCGTTCCGGGGCGCAAACATTGATTCGGACCATTACCTTGTTGCAGCAAAGGTACGAACAGACACAACACGAAAGTTGGACATCGGTAAGCTGCAATCACAACAGATAGCCACAGCATATTCCACTCAACTGGCCCAACTGCTTAATCAAAGCACTCCTCGTCCCGATAACATATCAGGACAATGGCAAAACATTGCCCACTCCATGCAAACAGCCGCAAAATCAGTACTTGGATACCAGAGACCTCCACCAAGGAATCCATGGTACGATCAGGAGTGTCGTGCTGTCATCGAAGAAACAAATGAGGCATATAGGCCTACTTTACAATCCGTAGCAACGCGTAGCGCACGAGGGAGGTATCGGGAGAAAAAGAGACAGGAGAAACGTCTTTTTCGCAGGAAAAAGAGAGAGAGAGATGCAAAAGCTGGAGTGTGAACAATTGAGATCTACAGGAGCCAGAATGAAGTCCAAAAATTCGACCAAAGAGTAAAGCATCAAACTGATGGCTTGGAAGGCACCTACTGCTGTAGAGATTACTACACCAATAGCCACATGTTATTTGCTTGTGCTGATGATATAGACGATAAGTAAAAGAAATAACTGAAACCTTTTGAAGGTGGAAGGAGAATCTGCTAAAGTGGGTCTGGCGGAAAACGGCGGGAAGACCAGTAGTTGATGGTGTTGACGCGCAATGCGGCCATTGAGCTCGGACCAACTGTTGAAGTTGGTTCCTATAATTCTGAGGTAGTAAAAGACTTCGTCTACCTCGGCACCGTCGTAAACACAACTAACGACATCAGTTGTGAAATAAAAAGAAGAATTGTATTGGCCAACAGATGCTACTTTGGCTTAAGTAAGCACTTCAAAAACAAAGCCACAACTCGTCAAACAAAAATAACGCTTTACAAAACACTGATACTACCCGTGCTGATGTATGGTTCCAAAGCCTGGGTACTTGCGCAAACGGACATGGCAGTGCTTTGTGTGTTTGAGAGAAAAATTCTTCAAAAAATCTACGGACCAATTTGCGTTGACGGAGAATGTCGACGTCGAGATGCAACGATTGCGTTGGCTAGGCCATATCATAAGAATGAGCGGTGATGAACCCGCTATAAAGGCATATAAATACGGGCCGTTGGTGGTGCACGCAGAATCGGGAGGCCAAGGAATAGATGGCGCAAACAAGTGGATGAAGAGATGAAGAGGCTCTGTATTCCAGAAAGCGAAGCAACAAACAGAGGGTAATGGAGATTTTTTCTTAATTCGGGTTATAGAACAAATGATCTGTAATAGGCCACCTAAGTAAGTTGGTAAGTACATCAATATCTGAATCGATTTTTTGTCGAAATCGATAAAACTGATCAAACACCTAAGAAAACATATCATAATTTTTCTTACCTATGCCCTCATAAAAAATGTAAAAAAATACATCATTCTAGGTCAATTGCTTCAATTTTTATCCACGTTTACAGGGCAGCGGTACCCCTGTGCGCCATTTTAACTTGTTTTTTGTTATGGTGATTTTTGATAGGGTCAGTTATAGAGTCTTTGTCTTTCTTTTTCTTAGCCTTTCTTTTCCTCACTGAAACTTTTATCTTCTGCTACTCAAAGAGTCTCTGCCTGTCGATTCTGTAATCTTCACTTTTACTTGTAATTGTTGTAAAATGCTCGTTCCCGATAACTTTGTATGTTCACGAATATTCTAGTTTCCAACTATTCTTAAAATGACGCTTCCGGTCACAGACGGACGAACTAGTTACGAATAATCATTAAATCGTCATTAACTTTACATCACTCACTTCAATACGAGTATACATCATACATATGTACGGCAAACAGTCAGTTAACCCCAAAAATAGTGTTTTAGTTTTCAATTAATAAGAGAATTTAGTCAAATTTAGTGCGTGGAATAACCATTTCTCAATAGTCAGATCTACTCAGCTCCTTTTCCCTTCTAGTCAACTTACAGAAATGCAAGTTTAATTTTTTTGTTGAATAGACTTACGGAGTATGTTAATGCATAAATGCCCTACCTCCCAGTTGTGTCCCACTGCACTTGTTTCTTACTTAGATAGGTATATGTTACAAAGTTGAAATATATGCATGTGTGTGTTATTTTACAAGTTTATTCTATATTTTGTGGCGAAACATTTTCATATGCATTTTTAAGTGGCACTTTGCCAAAACAATTTCCAACATACGGTGCTGACTTAGTTTTTGCATTTTTTTTATTCTTTTGGAGAACACAACAGAGTCAAGCTTAGTTTTGTTGTTTTCATTTTTGGTGCATACGTTTTTGTTAAGTTTCAAATCTAGAATACACAGCAGCCTCAGCAAAAACAATAACAACTAAGGGAGCAAAACTAAATCTGGGTTTTGGCCCCCCACCATCACCCAACAACAAAAACAACAACAGCAGAAAAACTGGCTAATAAAAGACAAAATGGCCAAAAAGCAAACAAACATCAACTATCTATCTCTTGGGTAGAGGCCAAAATATGCGAAGAACTACAATAAAGTGTAATAAACGAGAAATAAATTTTTGGTAACACAAACACACCCGCACACAGCTAAACATACATACATAAATAATATTAAAAATAACAAATCTTAAATCAAAACAAAATGAGAATTTAATGGATATAAGTTTTTGTTTGCTTTTGTGCTATGTTATATTGTGGGTGTTTAGAGATGGACAGTGGGTAAATACCCAATGGGTAAATACCCGGTAAATTGGGTAAATTGGGTAAATACCGGGTAAATACCCATTTTTGGGTATTTATTTGGGTATTTACTATATTGAATCGCTAATACAACATCTTAGACCCTATTTCTGGGTTTAGGTTATGAAATCGATTCAAAATGGATAGTTTTACAATACTTTAAACAAGTGGGTAAATACTTGGGTAAATACCCGAGTATTTACCCAAGTGTTGGGTAAAAACTCATTAACTGCCGAACCACTTGACGTAGGCTAACAAAATTTGGCTCAAATCTTTCTTATGTCAAAAGAACTTTTGGTACTGAACATGGGGTCTCTGGGTCCATGTTTTGATATAGCCCCCATATAACCGTACCTCCCGATTTAAGGTATTTTTTGTATATTTGCCTCATTGTACAATCATAGTGGCTGAAATTTGGCATAGTGAGTTTTCAATATGTGGAAAATATCCTTGCAAAAATTTGTAAACATAGGTCCACGTTTTCTGATAGCCCTCATATAAGGGTACCCCGATTTCGAGTATTTACCCAAATGTTGGGTAAAAACTCATTAACTGCCGAACCATTTGACGTAGGCTGACAAAATTTGGCTCAAATCTTTCTTATGTCAAAAGAACTTCTGGTACTGAACATGGGGTCTCTGGGTCCATGTTTTGATATAGCCCCCATATAACCGTACCTCCCGATTTAAGGTATTTTTTGTATATTTGCCTCATTGTACAATCATATTGGCTGAAATTTGGCATAGTGAGTTCTCAGTATGTAGAAAATATCCTTACAAAATTTTTTTTAACATAGGTACACGTTTTCTAATAGCTCCCATATAAGGGTACCCCGATTTCGAGTATTTACCCAAATGTTGGGTAAAAACTCTTTAACTGCCGAACCATTTGACGTAGGCTGACAAAATTTGGCTCAAATCTTTCTTATGTCAAAAGAACTTCTGGTACTGAACATGGGGTCTCTGGGTCCATGTTTTGATATAGCCCCCATATAACCGTACCTCCCGATTTAAGGTATTTTTCATCTATTATCGACATTTTACAACCAAATTGGCTGTAATTTGGCACAGTGAGTCCTCAATGAGTATAAAATATCCTTGCAAACATTTGTCAACGTAGGTCCACGCCTTCTTATACCCCCATATATGGGTACGCCGATTTCGAGTATTTACCCAAATATTGGGTAAAAACTCCTTATCTGCCGAACCACTTGACGTTGGCTGACAAAATTTGGCTCAAAACTTTCTTATATTAATAGTATTAAAGGTATTGAAAATGGAGTCCCTGGGTCCACTTTTTGATATAGCCGTACCTCCCGATTTCAGAAACCCATATTGGGGCTACAAGAAAACGTGGGCCTACGTCGACAATTTTTTGCAAAGATATTTTATACATATTGGGAACTCACTGTACCAAATTACAGTTAGTATGATTGTTAAATGTGGCTAATGGGTAAAAATACCTTAAATCGGGAGGTACGGCTATATGTGGGCTATACCAAAACAATGACCCAGGGACTCTATTTTCAATACGTTTTATACTATTGGTATAAGAAAGTTTTGAGCCAAATTTTGTCAGCCAACGTCAAGTGGTTCGGTAGATAAGGAGTTTTTACCCAATATTTGGGTAAATACTCGAAATCGGAGTACACATATATGGGGGCTACAGGAAAACGTGGACCTACGTTGACAAATGTTTGCAAGGATATTTAATACTTATTGAGGACTCACTGTGCCAAATTACAGCCAATTTGGTTGTAAAATGTGGATAATAGATGAAAAATACCTTAAATCGGGAGGTACCGCTATATGGGGGCTATATCAAAACATGGACCCAGAGACCCCATGCTCAGTACCAGAAGTTCTTTTGACATATAAAAGATTTATGCCAAGTTTTGTCAGCCTACGTCAAGTTGTTCGGCAGTTAAAGAGTTTTTACCCAACATTTGGGTAAATACTCGAAATCGAGGTACCCCTATATGGGGGCTATTAGAAAACGTGGACCTACGTTGACAAATATTTGCAAGGATATTTAATACTTATTGAGGACTCACTGTGCCAAATTTCAGCCACTATGATTGTACAATGAGGCAAATAGACAAAAAATACCTTAAATCGGGAGGTACGGTTATATGGAGGCTATATCAAAACATGGACCCAAAGACCCCATGTTCAGTACAAGAAGTTCTTTTGACATAAGAAAGATTTGAGCCAAGTTTTGTCAGCCTACGTCAAGTGGTTCGGCAGTTAAAGAGTTTTTACCCAACACTTGGGTAAATACTCGAAATCGGGGTACCCCTATATGGGGGGCTATTAGAAAACGTGGACCAACGTTGACAAATGTTTGCAAGGATATTTAATACTTATTGAGGACTCACTGTGCCAAATTACAGCCTATTTGGTTGTAAAATGTGGATAATAGATGAAAAATACCTTAAATCGGGAGGTACGGCTATATGGGGGCTATATCAAAACATGGACCCAGAGACCCCATGCTCAGTACCAGAAGTTCTTTTGACATATAAAAGATTTATGCCAAGTTTTGTCAGCCTACGTCAAGTGGTTCGGCAGTTAAAGAGTTTTTACCCAACATTTGGGTAAATACTCGAAATCGGGGTACCCTTATATGGGGGCTATTAGAAAACGTGGGCCTATGTTGACAAATTTTTGCAAGGATATTTTCTACATATTGAGAACTCACTGTGCCAAATTTCAGCCACTATGATTGTACAATGAGGCAAATAGACAAAAAATACCTTAAATCGGGAGGTACGGTTATATGGAGGCTATATCAAAACATGGACCCAAAGACCCCATGTTCAGTACCAGAAGTTCTTTTGACATAAGAAAGATTTGAGCCAAAATTTGTCAGCCTACGTCAAATGGTTCGGCAGTTAAAGAGTTTTTACCCAACATTTGGGTAAATACTCGAAATCGGGGTACCCTTATATGGGGGCTATAAGAAAACGTGGACCTATGTTTACAAATTTTTGCAAGGATATTTTCTACATATTGAGAACTCACTGTGCCAAATTTCAGCCACTATGATTGTACAATGAGGCAAATAGACAAAAAATACCTTAAATCGGGAGGTACGGATATATGGGGTCTATATCAAAACATGGACCCAGAGACCCCATGTTCAGTACCAGAAGTTCTTTTGACATAAGAAAGATTTGAGCCAAATGTTGTCAGCCTACGTCAAGTGGTTCGGCAGTTAATGAGTTTTTACCCAACACTTGGGTAAATACTCGGGTATTTACCCAAGTATTTACCCACTTGTTTAAAGTATTGTAAAACTATCCATTTTGAATCGATTTCATAACCTAAACCCAGAAATAGGGTCTAAGATTTTGTATTAGCGATTCAATATAGTAAATACCCAAATAAATACCCACAAATGGGTATTTACCCGGTATTTACCCGCCGTGTGGGTATTTACCGGGTAAATACCCGGTAAAAACCATCTCTAAACATGGGATGTCAATACTTGAATGCTAAAAATGACAAACGAAAAAAAAGAATAAAAACTGAATAGGAAAATGTGCCAAGGTTTGAAGGTTTCAATGCCGCCACAAATGCAAGTGATTTTAATAACCAAACAAAAAACTGCAATTTTTGCCAAAAATAAATCTTTTGAAAAACATTTATTGAAATATGCCCATGTGGTTGTTGTTGTTTATTTTTAAGATAAAATATTAATTATACGACTTTTGCTGCAAGGACAAAATAATTTTGGAGATAACAGGTAATATAATGGTTATATGTCAATGGAATCGTGGTCAATTGAAAACAGGCATAAACGTTAGTTTTTGTAAATAAATTTTCTCCTTTAAAGACGTAGTTGTAGGAAAAGAAAGAAAGAAAGGCTATACGCTTCTTAGTGTAAGCTTAACGCAGAAAAACGTTAGTTAGGAAAACGTTTTTATCATTTTAAAATATTTCTTTTTCTCCAAAATTAGTAATTTTTGTAAGCCTTTTTTGCCTTAAGTACGATCTTGTCGGGGAGACTCTCACATATAAATAGGTTGCCGTTCGCCAGTCTCAGAGCGGAACAGGTGAATTGGCATCCACCTAACAGTGAGAAAGCTGCGTCCATGTAAACGTGGTAGTTGAACGGTTCCACTGGTGTATCAACCGCGTTGGATTCTACCTTTTCTATGATTGTGTCTAATCTCTTACGTCTTGGGTGACCAGTCTCCATATGTGTGGTATAAAATTTGTATTAGTATCGACTACAAAGTCTGACAAGAGACTCTTTTCTGTCGAAAGCTAGACCTCAACCCCGTATCAAGAGGGAAGTGAAACACATACAGTGGATCATTAAATTGGTGCTGGATAGATCCGGGAGCTCTGTGGAGTACAACAACTCTATAAGTGCAATACAGGTAATTCTAAAGAAGCGCTGACCGATGCATGGTATCGCTTTCCAAGTGCAGTGGTGTACATTTTCAACGTCATAACCTGTCTGCTTTCACAAAATCCAGCACATTGGAAGGCTTCTTGCCCTAGGTCGGACTCCATCATGGGCGGCAGTAACAACTAATTTACCGCCCTTATGGGCATTCAGATCTTAATTATGGCATTCTGGGCACATAACTTTAAATGTACTGATCCCTGGTCTGAAAGTTGTATTATTCTATAACCTAAGTAAGTGGAGCGAAATCTTACAGAAATGACGTCCAGGCTAATCCTGCATCTGTAAAACCTGGGAAGTCTTCAAAAACGCTCTCAGATCTGTCGCCAACAAGGTGAACGCGAAGGTCCAGGATTGTCCTGGTTGGTACGGATCTGGCTCTAAACGCAGTTTCTCATAAGCATGCTGCCTCAACCTTAGCATGGCCTCCCTGCTTGCATAGAAAACCTTGGGGCAGCAAAACGTAACCTCGCAATTACAATGTTTACCAACAACAAAAACTCTGATTTAGAAGGAGCGAACAACCTTTTCAAACCAGGGGGAATGACAAGACGTACTCGGACCGAGGTTGGGAACGCCACAGCGAGTTTAATTTTTATACCCTCAGTCTTTAGGCTAGAAAGGATATATACACTTTTATATGGGAAAAAAGTGCCTCATCGAAATTATGGTTTTAGACCCCAAGTATGTTTGGACGAAATGTGTTTCAGACAATTGGGAGTTGATTTAGCAATGTCCGTTCGTCTGTCTGTCTGGCTGGCTGGTGCGCACGATAACTCTCGAACGGATGAACCAATTCGGTTCAAATTTTGTCTTTCGTAATATTTTGTCCAAACTTAGTTTAAGTTCGATGATGATCTATATATAAGTTCGAAGTTATGGCCAATTTTTATAAAAGCAAAAGGTTGTTGATTTGTTTCAGAGGATCTTTTATTCATGTTGTTGGCAATTTCTGTCACATGGAACACTTTATGTCACATTTTAACAAACAAACTTTTGATCAATTGTGTTCCACCTCCGTTATGTGAAGTGCTGCTGTAGAGCTGAAAATTCGAGGGCTTCAATAAAACAGTTGTTATATTTTTTCAATTTGTTCCATACGCCACATTGTTCGTAACTTGACAAAATTGGGCAATTTTTTGTTCCAAACGCCATCATTTTTTGAGAAGAACAATTCGATTTTGTCTTTTTTTGTTCCATAGGCCAAACGGTATGGATATGGAACAAAAAAGTTCAAAGTTCTTTTGTTCCATACACCAGACTTTATGGATATGGAAGAAAAAAGCTGAATTTTTTTGCGTCCAAAGTGGATATGGAACATATTGACATTTCTATATCTCGAAAACTATAAGAGATAGAGGTAAACCGACTAGAAATTCAGAAAGATCAGGCTTGAAAACTTTGAAAGGTACTAGTAACTCAAAATGTCAAAAATGGCGTATGGAACACTTAAGCATGACTCCGACGATATGTAGTGACTGGAGAGCTCGAACGGAATACTACGTTCGTCCACACTTTGCATATCGTAATATTTCTTCGAATATTAGATGAAATTCGAAGGTGGTGCTTATAGGTCCACTCCTTCCGGTACCTCCCCCACAAAAGTTCGAAAATGTTCGCTAAAATTGTACTCGCGATATCTCATAGACGTAGCAACCGATTTGGTCCAACTTTGGATGTCTTAATATTGTCGAAACTAAGTTTATATTAAAATTTGGGCCCTATTTGTCCGATCCTTGGGGTACCACCCACACAAATGTTCAACATTTTTGTGTGGTTAATGATCTGTTCGAGTATGGTAAAACAAACCCTATCTATCGATATTCCCGCAAATTTTTGCGCTTTAATCCTATCCATATTTTTATCGGTTCATACGCCCAAAATTTTGAAAACTCCCCTAAATACATACGTTTTTATACCCTCAGCATTTGTGCTAACGAGGGTATATACACGTTCATACGGGCAAAATGTGCCTCATCAAAATAATGGTTTTAGACCCCAAGTATGTTTGGACGAAATCCGTTTCAAACAATTTAGAGTCGATTTAGCAATGCCCGTCCGTCTGTCTGTCTCTCTGTCTGTCTGTCTCTCGAAAGGATTAACAGATTCGAACCAAATTTTGGGTATCGTGATCTTTTGCCCCACATACGACAGTACAAGTTTTCTTAGGGGCAAGCCCATAAAACCAGAAAAAATAGCCTGAAAGTTGTAAAAAAAACCCTATGACACCGTGTGTTGTTGTTGGAGCACAAGATAACTCTCGAACGGATCTGCCGATTCGGTCCAACATTTGGCCTTCCTAAACTTAGTTTAAGTTCGAATATAAGCCATATCAATCCACTCTTTCAGGTACCTCCCCCACAAAAGTTAAAAAATGTTCGAAAAAAGTGTTCGCACGATAACTTTTGAACTAATATATCTACCAGGTATAGATCAGGTTCGAATATGGACTATATTTATCCACTCCTTCGGGTACCTCCCACACAAAATTTCGGATAAGTTCACTTTAAGACCTGCTCTCGGATCACTTTGATTTTTGTTGAAGCAAGTTGCATTCATTGACCCCCTTTATGATGGTACAAGTTTTTTCAGGGGCAAGTAAATTCTTCCTGAGAAAACAGCCCAAAAGCTGTAAAAAGTCCCTATGGCATCATATATAGTGGCTGGAGAGCACGTAAATCTCGAACTGGTCAATCGATTTGGTGGGAAATTTGGCCTTCGACATATTTTGTCCAAACTTAGTTTCAGTTCGAAGATGGGCAATACCGGTTCACCACTTCCAATACTTCCCCCCAAAAAATTTCCCTAAAATACACTTTCTTGAACGGGGTAACCAATTTGGTCCAAACTTTGGATCTTCTAATATTTTGTCCAAATTTAGTTTAACTTCCAGAAATTACCCATATTGGTCCTCTCCTTAAGGTACCTTCCCTGCAAATGTTCAAAATTTTTGTTTAAGTGCAGTTTAGGGTCTGTTCGAAGATCATTTAGAAATGTATACCGATGCTATTCGTTGTGGTCCTGTTTACAGCGATATTATATTTTCCGTGGACAAATTCATGCTTCCTGGCCTACTGGTCCAAATGTTATACGATGACCCACTAAAATGACTAGTGGGTGCGATATCTATCGAAAGGATAAGATTCCCAAAATAAGATCCACTTTCATAATGGACAATGTCGGTCCATTCCTTCAAGTACCTCCTCCGCAACACTTTTGAACTTTAATCGTAATCCACATTTTTGTCTGAAAGTTTAAATGTTCAAAAAGGGTCTCAAAATTCTGAAAAGACCCTAAATACATTCGATCTGTCCGTAGATGAAAGTTTCAATTCCCATAGGCTCAGGGTATATCTCTGTCGGCAAAATTTCCGTTGATTTCCGTTAATTGGACATCTCTTCCGAAGCGAAATGTGTAAAAACATTCTGCCCATCCCTGCAACCTTCTGAGATATATCGGTTCAGATTTTATATAGCCCCCATATATATACATATATTTTCCCGATTTTGCTAAAACTTGTTCAATTTTGATCGGATAGCCATCAAATTTTGTACGTGCTATTTTCTTAACCCCCTGAATAGCTACACCGATTTTCACAAATAATAGTCTTCACACGAATAGTCTTCAAATTTTATGTGTGATATTTTCTTAGGCCCAGATTTGGATATAGCCCCCATATATATCTTCTCCCGATTTTGCTATAATTAGCTCAATTTTTGATGAATAGCCTTCAAATTTAACATGGGATGTTCCTCAGGCCCCTGTACAATTTTACCGTTGACCTGAGGAAACATCCCATGTTAAATTTGAATGCTATTCATAAAAAATTGAGCGGTTTATAGCAAAATCGGGAAAAGATTGTTATGGTTTCTTTGCTTCAAGGTGTTCAATGAGTGGTATGACACGGTGGCTTCACCCGGCTTGTTTGCGGAACTTGAGTGGATTCTTTCCACCAATGAACACCTAACCATAAACATAACAATCTCGTGTCAGAGAAAATTTTTATTGGAAAATACTTACAAATGTCTTCCAAATAATCAAAACGACAAAAGACAAAACACAACTATCCTGTCAACAAAAGTTATAATCGTCCGTCTGTATCAATTGAGCCTCCCACCTCTCCTGTATACCCTGCCAGTATACAGCCGATGCATTTCCTATGGCTCATAATTCCCGGAGAAATGCCCACAATCTAATTCAACAGTCCGTCCGGTTATTTGCTCTTGTTAGACCATTTATCAATCTTTCCCCTCATTCCCCTACAAATGCCAATGTGCCTCCAACAGCACACCCAACAACATCAATATGAATGTTTACTCCATCATTGTTACATATGATTTATAAGACAAAGAAATATTCTGATATCCATACATTTATTATCTCTTATTTCTCTACATTCTTACAATATTTCTCTTACAATCTAATTTATATACCTTAATCTAGAATTTTTTTTACAGCGTGAAATTCTTTTTTTGTATTCTTTTATGTTTTTTATACCCTCCACCATAGTATGGAGGGTATATTAAGTTTGTCATTCCGTTTGTAACACATCGAATTAATCATTTGCGACCCTATAAAGTATATATATTATTGATCAGGATAAAATTCTAAGACGATCTAGCCATGTCCGTCTGTCCGTCTGTTGTAATCACTCTAGCGTCCGCAATAATTGAGATAGAGTGCTGCACGCGAGGGTCTTTTTTCCATAGGCAGGTCAAGTTCGAAGATGGGCTATATCGGTCCACTCTTTGGTATAGCCCCCATATAACGGTACCTCCGGATTTGAGGTATTTTGACGTTCTTCGCCACATTTGCAGACCGAATCACCTATAATTTGGCACTTAGGGTTCCTAGTGATCAACAAACTTATATCCCAAAGGATATGGGCATAGGTCCATGTTTTGGTATAGTCCTCATATAACGGTACCTCCCGATTTTCGGTATTTTGAGAATTTTAGCTACAATTTTTAATCGAACTAGCTGTAATTTGCCATTTGAGGTTCTCAGTGGTCATGAAATATCTCCACGAAACATCGTCAACATAGTTCCATGTTTTGGTATAGCCCCCATATATCGGTACCTTCCGATTTTCGGTATTTTGAGAATTTTAGCTACAATTTTTATCCGAACTAGCTGTAATTTGCCATTTGAGGTTCTCAGTGGTCATGAAATATCTCCACCAAACATCGTCAACATAGGTCCATGTTTTGGTATAGCCCCCATATAACGGTACCTCCCGATTTTCGGTATGTTGAGAATTTTAGCCACAATTTGTAACCGAACTATCTGCAATTTGAGATTTGAGGTTCTCAGTGGTCATGAAACATCTCCACCAAATATCGTCAACATAGGTCCATATTTTGGTATAGCCCCCAAATATCGGTACCTCCCGATTTTCGGTATTTTGAGAATTTTAGCTGCAATTTTTAACTGAACTAGCTGTAATTTGCCATTTGAGGTTCTCATTGGTCATGAAACATCTCCACCAAACATCGTCAACATAGGTCCATGTTTGGTATAGCCCCATATAACGGTACTTCCCGATTTTCGGTATCTTGAGAATTTTAGCTGCAATTTTTAACCGTACTAGCTGTAATGATCGGTATTTTGAGAATTTTAGCCACAATTTTGTCTATTCAAAAATAATCATCAATATAGGTCCATGTTTTGGTATATCCCCCCATATAACCGTACCTCCCGATTTTCGGGAATTTTCAGTGGTCACGAAATTTCTTCACCAAAATTCGTCAACATGGGTCCATTTTTGAGGGTCTTCATTGTTTTGATGAAACTTTTCTCAATTTGACTCTTGAAGTTCCCTGCAGCTATAAAACTTTTCCGCCAAAAAATTTAAAGATAGGTTGACTCTTTGATATAGCCCCATAGGTGGTACCTTTCACCTATCTGAACACATTTTTTTAGATTAGATTAGATAAGGGAAGAAAGGCCTTGGTGAGTATATTATGATCCCCGAAGGACAATTCCGCCGTGAGTCGAACGTCCGCGTTATGGCGTGATGAAATTTTTGTTAGAGACCCTGTGGGCCATCAGGAATTAGCGTTATATCGTTGTTCACTGTTGCTTAAGTGCTCTACAAAAAGAACAAACAAAGATATAATGCTAATTCATGATGGCTTACAGGGTCTCTTGCAAAAACTTCATCACGACATAACGCGGAAGTTCGACTCACGGCGCATCTGTCCTTCGGGGTTTTTTATATACACACACCAAGGGCTTTCATCTCCAAAAGGAATTATCTCTGCCCCAACATTTGTGTTCACAGTGTTATTTAAGCAATAGTAGGAGGCAGTAGGAGTCTATCCATTGTCGAAAAGTTGTTCCACCTAAAATTGTGAAAGGACCCTAATTATTCCATTTTAATTAAGACTATTTTATGGTGGAGGGTATAAAATGTTCGGCCCGGCCGAACTTAACGACTTTTTACTTGTTTTCTATATATATTTTTTTTCTTCTTTTTTTCTATTATTTACATATAATCCTACATACGTACATTATAATTCCTTTTTGTGCGTTTTCTTTTACTATATTATATTTTTATATTTATTAAATTATTTAAGATATTTTAACGATTTTATTTGATTTGTTTTATTTTGGATTATGTGCAAGTAAGTTTCTGTCATTGTTTTCTTACGTATTGTTATTTATGTTTTTTTTTTATTTCTCTTTTTTACATATTCGTATTACAATATTAGTTTCTTTTGTTTTGTTCTCTTCAATTGTTTTCACTGTCACTCATATCTTTGTTTTTTTATTTTGTTTCTTCATTCGACGACCTTTTTTATTAGCTTTTAACTTTATTTTATCATATCGTTTCTATTGTCGCTACTGTGATTTGTTTTTACTCTCCATCCGTAGATACCTTTCTCGTTCTCACATTGGCAGCTTCCCACTGATATTTGTCACCTTTAGTTTGTACATTTGGGTGCCACCGTGGTGCAATGGTATGCACACCCGCCTTGCACGCTAAAGGTCCAGTCAACATCAAACACTTTTCAACGGTGGCAAAATACCCCTCAGTAATGTTGGCGACATTTTCTGAGTATTTCAGCCTTGTACAATTTCTCTACAAGTGGTGTCTTAGACACGCCGTTCGGACTCGGCGATAAACAGTAGGTCCCATATCATTGAGCTAATATGAATCGGGGTGCACTCATTGATATGAGAAAAGTCTCCCCTGTCCCGCCTGGGATGTTTGTGGAACAATTATTATTATAGTTTGTACATTTTAACTACTTTTCTTTTAACTCCTTTCTTTTTGCGTTTTTTATGCATTTTTTGCTAAGCGAGACGATAGGAAATGTTGTTGTTATTTGTTTTAATATTATAAATAGTTAATTTGTAAATGAGAAATAGAGGTCAACCTATTAAAAGTGCGGTTTACAATAGATGACATTATTACTGTTGCCTCGTTCTCATATGAGATTTTATCTGCTTTTAATTTTACTTTTTGGGGAGCTCATAAGTTTGAGTCCATCACAGATTACTGCCGATCACTTTACATTTTTTTATGTTTTCTTAACAAAATTTCTCTCTTTATTTCTTACAATGATTTTTTTCTTTAAGAGTTGTGTTGTTCGTTTACAACTTGTTTATTTTTTCATACTTAAGTTTTGTTTCCAACTATGGGTTTATATCAAAATATTTCTTTAGAATGATTTAATTTGTTTAATGATTGTTTTATTTTTCACCAACAGTTTTTTTTTTCTTTTTTTTTTCTTCTTTTTTTCTATTATTTACATATAATCCTACATACGTACATTATAATTCCTTTTTGTGAGTTTTCTTTTACTATATTATATTTTTTTATTTATTAAATTATTTAAGATATTTTGATTTGTTTTATTTTGGATTATGTGCAAGTAAGTTTCTGTCATTGTTTTCTTACGTATTGTTATTTATGTTGTTTTTATTCCTCTTTTTAACATATTCGTAATACAATATTAGTTTCTTTTGTTTTGTTCTCTTCAATTGTTTTCACTGTCATTCATATCTTTGTTTCTTTTATTTTGTTTCTTCATTCGATGACCTTTTTTTATTCGCTTTTAACTTTATTTTATCATATCGTTTCTATTGTCGCTACTGTGATTTGTTTTTACTCTCCATCCGTTGATACCTTCCTCGTTCTCACATTGGCAGCTTCCCACTGATATTTGTCACCTTTAGTTTGTACATTTGGGTGCCACCGTGGTGCAATGGTATGCACACCCGCCTTGCACGCTAAAGGTCCAGTCAACATCAAACACTTTTCAACGGTGGCAAAATACCCCTCAGTAATGTTGGCGACATTTTCTGAGTATTTCAGCCTTGTACAATTTCTCTACAAGTGGTGTCTTAGACACGCCGTTCGGACTCGGCGATAAACAGTAGGTCCCATATCATTGAGCTAATATGAATCGGGGTGCACTCATTGATATGAGAAAAGTCTCCCCTGTCCCGCCTGGGATGTTTGTGGAACAATTATTATTATAGTTTGTACATTTTAACTACTTTTCTTTTAACTCCTTTCTTTTTGCGTTTTTTTATGCATTTTTTGCTAAGCGAGACGATAGGAAATGTTGTTGTTATTTGTTTTAATATTATAAATAGTTAATTTGTAAATGAGAAATAGAGGTCAACCTATTAAAAGTGCGGTTTACAATAGATGACAATATTACTGTTGCCTCGTTCTCATATGAGATTTTATCTGCTTTTAATTTTACTTTTTGGGGAGCTCATAAGTTTGAGTCCATCACAGATTACTGCCGATCACTTTACATTTTTTTATGTTTTCTTAACAAAATTTCTCTCTTTATTTCTTACAATGATTTTTTTCTTTAAGAGTTGTGTTGTTCGTTTACAACTTGTTTATTTTTTCATACTTAAGTTTTGTTTCCAACTATGGGTTTATATCAAAATATTTCTTTAGAATGATTTAATTTGTTTAATGATTGTTTTATTTTTCACCAACAGTTTTTTTTGTGCAAAAATGATGCGCTGAGGACAAACGACAGAACTGAAACGTGTCAAGGTTATTTTTTTAGAGATCGTTTCTCCTTACGGAAATCGCCATCTTCCGAATCGTTAAGTTTTATCTCCATTCGATGATAATTTTCCGTTCTACCAGAGTTGATTGAAACATGTAGTATATTTTATTATTTAAATGTTAACTTGGTTACTCGGACTCGTAAAGACCTTACGCAACAAGATATATATGGGAGCTATATCCAAATCTGAACCGATTTTACGAAAATCGGTGAAACTACTCGGGGGTATAAGAAAATATCACAAATACAAATTGAAGGCCATTCAATTAAAATTGACCGAGTTATAGCAAAATCCAGGAAATATATATATGGGCTATCTGAACCGATATGGATCAAAGTTGAAAATTTTCATTCCTATAATATATAAGTACTTGTGCAAAAATTCATCAACCTAGGTTAACTCCTTGTATTTTTGTCCTTTTTTTGTATGGAAGCGGCAACACGGTGCGCTGTATCTGTGCTGCAGGAAAAAATGGACCCATATTAGTTTTGGTTTCATATTTATTTATTTTCATCCAAATCTGAATTTCAAGAGGGATGACAAATATTCCTCGAAATAAAATTAAGTATTATTTTGGTCATTGGTTGCATTCAATTGTGTACTCAACAACAAATCAACATGCTATGCAAGTTATTTCCAAAAAACCACAAATCGTTGAACAAACTAATTCCCAACGTTTCAAAACGTGTAAAAAATGTACATTCATTCTTGTGTTGATTTTTCCAATTTTCTATTGGAAAACGAAAAATAAAAGGAGAAGATTTTCTTTAAAAACATTTCCGGCTATGCATTTTATTACTCACTCACCCACCCACCCACCCCCTTGTCGGTTGTTTATCAAAAAGGTGTGCCATCGACCAATGAAATGTTAGGGGTAGTTGGTAATGATGACAACGATGGCGATGACGAGGCTGCTAATGCTTCTTCTTCGTTTTTATTAGTAATGCCGGAAATGAATTGGAATTATGCCATTGATACGATTATTTGTAGTTATGACTTAATGTTAATATAAACATTTCCTGTTCACACAGGATGTTCGTATAGACGTCATACAAATGAGTATTTTGTAACAAAATAACGATGATGATGATGTGGATGCCGATACCGATGATGCAGTCGAGTGTGGGCATGGAGTAGCATTTTTGGGTTGATTTTATTTCCGTTCACTAGGTTGGTTCATCTTAAAATCGATATGCAAAATTTATTAATATTATAAGCAAATATACATACAAATGGCTTTTTTATGTCGTTTTTTGCATAATCAAAAAACGTGACTGTCATTTTTTCCTGTTCCCGTTCAAGGCGTCCGTGACATGTCGATTTCAATGTTTTCGTTGCTTTTTTGTTGGATTTTATTTAACAGGATCATTTTCCAGTTTGAGGGCATGTAACATGTTCAAGGTTTCCGTTTGATTTTTGTTTCGCCTCATCCACGTTGTTGACGATGTTGTCGATATCTTTTGCTTGTTCCCATTTGCTATTCATTTTCGTATTTATATCTTATCGTTATAACATCAAGTCTGGTGGAGAATATTATAAAGGCATTTTAAGGCTACGGATGTTATTATGAGGGGCCAAGTTCATGTGGTCGTATTGGTTTTTGTTGATGAGAGGGGGAGGGAGAAAAATTATGAAAATTTAATGTTATTTCTGTTTTCACTTGCAGCTATGTAAATTTTATATTGATAAATTGATGAGACGACCCATAAAACCTAATAACAAGAAGCGAAGAATAAAGCCATGTTTAAGAAGAAAAAATTGAAATATTTATAATTTTTTAACATGACATTTTACTTTTTTCATTACTAAATATATTTTGATGTGGGTAAGTGGCTACGTGTTTCATTACAAGTTGACCTTTAGCTATACTATAATCAGTCTTCATGTTTGAAAGTCTTCAGTTTGAGGGGAAATAATTAGCCGCCATGTTTTTGTCAAAGTTCTTTTATGTGGGCATAAAAACATTCGATATTGAATTTTACGAACACAAAGGAAAGTTCAATTTTAAATTCAATGTAAAACGTTTATCGGAAAATCCCTCCCTCGTCCACAGCCATGTAAAACATAACAAACTCTTATTTAAATGTGTGAGGGGCAAATGATATATTAAAGGATGTAAAAAACTAGTAAAAAAGTATCAGTCAGCTTTGCCGACAGATATATACCCTCAGCCAATGTGAAGTGAAACTTTCACCTACGGACAGATCGAATGTATTTAGGATATCTTCTGAATTTGTGGCCATTTTTTGACATTTTAACTTGCCGACAAAAATGTGGACTAGGAATTAACTGGACCGCTATGGACCATTTTAGAAGTTAAACTAAATTTTGGTAAAATATAAGGAGATCTATAGTTCGGAACAAATTGGTTGCCCCATTCAAGTGACATCGTCCTAGCATTTTAGTGAAATTTTTTATATATTGGGGTGTAGTACCGGAGTTTGTGGACCGGTATTGCCCTATGAAACTAAGTTTGATATAATATGACGAAGAAAAAATGTTGGACCAAATCGGTTGAATAGATCGAGAGTTATCGTGCTCACCAACCGCCACATATGGTGACAAAGGGGTTTTTAGCTGAGGTAGTGAATACAAATCGCTTCAATAAAAATCAAAGTGCTTCGAAAGCAGGTCTTAAAGAGAACTTATCCGAAATTTCGTGTGGGAGGTACCAGAAGGAGTAGACAAATATAGCCCATATTCGAACCTGATCTATATCTGGTATATTAGGAGGTGCAAAGTATGGACCAAATCGGTCACCCCCTCAAGAGTTATCGTTCGCATGATATGGCTTATCATCGAACTTAAACTAAGTTTGGTCAAAATATTTTGAAGGCCAAATGTTAGACCGAATCGGCACATCCGTTCGAGAGTTATCTTGAACTCCACACTACACACGGTGTCATAGGGGGTTCTTGCATTATTCACGCTATTTTCTCAGGAAGCATGGACTTGCCCCAGATGGAACTTGTACCGTCGTATGAGAGGCAGTGAATAAACGTTGCTACAACAAAAATCAAAGCGATTAGAGTGCAGGCCTAAACTGAAATTTTCCGAAATTGAGTGGACAAATTGAGTCCATATTGGAACCTAATCTAAGTCTAGTAGAAATTTTACGATGTGCAAAGCATGGACCAAATCGGTTACTCCCTAGAAGAGTCATCGCTCGCACAAAATTTCCGAACATTTTCGAACTTTTTTGGGGAGGTACCGGAAGGACTAGACCGATATAACCCATCTTCGAACTTAAACTAAGTTTGGACAAAATAATACTAAAGGCAAATTTCGGACTGAATCGGTTGATCCGTTCGAGAGTTATCGTCCGCACCAGCCAGCCAGACAGACAGACGGACATCGCTAAATCGACACCAAATTGTCTGAAACATATTTCGTCCAAAAATACTTGGGGTCTAAAACCATTATTTCGACATTTTGTCCGTATGAAAGTGTATATGGCAAAAACCTAAAATGTTTTACAATCGATGAATCCGAGTTTCGCCCATTCAGAATTTGCGACCTGTTAACATATTCTATATAGTGTGATTGAAATTCTTTAAAATGAAGTGTTTTAGAAGTAACCCCATAAGGCCGACTATAAAAATGAATTTCCGTGGAAGCTTTGTTGGCATCAATGTAGAAAAATAGGTAAAAATGGGTTGAAGCCAACAAGTTTTTTATGCTCCCTTCCGATTTCTGGCTTAACCTTACATTTTATAGACCTATGTCCAAAGAAAGACTCAAAGAATACTTCATGGGCAAGATTATATTAGTGTATCATTTTTCGCTATATATCCACTGCGTCCACCTAAAATTGATGCTGACATTTGAAAGCCGGAATTTCGTTTTTTTTTTTAATTTTTTTAATAATTCGGACGCGCAACAACTTCATAATAGGATTATAGAACTCGTAATTCTACGTCGTTTAATGCATATCTCATGAGTGTGCTCCTTACAGCATTCTAGTAATTGGAGTCTATTTTGCCCATATGAAAGTGTATATACCCTCGTTAGTATAAATGCTGAGGGTATAAAAATATGAGACACGTGTATGGGCGTTTTTAAAGTTTACATCGAAAAGTAACCAAAGCAGGCGGGGCAAGTTCCGACCATTTCTAGCTTTTTTCGAAATATTCGAGTTAATATATTTTAGAATCCTTGCATTTTGTGTATATAGTATCATTGGCATACAGAAGATGTCGTGTGCTCCATTTAAGCAGCTTTTGAAATATTTGTGGTGAATATACATATATTTGAAAAATATAGAAAACCCAGATCTGACCTGCCACACTTCCGTATTTTAAGTACTTTTATCTTACATTACGTAGTTAGGATAAGCCATTGGTTGCTTATATTGTATTGTAGCATGGGGCGGGTGTGCCACGTTTTTGTTCAAAATGTTCTAATATCAACACCGTTAAAGTTTTTTCAAATATTATTTTTGGAAAAAATAAAAGCATATCTTGGCTATAAGTTTTGATATATAAATGTTTATAATTTTGCTTTTAAAATATAATTTTTTAGAATTTACAAAATATCTAAAAAGCGGCAAAGCCGCCCCACCTATGGGGCAGCTTTGCCACCTACGTGGATGTCTAAACCATGGGACTCTAAAATTTCATTTACGATACCTCTTCCTTAAATATCAACATTGTATAATAAAGGGACGTTTTATCTATTGAAAAATCAAAAAATAAATTAAAATTGACAAAAAGAAACTGATCCTAACGTTCAATGAAATTGGTATGTTGAATTTATATACAAAAGATATAATATTGCATCAATACGATAGGTTTAGCATAATAATTGATTTTGACTTCACATTATAGTATAGTATATCCATAACATAAATAATATCAGTTAAACCCGTCAAATTTCTCACATTAACCCACCCCAACCCCATCCTGGCAAAGGCGCCCACCCCAACATTTTTCATAATCTGAATAATTTGGCATTTATAATTATTTTTTAATACAAGTTATTTGGATTTCTATTCTTCAGATGTTGTCTTTTAACGGTTTAAAATGTATTTTGAATATCACCAAAGGTAAACAAGATATAACAAAATATACCTTCCATGAACTTTTTTCGCAATACCCTGAAAACAAAAAACTGCGTCCAACCTCAATCATGTATTTGATACAAATTCCAGCTTTTGAGATATGATAGATCTTCCCTAAACTAACAACTTTCGTTTTAACGGGTTTTTTGTAGCATTTGTAGTTTTCAAGAAAATCTGCGGTGGCAAAGCCGCCCCAGTGGCACAGGCGCCCCATGTTACCATATATGAAAATACGTGAGAGGTCTACGGGGTGTTCCACGTGTGTTCCGTGTTCCATGTGACACAAACTACCAAAAACATGAAACAAAGATTCCATGGAAGAATTCAGCAACTTTTTGCAATTATAAAAATTGGCCATAACTTCTAGACTATCACAGATATACGACTAAAATAAACTACTGATATATTCTATGAGTTTAGTTAAGTAGAACTGAGCTCTTAAAGTATTGGATTATTGCACCATTTTTATCCTGTATGGACTTAAACATTAACTTGACTTTTTCTCGAATCAGGCAAATGGCGTCTGGAACACTTAAGCATGACACCGACGATACGGCAGACAGACAGACGGACGGACATGTCTAAATCGGCTCCAAAATGTCTGAATCGAATTAAGTCCAAGCATACATTTTTAGCACAATCGGAATATGTTAACTCGTGCCACTGGGGTCTCAAATTTTCCATAGTAATTTGTATGGGACCAAAGTTGAAATTTCACGAAATCGCTCTACAGACCACATTTATTCTCCAATCGCTGAAACAA